>NC_092818.1:172974212-173274212 GCF_023375885.2 Dermacentor andersoni
TGGCCGCTTGCACGTGCTTGCCTGACTTATGAATGTGTTTTCCGTCATCTTAAATATCTGGAGCCAGCCAGCGCTTACCAGCCTGCAGTGGAAAAATGCCCTGTAAACACGTCCTAGCTGGCGAAGAGACAGGATATTGAACATGCGCGCTGCATTGCGTCGGTATACGTGCAAATTTCGAATTGCAGCTGCACGTTATTACACCAGGTGGAACGCCATGTAGTAGATGCACAGGTAGCCCCTTTCTCATTCTCTCGATGTAGGGTAGCCAACCGGGCATTATTCTGGTTAACCTCACTGCCTTCTGCTTTTCTGTTTCCTTCCTTCCTTCCTCGCAGGTACCGGTACAAGGCAGTTAAAGAAGGTTTGAAGAAGTAAAAGAAGCTTAAGTAGATGTATACAAGAATGCTAGAGAAAGTATCCATTGTGTACTTGATTAAATCAAGCTCGCTAGCTGACTATGTCACCGCCGTGTTTGAATGGGGATGCCAATAAATCATCATCATCACCATCATTAGCATCGTATGGTGCCACTTGTCAAATCAAGCTGGCTAGGGGACTAGTTCACCGCCTCGTTTCAAAGGGGATTCCAATAAATCACCATCGTCATTAGCGTCGTATCGTGCCACTTGCCTTGCGATGTGAGATGCTCGCCGCGCAGCGTCTATACGTACGACTTTTGCATTGCTGTTGCATATTATTAAACCACGTGACACGCCATGATGCAGTTGCATAAGTAACGGTACAAGGTAGACATAGAAGTCTTGAGAAAGATAAAGAAGATTATAGAGATCGACATTGTGGTCTTTTCTATGGATTTCAAATCGCATCTCGCCCGCCTTGAGCAAGTTCTTGTGTGTCTCGCGAAAGCTGGGTTGCAACTAAATTTGACAAAAAAATGTCATTTTGGTGCCCGTAAGCTTACCATCCTAGGCCATGTCGTCTCTAAAGAGGGAATCCTGCCAGATTCTGTGAAAATTCTCGCCATTGCTGAGCACCCCAAGCCCACGACTCTAAAGGAACTGCGGAGCTTGAGCGGCTTGTCTTCCTATTTAAGGCGTTTCATCCATAACTACGCCATGATCATCGCCCCCTTGCCGCAGCTTCTTACTGGCACTTCTGACCTCTCGGATCAGACTTTTGAGTGCGACGACTCATTTACGAAGCTCCACCGGCTCCTCACGTCCAATCCAGTACTGCGCCACTTTGGTCCCAATGGGCCTACTGAGATTCACCTGGACGCTAGCGGAGGCGGACTTGGCGCCATTCTCGCCCAACGCAAAGACAGCTTTTACGAGTACGTTGTCGCGAGGTACTGGGATCGATACCCAGCAACTCCACGAAATGTCTTGAGATGTTATTTTAAGTCCGTAGGCCGCCTAACAGAAGACCAGTAAAACGGGACAGTCGTCGTCGTCATCGTCGTCGTTGTTGTTGTTGCCTATCATGTGTGTGGTTCCTACCCACGATGGAGGATTGGCCTGGACAATGATCGAACGCGCACTACTAGTTCGTTGTCTTCCACTTCCACACTTCACCGTGCCGGCGACGATAATCTCCAGTACAAGATGTAGAAATATTGATGTAATTAAAAACATGTAATGACATAATTAATTCAAGCAGCCTAGATCAGGGTGTCTACCAAGTTGACATTTCCAAGTTGCCTGAGTTTTCCAGGTTTTCCCTGAGTGCCATTGCAAAATTCCCTGAGTGATGCAGAACTATGTTTTATGTCAAGACGGGCTGAAACCATATCGCCAGATGCTGTCACTCTCTAGTAAACATATCGAGTCGGACATTCTGAAATACGAATAAAAAGGAGATGCATACAGAAGCAAATATTTTCAAATATGAGCTATTTCTATCAACTGATGCAAGCTCAGTGGTATGAGACGCGAACTTTGTCACAATTGAGATTCTCTCTGAACAGCTCGTAACAACCTCAACTGTGCTGACATACTCTCAGCCCCCGCACGACGCCTCAGTATTGTGTTTCACTGCTTTAAACAGTTTATTTTGGTTTGGATTAGAGACACCTGCATCTCGGCATCAGCCAACACTTTGTTTTTTGAGCTCACGCTCCTTCAAAACGGCGGCAGCACGCTTCCTTTCCCGTTCATTCCTCAGTGTGTAGGTCCTTTTTGTTCTTGTCCTCCTTCCTCCACTCGTGCGCCCCACGAATCAATTGAAGCATCTTCTTGATCAGTTGCACAGTCCACGTCCGATTTTTCTAATTCCCTAGGGGCCGCGAAAACGTCCGAACAATCGGCGAGTCGGAAAAAATAAATGCATGTCATTTACTGCCCTTAAGGGCTCAAACTGCCACAGGCAGACTCGAAAACGCTCTGAACGCCTGTTAGTACACGTATTAGAAATATCAGTGCTCGTACTGGGACAGGAATTGCCCGGTGCACGCGTGTTTAATTAAGGAATACATAGTGTGTCGCGTGGCATAGCCCCTTCCCACGCTTGTTATGCTTCACTGCAATACTTTTAAGTATGCTTCACCTAGTAACTGTTCTGTGCAGAAGCAAAGCTAACTTTCGGGAACCGGCCTTATGCAACGTTACGTGATTTCCATGCTTCTAAACCAATCGCGAGGAACCCAAAGGCGGAGTCCCTGCCATTGCTGACAGCGGCGAATTCTTTCAATAAGAAACACGGCACCCAACGGCAAGAAGCCTCAGAGCGAACGTCGAAGCAGCTAGGCCTAGCGTTGCCGCAGTGCTGGCTACGGCGGCCAGTGGATCTGCGTGCGAGACCGCCGGTTCGAGGCGGCGAGCTAATCAAAATGGCAGTGATTGGGGCTTTGATTAATGCCACTCCGGACCTGCGGTAACGGCAAAACGACCGGAAAATCGGACGGCGAAGAGTTCTTGCGTCCGAAATTTCAGATGTCCTGGTACATTGACTCTACGACGTGGTGGTGACGTGACTCTACGATACATTGACGTGGTGGTGCCGCGAATCCGCCCAAATTATCGGGAATCAAGAAAGTTGGTCATTGACTGTACACTGGAAACTCCTCCAGCCGACGACAGGGCGTCAAAGACGATTCATTATGATTCCTGTCTGTTACTCGAGCCAGCATTACCGCTACTTTCGACCCTTTCAATAAAATTAGAGCTAATTTTCCCTGATAGAGGCACAAATTCTCTGAAATGAAACGAAATGTGTGTTTCTGGAGGCAATGTGCACCTATACAAGCCGCTGGTACTACCACTGCTGAATTTTCGCGCTTGCGAATTTGTGCCATGCTTGGTGCGCTATTAAGGCTCTCGAAGTGGTGGCGTCGGTGCATGCATTTTCGCGGTGCATGCAAATTCTAGGGTTTTACCTGGCAATACCAAGGTATTGTCACGTGGTGGTGACGTTGAAGAAAGAACACAGTAGCAATACTGTGAACAAGAAAACTAACTTTTATTGGGCGAACCTGTGCCCACAAAACAGGCTACACTTATAGCGCAACGATAGCGGCGAACACGCTCGGTGATCGTCGAAAATCTGCTCAGCGGGTCAAGCGCGTCGGCTTTTATAGAGCAGTCGTCGAATGTTCCAGACTAATCGTTTGGACCCGCGTGCTTTC
This sequence comes from Dermacentor andersoni, assembly GCF_023375885.2. Taxonomy (NCBI): domain Eukaryota; kingdom Metazoa; phylum Arthropoda; class Arachnida; order Ixodida; family Ixodidae; genus Dermacentor; species Dermacentor andersoni. The sequence goes on from NC_092818.1 coordinate 172,977,799, forward strand.
CACAAAGTTCTACACCATTCGCGCTACGCGATGAAATCAGATAACACAAGGTTCGGCGACAACAGACAGCCGGGTAGAAGCATCGATAACTTTCCAGAAACGTCGGATACATGCAGGCGCGTCCCGCGCTGTGCGATTGCATTTGTTAAGCGGCGAAACGTGGTCGCCCGATAAAGATAAGTACACGTATCAATACCCCCCTCTTAAAAAGCATCGACCCGATGCTGCAAACAAACGAAGGTAATAAACAAAAGCACTCGTAGCAAAGAAAAGAACAAAATGACGAAGTTCGTCAGCGTCCGTAAAAGGGTTTAAGGCGCACCACGTGGACCACTTCAGATCGTGCGCGGCGCCGCTGTGAATGCGAAATGCCGTCTGGCACGACCTCATAGTCCAGAGCGCGAATACGTCGGATGACCTTGTAGGGTCCGAAATAGCGTCGGAGTAGTTTCTCACTGAGTCCTCGTCGGCGTATCGGGGTCCAAACCCAAACACGGTCGCCGGGCTGGTACTCAACAAAGCGTCGTCGGAGGTTGTAGTGTCGGCTGTCGGTCCTCTGTTGGTTCTTGATCCGTAGGCGGGCGAGCTGTCGGGCTTCTTCGGCTCGCTGGAGATAGCTAGCGACGTCAACATTCTCTTCGTCAGTGACGTGGGGCAGCATGGCGTCGAGCGTCGTCGTCGGGTTCCTGCCGTAAACCAGCTTAAACGGCGTGATCTGTGTTGTTTCTTGCACCGCCGTGTTGTAAGCGAATGTTACGTACGGCAGGACGGCATCCCAGGTCTTGTGTTCGACGTCGACGTACATCGCTAGCATGTCGGCGAGGGTCTTATTCAGCCGCTCCGTAAGACCATTCGTCTGCGGGTGGTAGGCCGTGGTTCTCCTGTGCCTTGTCTGACTGTATTTCAGAATGGCTTGGGTGAGCTCCGCTGTAAAGGCCGTTCCTCTGTCGGTGATGAGGACTTCTGGGGCGCCATGTCGAAGCAGGATGTTTTCGACAAAGAATTTCGCCACTTCGGCTGCGCTACCTTTCGGCAGTGCTTTAGTTTCAGCGAAGCGGGTGAGGTAGTCTGTCGCCACGACGATCCACTTATTTCCGGTTGTTGACGTCGGAAAGGGTCCCAGCAAGTCCATCCCGATCTGCTGGAATGGTCGGCAAGGAGGCTCGATTGGCTGTAGTAATCCGGCTGGCCTTGTCGGCGGTGTCTTGCGTCGCTGACAGTCTCGGCATGTTCTGACATAACGGGCGACGTCGGCGGTCAGGCGCGGCCAATAATACTTTTCTTGTATCCGCGATAGTGTCCGGGAAAAACCGAGGTGTCCAGCGGTCGGATCGTCATGTAGGGCGTGCAATACTTCTGGACGAAGTCCTGACGGGACAACAAGAAGGTAGTTGGCGCGGACTGGTGAAAAGTTCTTCTTCACGAGGAGATTGTTTTGAAGCGTGAAGGAAGATAATCCGCGCTTAAATGCCCTGGGGACAACGTCGGTGTGCCCTTCCAAATATTCCACCAGGCCTTTTAGCTCCGGGTCTGTCCGTTGCTGTTCAGCGAAGTCTTCCGCGCTTATCATGCCAAGGAAGGCGTCATCTTCGTCATCTTGCGGCGGCGGGTCAATGGGGGCGCGTGATAGGCAATCGGCATCGGAGTGTTTTCGTCCTGACTTGTAGGTTACAGTGATGTCGTATTCTTGTAGTCTGAGGCTCCACCGTGCCAGTCGTCCTGAAGGATCCTTTATACTCGCTAGCCAACACAACGCGTGATGGTCACTGACGACTTTGAATGGCCTGCCATAAAGATAAGGGCGAAATTTAGCTGTAGCCCAAACGATGGCGAGGCATTCCTTTTCGGTTGTAGAATAGTTGCCTTCCGCTTTTGACAGCGACCGGCTAGCGTAAGCTATCACCTGTTCGACTCCGTTTCTCCTCTGGACTAGAACGGCACCGAGGCCTAGGCTACTGGCGTCAGTATGGATTTCTGTATCGGCGTACTCGTCGAAGTGCGCAAGTACCGGCGGCGACTGCATGCGTCGTTTGAGTTCTTCAAGTGCGTCGGCCTGCGGCGTTTCCCACTTGAACTCAACATCACATTTAGTTAGACGTGTCAACGGCTCGGCGATGCGTGAAAAGTCCTTGACAAAGCGCCTGTAGTAGGCACACATGCCAAGGAATCTACGCACTGCCTTCTTGTCGGTGGGCTGCGGGAACTTTGCGATGGCAGCTGTTTTCTGGGGGTCGGGGCGTACTCCGGATTTACTGATGACGTGGCCTAGGAACAGAAGCTCGTCGTAAGCGAAGCGGCATTTTTCTGGCTTCAGAGTGAGCCCTGATGACTTGATGGCCTCTAGTACTGTGGCAAGCCGCCTAAGGTGATCGTCGAAATTTCCGGCGAATACAACGACGTCATCCAAGTAAACGAGACAGGTCTGCCATTTCAATCCCGCTAAAACCGTGTCCATCACGCGCTGGAACGTTGCAGGCGCCGAGCACAGTCCAAATGGCATAACCTTGAACTCGTAGAGGCCGTCTGGGGTGATGAAGGCGGTCTTTTCGCGATCTCTTTCATCGACTTCTATTTGCCAATAGCCAGACTTGAGGTCCATCGAGGAGAAGTACTTAGCGTTGCAGAGCCGATCCAATGCGTCGTCTATCCGTGGAAGGGGGTATACGTCCTTCTTCGTGATCTTGTTCAGACGACGATAATCGACGCAGAAACGTAGGGTTCCGTCCTTTTTCTTCACCAGGACAACAGGGGATGCCCATGGGCTTTTCGACGGCTGGATGATGTCGTCGCGCAGCATTTCGTCGACTTGTTCTCTTATAGCTTCGCGTTCTCGCGGCGAAACTCTGTAAGGGCTTTGGCGGAGTGGTCGAGCGTACTCCTCGGTGATTATGCGATGCTTGGCGACTGGTGTTTGTCGAATCCTCGATGTCGTCGAAAAGCAGCTTTTGTATCGTCGGAGCAGACTTCTGAGCTGCTGTTGCTTAATCACTGGGAGACTTGGATTAATGTCGTAGTCTGGTTCGGGAACCATGGTCGTCGGGGTAGATGCGGCGGAATCCGAGAGGACAAACGCATTACTTGTTTCCAGAATTTCCTCGATGTACGCGATCGTCGTGCCCTTGTTGAGGTGCTTGAACTCCTGGCTGAAGTTTGTCAGCAACACTTCAGTTTTCCCTCCATGCAGTCGAGCGATCCCTCTTGCGACGCAAATTTCACGGTCTAGCAGTAGACGTTGGTCGCCTTCGATGACGCCTTCTACGTCAGCGGGTATTTCGGTGCCGACCGAAATAACAATGCTGGAGCGGGGCGGGATGCTCACTTGGTCTTCGAGCACATTCAAGGCGTGGTGACTACGAGGGCTCTCCGGCGGTATCGCTTTATCTTCCGACAGCGTTATTGACTTCGACTTCAGGTTGATGATTGCGCCGTGTTGGTCCAGGAAGTCCATACCGAGAATGACGTCTCGTGAACACTGTTGGAGGATAACGAAGGTGACAGGGTAAGTCCGGTCGTGAATGGTAATTCTTGCCGTGCACATTCCTGTCGGCGTAATCAGGTGTCCTCCAGCGGTCCGAATTTGAGGGCCTTCCCATGCAGTCTTAACCTTCTTCATCTGGACGGCGATGTGTCCACTCATGACTGAGAAATCGGCGCCTGTGTCGATTAAGGCGGTGACTGCGTGGCCGTCTAGAAGCACGTCGAGGTCGGTGGTTCTTTGTCTTGCGTTGCAGTTGGGTCTTGGCGTCGGATCACGGCTGCGTCGTGTTGAATTGAAGCTAGTACGTCGCGTCGTGAAGTCGTCTTTCGTCGGTGCAGTCTTGGCTTCCTGACTTCCTCGGGACGGTGGCGCGTCGTCATTATGTCGTCGAGATGGTTTCTTCGGCGCTTTCGTCGGCGGCGGAGGATCTTCGTCAGTTCGACGAACAGCAACCGCACCTCCATCGGTTGCTGCTTTTAGTTTTCCGGATATGGGCTCGCTGACCGGCCCCGGGCTGGGCCACTGTATGGTCGGCGCTGCGGCGACAGGTAGCGGCCTGGTGATGGCGAACGCGACGGTCGTCGAGAGCTCCATTGAGTAGCGGCGAGGTAGTCGGCGATGTCACGTGGGCGCTCTCCAAGCTGTGGACGCGGCGCGTTAACGGCGAAACCTCGCAGTCCCATCTCTCGGTATGGGCATCGTCGGTAGACGTGACCTGCCTCTCCGCAGTGGTAGCAGAGCGGGCGGTGGTCAGGAGCGCGCCAAACGTCAGTCTTCCTCGGGTAGCTGCGCTGGGCAACGGGTGGGCGTGCTGGCGGCGGCGGTGGTGGTCGACGGAATTGCGGCGTTACGGGGCCCTGGCGCGGTAGTGGAAAGGGACCTTGACGGCGGGCGACGGCGGCGTAGCTCATCGCTTGCGGCTGAGGCTGCGGTGGTTCTGGTTGCACCTCAGGAACTCCAAGCGATCGGTGCACCTCTTCTTTTACGATGTCGGCGATCGAAGCCACTTGAGGCTGCGACGAAGGCAAGACCTTGCGCAGTTCTTCGCGCACAATGGCCCTGATGGTCTCGCGCAGATCGTCCGTGGCCAGTGATTGAATTCCTGCGTAGGGGGTAGAGCTTGTACGGCGGTTGAATTGCCGGTTCCGCATTTCGAGTGTCTTCTCGATGTTCGTCGCCTCACGAAGAAACTCTTCGACGGTCTTCGGTGGGCTTCTTACCATCCCGGCGAAAAGTTCCTCCTTCACACCACGCATGAGTAGGCGAACTTTCTTTTCCTCGGCCATATCCGGGTCGGCGTGGCGGAACAGACGGGTCATTTCTTCCGTAAAGATGGCAACGTTCTCGTTTGGTAGCTGCACTCGGGCGTCCAGCATAGCTTCGGCCCTTTCCTTGCGCACGACACTTGTAAAGCTGCACAGGAAGCCGCTACGGAACAGGTCCCACGTAGTCAAGGTCGACTCCCTGTTCTCAAACCACGTTCTGGCGGCGTCTTCTAAGGCGAAGTAGACATGCCGCAGCTTGTCGTCGGAGTCCCAGTTGTTGAATGTCGCGATTCGCTCGTAGGTCTCCAGCCAAGATTCCGGGTCTTCAGTCGCTGCTCCATGGAAGGTCGGTGGGTCCCGGGGTTGTTGTAGGATAACGGGGGACGCTGGGGCAGCCATTGAGGTTGTCTTGACCACGATCTTCTTTGTCGCCTCAGGTAGAAGTCCGTGCTCTGGGGGCAGGCCTTGCAGTCTGCGGCTAGCACGCTGGTCTTGGGCGGTGTCGGTTTTGTCCTCGGGCTTCGGGCTTGGATCGCGGCTTTGCGGGGGCGTTCGGTACATGAACGCACAAGCACCTCCACCAGATGTCACGTGGTGGTGACGTTGAAGAAAGAACACAGTAGCAATACTGTGAACAAGAAAACTAACTTTTATTGGGCGAACCTGTGCCCACAAAACAGGCTACACTTATAGCGCAACGATAGCGGCGAACACGCTCGGTGATCGTCGAAAATCTGCTCAGCGGGTCAAGCGCGTCGGCTTTTATAGAGCAGTCGTCGAATGTTCCAGACTAATCGTTTGGACCCGCGTGCTTTCCACAAAGTTCTACACCATTCGCGCTACGCGATGAAATCAGATAACACAAGGTTCGGCGACAACAGACAGCCGGGTAGAAGCATCGATAACTTTCCAGAAACGTCGGATACATGCAGGCGCGTCCCGCGCTGTGCGATTGCATTTGTTAAGCGGCGAAACGTGGTCGCCCGATAAAGATAAGTACACGTATCAGTATGATTAACAGACACGCCATGCGAAGAGCGACTGCAATTATTTTAGACCACTTGGCGTTCGGGAACGCCCGCATAAATCTAATTACACGAACGTCCTGCTTAATTTTTTTTCTTTTTTTTTTGCATTTTGCCGCCATCGAAATGCGGCGGCAGCGGCCGCGTTTCGGCATGACCTCGAGTTCGGCAGTGCAACGCCATAGCGACCCAACTACTGTAAATATAGTGTAAATTACTTCTGAGCTACTGTCAATTGTTGTAATGATTGTGGTGTCCATTGCTCTGCAGTAAATGAGCCCATACGAGGAGTTCTCTATGAAATGGGCTTATTGTTATTTGTTGTTGTTGGTGTTGGCTTGAATGCATTGCAGGTCTATAAATTGGGCGTAGCTCCGGGCCTCGCGTTATATCACTGCAAGTACCGCTTACGCTTATATTTATGCATTTACATTCAGGCTCTTAAGTAATATACAAGTCGTAATACCAGCTTCACTGCAAAATGGGCCACAAGCTCCATCTGTTCCAATAAACATAGCGTTAGCGAAACAGGGGCAGCTATAGTGCGACAAGAAAAATAGTCCAGAATTCAATGCGGTCACATTATCCTCTGTAGATAATGTATCATTTTAAAGACGGTGCTTTGTCGCATAAAACGCTCGAATAAATCGACGCAATGGCTTTCAAGAGAGAGAGAGAGAGAGAGAGATAGAAAAGCATGCATAGCAAGGCAGGGAGGTGAACCAGAGGTAGTTCCGGTTGGCTACCCTGCATGAGGGGTAGGGTTAAGGGAGATAAAAAGAGAATGAGAGTGGAAGGAGGAGGTAGAGAGAAAGAGAGACGTGCTTTCAAGCAAAGCAAAGCATGAACGATCTGTTGGGTCACTTTCCTTGTAAAGGGCGCACAAAAAGAAGTACATTTTCTCTGCACAAAAACGGAACCATCCGCGCCGAACAAAACAAAACAGGGTGATGCCAACAGGAAGGCACTGATGCAATTTTTTTCGCATATATAAACAGAAGAAAAGAAACACGCATGCTTCCTCCTCAGAGACACATGCATTAAAGCGTTCCCGAATCTCCGCTGTCCTCCCCAGCATCGGTGAGAAGCAGCATCTGCATATCGTAGTAGTGTTTGCACGTATGTATCCTCAGCTGCTTGCTGTAGCAACCCAGGGCTGCGCGTAAACAGCCTTGAAAGCTACTCAGGCGTAAGAAAACAGCTCAACCTTCGCTGCGCTGCCTTGCTTCGTATCGATTGACATGTCTTCCACAGGGCCACGTGAACACACCACGTGCATGATATCCTGCCCTACAGCACGCTCTTTCTCGCGAATTCCCAGCGCAGAAAACAGAGAGTGCAGAGTGAATGAACAAAACTCGCGTGTACGTAAGAGCATCAGGGGAGACGGACAACAAAAAGGAGCTATAACTACAAAGGTATACAGAGCGAAGTGAATAAAAACTGCAAGTAGCATCCTCTAGTTCGTAATGTAGCGCACGTCGAATATTTTGTGAAAGAGCGAGAAAGAAACAATCTTTAGCGGAGGCTTGAAATATTGGCATTGAAATATGCTTAGCATGGCTGGCAGCTTAGCGCTATGCTTGAGAAGAAAGTGGGCAATCATTGCATTTTGCTGGTACTAACATAGGGGGCAGAAATTTGGACGTTCACAAATATGTTTAAGGAGCTAACAACCGCTCAACAAGCGATGGAACGAAACTTGAAAGGAGTAGCAGTGAAGATACGAGAACACAGACGTCTGGATTAAAACTCAAATGGGGCTTGCTCATATTCTAGTTGAAATTAGGAGGAAAGAATGCAGTTGGGCTGGCCATGTAATGCGTAGGGCATAGGACAGATGGTTTCTTAGAGTCGCAGAATGGGGACCAAGAGAAGGATAGCATAGTCGGGGATGAAAGAAAATTAGGGGTTGCAATGAAATTTGGCAATATACAGGCATAACATAGCGTAAGCTGGCGCACAACAGGCGTAATTGGAGATCGTTGTGAGAGGCCTGTGTCCATCTGTGGACGAAAATAGGCTAGTGAAATTACGATAGTGATGATGATGACGACGATGACGTCAATGAAGAGGACGCTTAGCACGCTGCTTCAGGTGACGATGGTGACATATAACATTGCACATTTATAGATCGCACTCTGAAGCAACGCGAATTCTTCTTGCCACAGCGCTATGCTACAAAAGCCGGCTCAACATGCAGCCACAACAGCTGTTACGTTGGTATTCACTCAAGAGGCTTTCAGAGCATGATATCGAGCAATATAATCAATTGGCTGATGTAAACACTATCTGCAAAGACAAAGCTTGTGTTTGCAGAACGTGTCTCTACAAAGACACGAAACCGCTCACTAAGGCCTTCCCTCAATAACTTCCAGAATACGCATAGGGAGTGACATACGTAATTAGTTATTTTGAGCGCGATCTGTATGCCAAGGCAGATCGCGCTCGTATATACAGATATATATACCGCTTCACGCCACGCTGGCACCTACTTATAAAAGACGCTGGTAATTCGACTCTATGAACAGGTGAGGAGGTGCCACCAAGTCACTCAATTTTAAGGCGCGCTGGACTCTTGGGTTTTCTTTTTTGTTTTTGTTTGCCTGATACGCATGACCTCAGGGCAATACGATATAGAGTCCTCCTAATGTGACATGCGACGTGCTTTGGATATATTGCGCTACACAGAAGGCGTGACGCCAGCACGCCGACAGTGACACCAACGACGCCAATGGCAGCGAAGATGTCGTGTACAAGTTGACGGAGAAAACTATATTAGTTGACATTTTCACTTAACGGCAACATGTTTGACAAGTTGTACACGACGCCCGCCCGCACTTTGATGCATGGAGCCCGTGGAAAAGAAAGTACAGCACGTAGTGCCACGATCTTGTCCTGTGATTAATGGTTTTGTTGAAGATGCATGAGAGAGTGTTCTTTTTTAAAGATTGAACTTAACGAGAAGTTAATTCCTAAATATGGCACCGACTACTCACCTCGCCTCACATAGTTGTTTTTCTCTTAATGTTCATAACAAGAACAACAGATGTGAAAGAAGCACCGGGACACTCGCGCACACGAAGTTCGCATGCAAAAACGTAAATGAGCACGCCACATTAATGTTCACAAAACACAGTGTTCTTGGGCATTTGCTAATGAGATCTTTTTTGAGTGCTGCAATCGAAGCGCAGCACTCACCTATACGTGGACATAGAAGCCAGGAAATACTAAAATACAGCGATACACTTAAAGAATTATATTCGCTATTTTAAGGGAATAACAACAACAATACGAGCTAGAATGAGAATGAATAGATGAAAGGAATCCTTGGTTGGATTTAGCAACCTTTGTTATTTCTGATTCCTCCAAGAATCGAAATATTTAGCGCACAGCAAAGTGTTGCAATTTTTCTGATAACCATGGAAGCAAAATCTTTCTAAATAATAGTGACCCTCTATCTAAAGCCTGCAGGCTTCCCACAAGTATCTTAGGAGAACATCGCAATTTTTTCAATGCAGAAGAAGGTGCTCAATGTCTTCTTCAGCATCTTCACAAAAGCATCTAGTGTTTCAGTTTTTCGAATGTTATACACGAAACTTTTAATATATGCTGGGCGTAGCCGAAGTCTACGAAATTCTGCTTCAACGGAGCGTAATTTTTATTCAATATAGTGGCTAGTATTATTCGGTACATAACCGGGATCTATATCGGCGTCTATATATGCCGGAATGTATAACGGGGATCTATGTATGCCGGGATCTTTGTCATAGAACCGGGAGTTTTTTTTTACCCCCTGCGAACCTTCTTCTTAGGATAATCGGCAGCAAAAGTTCCTTAAGAAACAACACGCATCAGCAGCCGTTCGAGAAGGTAGTGAAAATTCATGCTTTTCGGGAGCCATGTCCTTTGCAGTGACATTTCCTTTAACATCGCAAAGATCTGTGATCTACTAGAATGCTATGTCATCATAAAAATTCCTTGATATAGCATTTTCCTTTATGAAAAAACGTAACATTTCTTGCTGTTGTTTCTGCAACAGCAGTTAAAGGCCAACTGCGATGAAATTTAACTTCGGCTAAAAGGATTATAAATGAGTTTTCTATGCGATTGAAGGAGGTCCGGTAAGTGCCTAATTTTATTTTGAACCACATGTAAATGGTCTCTAAGCAGACAACACGCGCAACAAATGGTTAGTGGGCATGACGTAAATCGCAGCAGGTACCTCGGAGAACTTAAGGCGCGCCGTCGCAGACAGCAGGTGGGGCTGCGTATTCATGGAGGCTATGCCGACCAGCCGCCTAGCTTTGAAAGGTTCTGGGTCATACGTTACTTCTGGCGAGCGGTAATGGCTGGTTCAAAGAAAAGCTTTCATTGCCTACCTTTCCGGGGATGGTGGCAAAGCCGCCGCAGCTGCTGCTGTAGTCTGCTACTGGGTGGGCATGTCTAGCGGCGCGCGCACGCGTGCGTGCGTGCGTGTGTGCGTGTGTGCGCGTGTGCACGTGTGCGCGTGTGCACGTGTGCGCGTGTGCGCGCGCGCGCGTGTGTGTGTGTTTGTGTGTGTGCGTGTGTGTGTGTGTGTGTGTGTGTGTGTTTGTGTGTGTGTGCGTGTGTGTGTGTGTGAGCTGAAAAGGCTGCCTGTGTGTATAAATAATAAATTTCTCTATAATTCCTGAACGTGTAATGTCAGTTTATAGATATTTCTCAAGCACATTGAACTCTTGATAGAATATATTCAATGGTTTCTTTGACTTAGGCTTCACGATTTGCTTTGATTGAGGGATTCGGTATGTGCCGCTGCGTGTGTGCCTATTCCTCGCCAATCCAAAAGAATGCGCAATTGCTTCTGTTACAAAGGAGGTATTGAATACTAGATGTAGCTATGATATTACAGTACGGCTCTCTGCACACAACTGTCGTCACCATTCTTCTCTCGACGAGCGTCCTGCAATGCTTTCGTCCTTGTTACATCGCTGCGTAGACGGCTCGTACCGTGCCTCCTACTGTCTTGCTGCTTACAATTCGGCAAACTTTGTGAACGCCGTATCGAACAGCCATAGAACAGAAAAATCTGCATGAGATTAAAGTTGCGACATTGTGGTGGATAATCTTAAACATTGCATGGGGTTGTACGCTGCACAAGATGAAATTTATTAACCCAAATATACGCACCGCCTTTAGCTGTATAGGATGTGACGCACACTGCTTGACTGAAGGTTTGGTTCACGTAGATGTCTACCAACATCGCAACTTCCCCAACATCACATGCTCTATATCTAGCAACATGCGCGTTTATTTGCACAATTCCTTTTTTTTTAGTTTTGGTATGAAGAACGTCTATTTTTACGAGCTGTTCTGTGACGCATCAACTCGTATTTTAAATGTAAAATTGTACATGCAGGCAGATCTATATCTAAGCTATCTTAAGTTAGAGGCTATTTCGTGATCCGAATTGGTTGCAATTTCCCTGGGACGACGAAACATAGATTCTCTGTCGCACCATCTATCTGTGCATTCGTTAAATACCGTGCGCATTGTTAACACGTGTAACAAGGTCTTTTATTCAATATAGAATATGAATATTTTTGGTGAAATTTCCTACGACATATGCTACGAGTTTGAAACTGGTTTTACTCTGGCCGTTGCTCCGTTCGTTACGTCGTGACATGAATCGTCTTGTCATCGTCTTACTGATTGTGTCGTCGCGGTAAAAGCATCTTCTTGGCCATCGTGGTTTCCTCCTTCAATACAGTCGGGGTATGGTTCTCGCAGAATTGCTGGATTTTCGCAGCCCATTTTGTACCCAGAGAAACACGAACGAAGAGGGAAAGGTTGGGAGGTTAACCAAGGAAATCTGTACCCAAATCCACGCTGCGCCTACACGGAAAAATATGAACCCCTTATACCGCCAGGCCAGATCATTCGCAGAACAGTACAGAATGGACCCAGACACACTTTACACGGATGCAGCCCGCTGTTGCACGCATAGCGTTTCGCTGGCCGTCGTTGACACGGCCCGCAGGTCAGGTATATTCACCTGCGCCTCAACGAAGACTGGCTCGGCAAACACGGCGGAATCCCTAGCGGTCGCCCTCGCGATTAAAACTAAAGACACGAGGCACGGATCTTATATCCTCACGGACTCTATAATGGCGTGCCGTTACTTCACTAATGGCAACGTTCCTGCGCGCGTCGCCCGCCTCTTAGGTACAGTATTACATCAGCAACATAGAATCATATGGTTACCGGGACACATTGCAGCCACGGGTAACAATAGAGCGCACAGTTCAGCTCGAGCAAATACTCGCCGAGTGACTGGCCTCCGTCCCGCCGGCACCCTCCTACCCCAGCTGCTCCACACACCGCGGGATGTCCTAGAACGCCAGCGTCGAGAAAGATCGTGACTGCCCGCCACACCTTCAGCTAATTCTAAGGGAAGCGTATATGTGGCGCCGCCTGCAGGCAAAAACATACCCGCAACTACGGATAAAACATGCCATCCACCCCACCACATATGCGGGACCTTGCCCGTGGGGGGGGGGGGGGGAAGAGGCCAGCCAACTCTCGCCCACATTACACTGGAATGCGATATCAGGCCACCCAAGATAAATACAACTCGCATTCCGGCTCGCCAGCGAAAGGGAAAGGGGGCCCAAGTGGCGCTCCTCGACCAAGCGCGGTGGGCTGCTGAGGGCGCCCTGGACTAGGGAACCCACCGACGGGCTTCCCCAACCCTTTCATTTTACAATAAATGGTTTTCAATTCAATTCGCACAAACTTTACGATTTGGGGGAAAACCCGAGGAGTAACCGCTGTCGCACTCAATGCGCTCAGCATAGTTGCGCAAGTTTGCTCGTTCTTCTAGAGAACTTCAAAAGATTTTTAATATAAAGAAACAAAAAACGAATATGGAGAAATTGTTTGATTATGAAGTGAGAGCCAGCGCTCTCACTTCAAACTCTTAGAAAGTGATCGTGCGTTGAGTTGAACAGAAGCTTTTCATCAAGACCTTTCTAGTACACTTTGGTTTTCAGGGCCCAAACGCGAGGCGAGAGTTACCTCGACCTCCGTCGCAAGTAGCGCATCCAATTACCTTGTCTGATTTTCACTGGAGTGGTTCACTTACAGAGCCCGGGATGGAATTGAAACTTTCGCGTCCCGAGAGCTCCGCCAAAGGGCTTCTATGGCAAGATGAAAAGACTCTGGCGTAAGCAGCAAGAAAGGTTTTCTCTGCGCAAAGCGTGACACATTGTTACCTCGCGTCGGAGCTTGCGCTCTCTATGTAGCCACTGTGTCGTGAAATGAGGCGGTGCACTCTCTACGTAGAGCTTTGAATTTTGTTACTACTGAAAGTTTCGGCTCCGGAACTCTTCACTGGATCCCGTGGTATGACCCGGGGGCGCAAGAGCTTCGGGAGGAAATTGATGCGGAGAACTGCTGAAAGGTTGCTGGAGTAATGTAGCCTTTGTACGTGCGAGAATAATGAAAGCAAGACCGAGTTGTCACTTTGATCTGGTTGAGATCAGCCCAAACAGTGCAGATGCGCAAGTTCCAGCTATACGCAGGCGAGAAATTGTAAGAGTTTAAGATTGAAAGAGGAGTTCGCGACGTTTTCGAAATTAGAGAAATTGAATTTTCTTACATTGGACGCAAAGCTGCTTCCGTCTACGCATGCTGTCAGCGCTTCCTTTACTCTTACTTTCCCTTAATGCTTCTAAACGAATCGTGCCCGCACAGTGCAAGACAATGAAAAACGGCGCTCTAGGAAATCTAAGATGTTACTTTCCTTTATTTTGTTTGTCTATACAAAAATAGTATTATCACAGGCGCTCTACTGTTCTGGGGCTTCAATCGGTGCGGTCAGCGTGACCTTGTCTGTGGGATATATGCTCATGTGATTATGTGTGAAAAAATCTTAAAAAATACTAAATTCCTGAGCCATGCGCCGTGCATGAGAATCTGAGAGATTAAAGCTTACAGCTGTAGTGCTTGCATGCATCCACAAGATAGGTAGTGCACTATTATTGCTGTAAATCACACGTGGGAATGATTCTTCAGAAACGCAATAACGTCTTCAGAGCCATATATACCGATGAGCAGCAAAGTCGGTGTCCCTTTACCTTGTTTATAGGGAAATACGAACCGTTGCTTTGTGCTAACGCTGCGGAGAGTGATTGTCTCTGTGCATTAAGTCGGCAATTGGTGATCGCCAGTTACCACTCGACAATAATTTATTTTTGCACACAAGTGCTCCGAGAACCCTCTTTCAGCGCAATGCTATCTTATTTTTTTATGCGCTGCGAATAATTAGATGTGCTTTGGGTGACGTCCTGCCTCCTCTGAGAGAGGAAATATACAGTGAATGTACGGATCACAGAGGCCGTGGCCAATCGGCTCTAGTCCGTGCACGTCAAATTGTAAAAAGCACAATTATCTCAATTTGGCAACGTCTCTGTCGGGTAATATAGCTTATAAATATTAGAAGATTCATGTGTCTTGTCAGAATAGCCATGATAAGGTTCAGGGGGAAAACTCGCCGTGAGGTAGAACAGTTTTAGCTTTGCAGGTTACAGTAACGTCACATCGACAAGGTGTGTGATATAAATTTCTAGTATATTTTGTTGAAACAAAAACAGCCATGGGATTCATCATGATTTACCTAAAAATCAGGCCACTGTCTATACGGCATGACCTTCTACCACTCGGCCGTATGGTGTTGATTGACAATGCATGTATAAAATCTTTGACAGGGCCTTTAGGATAGCAAGAATCAGCTATATTGCTATAGCTTACGACAGTGACAGAGACAAATAAAGCCTAATGTGAAAATAGGTGGTATATAGCCAATACCCTTGTTAGGTATTGTAGTCTTCTGTACATTGGCTTCAAACGGACCTCCAAGTTGTGACGTAACTTTGCATCGTTTGAAACCTTCATACTCAGCGTATTTCACTTTACCACATGCTTCCTCCGTGTTCAACGGAATGTTGGTACAGCTGGCACTTTTACGAGTACTTACCACGCGGAAGCTCGCATTAACAGTGATATAGAAAAGAAGAGAGAGAGAGAGAGAGAGAGAGGTAGAAATGCTTTCAATGAAATATAGACAATTTTACCGGTGCAAATGTAAGCGCCTGCACGTTACTCTGCATAGGCAATGGCATGCACAGGCACCGCAACAATACAATAGCTTTCTTTCACCGGCCCTTAACGATTATCCACGTTAACATAGCATTACGGTTTGGTTACTGTGTCATGTTTAACAAGCGTGTTTGCTTAGTTCTGGTTTGGGATAACGGACCGCTTTGTCCAATTGTTCATTGGCCTACTATTTATTCTGGTATATGTATTTACACGCAATAACAAATGTGTTTGAGAACTTGAAAGCAAACACCCTCCTCCAAAAAGAAAAAAGAAGGGGGGGGGGGCAGACTTGTTTGATCTTGAAGAGTCTGAGCCGAATCTTTAGCAAAGCTGGTTCGATCGCTCAGTTGCACTCATAATTTTTTGCTTTATGTTAAGCCATACACTTTAAAATGCAGCCCGCATATGAATCACCCAAAAGTTCAAAGCTTTGCCTGCATATAACGTTTTGGAGCCCATCATTAGGAATATTTAGCAAATCTAATGTTTAACCTGCACTAATTTATCTTCACAGGCAGATCAGCCATGCCCCGACAAGGGGCTAAATTCCACGCCATTCTTAAAACACTTAAAGTTATTCGAAGTTCTTTCGTAAGCAACTTACAGCAAAGGCCTCAATTAACCTACAAAATTCAGACTTAACCCACCACCCATAACTTGCGCCATATTTTCACAAAATGTAAACAAAGTGGCTTATTTGCATCACCAAGAACGTGGCGGGCGCGACTGCTATAAAATGGAGAGAAAACGAGCGTTCATTAATTATCTTCAAATCTCTTAAATAATTTAGAAATTTTCAACTTTGGCGACATACTACACGTGACATTCACGTCATTTCCACCAAATGTGAACTCTGTATGACGTTGAGTTCTTTCAGGACATTGGAAAACATAGCAGGGAAGAGTCATACAACGCCTTCTGGCATTTGTTTAAAATGCACTTTTTTCAGAGGTGTGATTTTCCAAACCCATTTAAATTCGCATCCACATGAAGTATAATGTTTCCGTATCTTCACAAATCTTTATCTCAGTGGCAGAGTTTGTTCTCTCAGGAAAGGCAAACTAAGTTTAACTCTAATGAAGACTAAGTTCAAACGCGGAAGAAATAAGTAATAACAACATTACGAATAAATAAATAAATAAATAAATAAATAAATAAATAAATAAATAAATAAATAAATTAAATAAATATCTCATATAAAATACACCTATAACTGTCTGGAGCGCTTAAACTGCAAATTTACTGTAAAGACCGTAATCATTGTACGTGCACACACTGAAATTTGTCTACACATGATCCATAACCGGCCCCTTATTACCACCAAATATAAACAAGGTGTAAATTTAGTTGGTTTAGTACATTGGGTAACATACTACGCCCCTCGTATAACGCATGTATAGGGAGAAAGCATATTCAGTAACAAGTTGCGATGTTCATAATTAGGTCAGAAATATTAAAATTTTTCACAGATCACCTTTAACATGGCCCACATTTATAGCCGAGTTTTAAGTCGGTTTCATGCATACTTCTCCTATAGAACAGTGGAACAAATTGCGGATAACGGCCGTATATTGCTTTAGAGCACTTGTTGAAGGAATTTTTTGTAAGTCTTGTAATTACCTGATGCCATTGAACCTTTGCCCGCTCATTACAAGTAACAGTATAATAAGCTCGCAAGTTGTTTATTGCATGAAGAGTTATATTTTGGGTATTAGATAACGATTGGACACCATAACTCTTGTAGGAGAAGTAAAATCGGTCCCGAGGATAGATGACGTTACTTAAAGTTATTATCATGCGTTTACCAAATAATAAGTTAGGCTGACTCACCGTTTGACAGTGCCTAATTTTTTTGCATCTTTGCAACGTTGCAATATTGAGCGTGTGAAGGAAAAAATTAATGTTTGCGACAATGTAAAGGTATTGCGTGTTTGTTAGTTCAGTGATGCAAGCACGAAAGACACTGAATCATCATTCTTCGGAAAGAAAGTGTAGTTAATGTTACCGTATAGTATCGACTTTTATCCCTCTCTATTGAAAAGCAATGTCAAGGAGACCACCAAAACAACGCCCAAACTTTGCTGCAGAGAGGAGATGAAGGGTACTAAAATCTACAACTCCATTCACATCCCGTGATAGGGACGAAATGGGTGTGACATGGCTACGTGTACAAATTAAAGCAAGGTGGATTAAGAGGTTAAAAGGATTAAGGTGGATTTGAATGCTTTCATATTAAGTCCAATCATCCATCGCCGGCTCTGAAGCAACTTACACTCATATTACTGCACCAGACGTATCATGACCGCATACATATATATACCGATGGTTCCACCTCACCTACCAGCTCAACTGCCGCATTCGTCGTTCCAGCCAAGAACGTTACAGTTAAATTCAAATTGTCGCACACGACTACATCTACATCGGCAGAACTTGCAGCTCTCCATGCCGCTATGATGTACATCACCGAAGAGCCTACAGAGAAATGGGTCGTATTTTGTGACTCAAAGGCAGCCCTTCACAGCATCAAGTCCGCATTACGTCCCAGAACTTACGAGCAAATGACATCTGAAATCAGGGAACTGCACCACCATGCTCTGGAAAGTGGACACCACATTATATTTCAGTGGATTCCTGCTCACTGTGGCGTCGTCGGCAACAACCTAGCTGACAAGGCTGCCCGGTGTGCCCACGAAGATACCAAGACGCGTCCAACACCTTTGGCGAGGTCGGACGCTGCCAGAGAACTTCGCCAACTTGCGCGTAAGAAGTCCCAAGATCTCTGGATTTCAAGTGGCCTAAATTGCAGATTACGTAAACTGGACCCCACGCTACGGCTACAACTGCCATCTAGCCTTCCCCGCGGCGAAGCAACCTTGTTGTGTCGCTTGTGGCTGGGAGTGGCGTTCACGAACGCATACTCCTACCGTATGGGAATGGCCGAGAGCCCGATGTGCGACTCCTGTGGGTGCGAGGAGACCATCGAGCACCTATTGTGTACCTGCCCTCGCTACGATGTCCAACGCCTCTCTCTGCGGGCAACTTTACGCAGACTGGACTCGAGATGTTTCACCGAGTCAAAGATACTCGGACCGTGGCCACACCCGTCACTAGCTCGAAAAGCGATTCGTGCACTAGTGCGGTACTTGAAGTGCACGGGCTTAACAGACCGTTTATAGTGTCCTTGTGTATGGTGTCGCTCCCACACGTACTCAGTGCTTCCTCTCTCCCTTTCTTCCTCTTTCTATTCCCCTTTCCCCCACCCCCAGTGTAGGGTAGCAAACCGGATGCTGTTCTGGTTGACCTCCCTGCCTTTCCTACCCTTGTTTTCTCTCTCTCTCTTTCATATTAACATTACGTAAGGATACTTAAATGACTGTCATTTTTGTTGTTCCGTCGTCCGATGTAGCAACATAATAGGCAGCCGAGTGGCGCAGAGAGAGCGCAAAAACTTCGCGATGTTCTGCTCCCACGTGACTACTTTCAGATTCACGACGTCACGACAAAGGCAGCTCTTGCGCAACGAAACTGAAACTGGCTGTAGAAAAGCTTTTTTCGTAAACTACCTAGTCCACTCGTATGCCTGCCAGTACTTTCTATGATTTCGAAGCCGAGGATCTTCCCAACTGCCGGCTCAACTTCGGCGATGGCGACGATCGCTTGCGAGAAAGCCGGTTTGGGGATTAATGTATTCGAACAGCCGACAAGCTGAACATTATTAATTACGCTCTTCTGCTTCTCGACATGGCCTCACTGAGGCCTCTTTTGCTTCTCAGATGGCATACCATCCCGAAAATAGCGCGGTGATGTAGTGGTAACGTTCAGCTGCGCATTTGCCGTGTCCGGCAGTGCATTCGCGGCTATTGGGCAGGCTTAGCGCACGATATTATCGCATCTCACAGGGTAAAAGGAAGTACCGCATCGCTGCAAAACACCACCGACGAAAGGTTAGCCCACATTATCGGTTGTTGCAAGTAAAAGCACTCAGGTCTCTTCTCATTCCCAGTGCACTTAAAGGGCGATCAAAACGCATAAAACTTTTGCCTCGATAAGCTCTCAGTCATCATCCCAGTCGCAAAGTGAATGTGGCGTAATCGCGTTGAACACAAGTTCGCGGGTTAGGTTTGCGGCCATGGTGACCGCTAACGTAGGAGGCGGGAACAAAAATGGAAGTGTACTGTGCTGCAGGGGCACGCTTAATAATTGCAGGTGGTGGAAATAATGTGGAATGCTCCTCAGCGATTGAAGAATTAGGGCACAACAAGACAAGAACGCCAAGTAGACATGAAACACGCGAGCGCTCATGTTTCTGAGATATACTTCTCGTCCTCGTCGTGTTGCACTCAGAAAACTGCAAACATCTCGTACAACATGCCCAAACAACCACGTTAGTTCCTCTACGACTTGTCTCCTAACCCAATAATTGCTTCGCGAAGTTTAAATACAGAAATCAATCAATCAATCAAAACTCATACTAATATCAATTATCATTTGTTTCTTCATTTTCCAAAGGAAGCAGCACAGTCCTTGAATCTGGTGCGCGCCAGTAGTTATGCTTGACAAAACGTTCTTTTGTGTTTTCGGTCTCTGCTAGTTTTGACATTTGGACCCCTTTCATGTCTCTCTTCCGGACATGTCTCGAAATGACGCGTCTTTCGATTCGAGTGCATCGTTATCGTGTGTTGTTCAGTGATACATTTTTTCATGAGCCTGTATTTTTTTCTTGTCAAAACTTTTTATCGGTGGTACCCCGGCCTCTTCTTGCAGCAGCGATCGAGTTAGCGTGGTGCCGACAAACTAAACTCATCGTTGCAGTCGGAAGCACTGACAGTACATTTCAGCCATGACATGTTCCGGCCAAAGACATCGAGCTACTAACGATAACCCTATTGAACGATCCGAGGGACCCCAGACATCTGAAGGACTGGCTTATATTATAGATGGCAACTGCAGGAACGCACGCAACTTGTACCAACAGCGACACGAAGCTTTCTTTTCGCCCAGAAGAGGGAGGTGCTTGAAGGCGTTGTCGATCGCAACAGAAGCGTTTCGTGAGATAATTTTAGGGTTAAAATAAGAACGGAAGGCATGCCACACCCTGTCTAGCTCTGGCTTGGACGTAGTTTCAGGATAGTTTATGTAGTGGAAAAAAGGATACATGAATGAATCGCTGAATTTGTGGGAGATTTCAGCTGCTGCATTTCAAATTATCATACTGTCATAAAATAAATGCCATTGTTAAAGGTTTGACATTTTCCATGCACCCGCCGCGGTGGCTTAGCGGACGTGATGTTGCGCTGCTAAGCACGAAGTCGCGGAATCAAAGCCCGACTGCAGCGGCCGCATGTAGATGGGTGCGAAATGCGAAAATCCCCGTGTACCGTGCTTTGAGGACACGTTAAAGGTCCTCCGGTGGTCAAAATTAATCCGGAGTCTGCAACTACGGCGGCCCTCATAATGTAACCGTGGTTTTGGCACGTGAAATTCAGGAATTCAATTCACATTTTCCATGTGTTTAATCAGCAACGTTGTAAATTCTGGAATTCTTTAGTTCAGGGTTACTCGTGCAGGTGCTATAAACGACGCCGTCATGCGTAAGTGTAAAGGCAACAAATTCATGTCCATGGAGTGTAAGAAATATGCATGCAATATTCCGTGAGGAGAACTCAGAGCAAAAACAGAAATGTGAAGTAGGAACACATGAAGACTGACTACTAGAGAGAGAGAGGGAGAGAGAGGGAGAGAGAGAGAAAGAGAGATAAAAGAGATGAGAAAGGCAGGGAGCTTAACCGGAAGACAGATATTCAGTTTACTACCCTGCACTGAGGAAGGGAGAAGGGGAGACAGAAAGATCTTTAAAAAATACACACACGTGAAAGAGTTGGAGAGGGGACAGAAAAAATTAAAAACACAGCCACACAAAGGAGCGCAGGAATGTCACATTCGTACAAGCAGGTCGCTTGACCGGAGAAACCTCAGCAGTGCCTTCACCGCCTTCTGATGTGAAGGTGGGATCAGCCGGCACTCCAACTAAGTTTTCAGTAACATACTAGCAAGTATTTGAGCTTTACAATAGCAGAAGAGTGAGATAATTCTTATGTACAACATATTGAGTAGTATCTTAAAGCGATATTTTTTATGGTCATCGGCAACCATGGCATGTATTGGCTATGATGTGTTTCTACAATCCGCGACAAGTGTTCAATGTAACATGCAAAGTATTGGCCAATTGACAATACGCTCAATCTATGTTCTGTTAGTCCAATTCATTGAGTTTTCCTCCATACGAATCGCACTAGCCGACATGAACGTTGAACTTTCGCTATAACTGCAATAAAGTCAAAGGTAACAACGTCTGGTTCCACAAAATGCGTAATCGAATTGTCTGGTCTATACCAATGCCTAGAACCTATTCAAACTTCAAGTCACATAGTTCACGTGTTCTAAAGTGAATGCGCAAATGAGATGTGTTAACAGAAGCATTATTTGAGAAAAAGAGCGTACCTTGGTATGACTGTGTATACGTGCACTTCAATAAACAAAGCTGAATACATCTACAGTCACTTACAGGATAAGAACGTATACCGACCAGCGTGCCTCGGGTAAAATTTGTTCGCATGTGGCGGCTAATTCTTCGCTCATTTATTCGGCTCCTTACGACTGCGTAGCATAGGCATTTGTGTCCCTTCGTTGGTTCATGGAATCATGCCACTTCTCTGTCTGTAGAACGCTATATAATGAACGTGCCCAAGGCCCGCGGCAGTGTTCCGAACAATTATTTTTTCGCAGCCAAACAGCGCCCGCATGCATAAGCGTATGCACTATACATGCAGATCGGTTCCTTTCGGAGCCACCTTTCACACGTGCATTCACCGTTGTCATAAAGCGCATCAGTATACAATAAGTGTTTTGCCGAACTGACGAAAGGGAAAAAATTTCATCTGTGAGAGAAAACCACGAGTTTACAAAGAAAACCCTCCGGTTAGCCTTGTCGATTATTCCAACCTCGTGGCGGAGCAGCGGCTCCACAAGACGTCGGCCCCTGGTTCAATCCCCTGGAGCAGGACTAATTCCTGTTGAACTGCGATGGTTTCTTTCTGAGAAACCCGTATCTGTCTCTCTCTTTCTCTCTTTTTTACCTTCCTGGGACGGTTGGGTTGACTTGTTTTTTCCTTCCATAAAGCTCCTTCCACCTTGCAGATTTCCGCAAAACTTATATGCATTTTCTCAAGTCCTAGAAGATGCCCTCAAGAACACACTGACGACAGCTCCTCTCGCCTCTCTAGTGACTCTCCGTGCTTCTTACGAGCATTTATCTAGCGGGCCTTCTGCATGCATGCGCAACGCGTTTGTATACTCGCGAGAGCTTGCGCCCGCGTTGCATGTGAACAGGGTGAGCTACTTTCTACCACTGTCTTGTTTACGCTTATAGTAAGCGGTCTCTGGTGGGTTTGTACTTAATACACTCGTTTTTTTTGTTTGTATGGTGTTACGCCAGCACGAGCGTGGGCGTAGACTAGAGAGAGAGAGAGAATAATGCAGAGAAAGGCAGGGAGGTTAACCAGAGGTAGTTCCGGTTGGCTACCCTGCGCAGGGGGAAGGGTTGAGGGGGATAAAAAGAGAAACAGAGTGGAAGGGGGAGATAGAAAGAAAGGGAGACAAGCACGAACAAAGCGCGCACACCACAGAGCGGTAGGGGGCGGCATTCTTAGAGTCTGTCGTGAAGCCCCGTAGACCGCAAGAACCTTAATAGCGCGAGTAAGGCCTTCAACGCGGATGTTCTTTGGGAGCATTGGCCTAAAGCTTTTAGTTCTGAAAGTGGGCGATTGTCCAACTGGTCCAGTACTCTGCACATCACTTGTCTCTCAGCACTGTATCGCGGGCAGACACATATAATGTGTGCGAGCGTCTCGTCGATGTTACATGTGTCGCACGTGGGGCTGTTGGCCATTCCTATGAGGAAAGCATATGAGTTTGTAAAGGCAACGCCTAGCCACAGACGGTAGAGCATGGTTTGTTCACGTCGTGGTAATCCAGGTGGGAGGTGCATCCGTATGTCCGGAGACAACGAACGCAACCGACACATGGTGAAAACATTTGAGTCCCAGAAGGGCAAAGTACACTCTTGGGAAATCAATCGCAGCTCAGCCGCAGCGTCTGTTCGCGAAAGCGGAATGAATACTCGTTGACCACTTTGATGTGCAGATCGGGCGGCTTCGTCGGCGTGGTCATTCCCGCTGATGTTACAATGTCCTGGAAGCCACTGAAAGATTATGTTATGTCCCTTGTCATAGCTTTGATGATATATGTGTCGAATTTCTGAGGCCAGTTGTTCATTGGGTCCATGGCGCATTGGGCTTCGTATGCACTGAAGGGCTGCCTTGGAGTCACTAAAGACTGTCCATTGTTGCGGTGGCTGCTGCTTAATGAAATCAAGTGCAGCTCGGAGCGCCGTGAGTTCTGCACCCGTCGATGTGGTCACACGTGAAGTTCTTAATTTGATTTCCTCAGATTGTGCCGGGATGATGACTGCAGCAGCAGAGCTGTTGAGTTTTACTGAACCATCTGTGTATACATGTTGCCGGAATCTGTGCACGTGGTGAATGTGCTCCAAAGTTGCTTGTTTTAAAGCCTGCAATGGCGCTCCAGCTTTCTTTCTGATTCCTGGAATTGTCAGTTGCACTTGAGGCCGGTGCAGACACCACAATGGATCTGACAATCGTGTAGCGGGCGTAAATTCAGATGGCAAGTACGACTGATGTCTTAGAATAGTTTTGGCAAAAGTTGAAAGTGGCCTTTTTTCTGGCAAGCAAGCAAGATGGTGTGAGGGAATCCGAGTCAGGTGTCGGATGTGCGCTCTCAGGACATCTGTATCAATGTAGACTGTCAAAGGAGCGTCTCTGGCTATGGCTACTGTCGCAATCAATGACGTAGTTTTAGGAAGACCGAGACAAGTCCTGAGTGCTTGGGCTTGCACGCTCTCGAGTTTGCGAATATTCGTAGTGCAAGTATTTCCTAGTACAGGTAAGCTGTACCGCAGGAAGCCCAAAAACAGTGCTTTATATAGTTGCAACATTGACGGTACTGTTGCGCCCCAGGACTTCCCGCCGAGAAACGCAAGAAGGTCCACAATGGCGGCCAAACGCTTCGTCATGTACGAGATGTGAGGGCTCCAAGACAAGTCTCTATCAATGATGACGCCAAGAAATCGGTGCGTTCGTCTATATCGTATAATTTGGCCATTTATCCGCAAAGAATACGGGACCATCGATTTGCGAGTAAAAGCAACGACTGCACATTTCTCAGCGGAAAGCTCCAGGCCTTGTCTTCTTAGGTATGTTGCCACAGCCGTTGAGGCTTTCTGAAGTCGTGCGCGGACTTGTACACGTGTCACGCCTGAAGCCCATATGCAAATGTCGTCTGCATATATGGAGAGCTGAACGGTTTGCGGCAACGAATCAGCGAGACCAACGAGCACCAGGTTGAAAAGGGTAGGGCTGAGAACTCCGCCTTGCGGTACACCACGACTGGTATACCTAGGTGGCGTTGGTCCATCTTCAGTCAAAATAAAGAAAGATCTTCCATTCAAATAGTTGCATATCCAGCGAAAGGTGCGTCCACCAATCCCTACAGCTTCTAAGGCGTCCAGAATTGCATGATGATCTACATTGTCGTAGGCACCTTTAACATCAAGGAATAGGGCCGCAGTGATTCGTTTCAGATGTTTCTGGTGTTGTACGTATGTTACCAGGTCGATAACGCTATCTATTGACGAGCGGCCACGTCGAAAACCAGCCATTACCTCTGGATAGACGTTGTAATATTCCAAGTACCATTCTAACCGTGTAAGGATCATTCGCTCCATTACCTTGCCGACACAGCTGGCCAGTGCTATTGGACGGTAAGATGACAATTCCAACGGAGATTTGCCAGCTTTGAGGAGTGGAACAAGCCGACTGGATTTCCACGTTGTAGGGACCAGGCCGTCACGCCATGATGCGTTGTATAGGCCAAGAAGGGCATCTCTGGCCTCTTGACCAAGGTTTGCAAGCGCAGAGTACGTGATGCCATCGTGTCCTGGTGACGAAGATCGCCTGCACCCAGCAAGAGCGGCCTCCAGTTCTTCGATGGAGAAAACAGCGTCCATACGAGGATCTCGGGAGCAAGGGGGCACAATGGGAGTAGGTGTGCAAGGTGAATAGGTGAGCGCCGGACCCGCGATCCTTGCGCAGTAATCTTCGGCTACCTCGACTTCTCGGCGTCCTTGCTGTAGGGCTAGAGACTTGAATGGACGACGCTGTTGAGGAGCTGTTCGAAGTCCACGGATTGTTCTCCAGACAACCGACAGAGGTTTACGCGGGTCGAGAGACTCACAAAACGATTTCCAGCGTTGATTTTGCAGTACAGCAAGGCGACGCTGAATTTTCTTTTGAATGCGTCTGGCCTCTCTAAGGTCGTAGAATGATTTAGTCCTTCTGTACCGTCGCTCTGCTCGCCGGCGGATTGCACGGAGGCTCTGTATTTCTGAATCAAAATCTGTGTATTTCTCTAATGGCCGAAATGAGCGCATAGCATCCTGCATAGCCTTGGCGATCTCAAATTCTAGTGTGGACGAAATGCCTTCGTGGCATGCGTCTTCCATAAGTGATTTAAACACGGGCCAATCTATTATTTGTTTAAAATTTGATGGAACGGATTTGGTGAGGCCTTTTATCTTCAGGTAGGTAGGAATGTGGTCGCTTCCGTGGGTTTCTATATCTGCGAACCAATGGACGCAGCGAGTGAGGTATCGCGAAACAAATGCTAAATCTAAACAACTACTGTACGTCCGGCCGCGCAGAAACGTGGGACTACCATCATTTAGGCAAGAAAGTTCATGATCGCAAGCAAAGGACACGAGGTTTCTTCCTTTGGAATTTATCTTGTTGCTTCCCCAAAGTGAATGATGCGCGTTGAAGTCCCCAACAACAATCCATGGACCAGGTGTCGCATCTATAATGTCACTCAGTCTCTGCCTATCGAAACGACTTGATGGAGAAAGGTAAGCGCCCACTAAAGTAAACGCGAGTTTTTGTTTTTTCACGGTCAAACACACGTACTGATTAGTGTCATGTGGCGGCACTGGATGAACAACGTAAGTCAGTTCACACCGTATGTAGATGATCACTTTGCTAATGTCAGTACAAGTCGATGACACATGAGGTTCATAGCCTGAGATCCGGACGGGTTTCTGTAGCTTCGGTTCACAGACGACAACAATGGGGAATCGATTGGTGAAAACGTAATGGCGAAAATCACTGCGGGATTTCAGGCCACGGGCATTCCATTGCATAAGAGATGCTTCCTTGACTTGTCTGAAGAACGGCTGACGCGGTAGAGCCATTGCGCTTGCTACTCGAGGCTCGCAAGAACCGGATCCAGGCCGTCCAGCACTTGTAGTGCACCTCGAGCAGATGGCGTCTGCATGTCATTTATCAATACGCGAATGACTTTCATTAGAGATCTTATTATGGCGATCACCTGCTTGTCTTGATCTCGCACGTGATCTGTGCCCTCATTGGTTCGTCGGTAGTCCACCGTCGACCTTTGTTGGGCTGGAGGACTTAATGTCGGAAGTGCAGGCCAGTCGTTTGCAGTAGAGGTATTCACTGCGACATCAGACACCGTGTTGTTAGTGTGGGTGAGTGCCTTGGGAGCACCAGCCTCAGGAAGTATCGTCTGTCTTGCGACGGTATCAGTATTTCTAGTAAATGACGATCGTCTACGGTGACGGCGGACACTACGCCGTCGCACTTTGGCGGCGGCCTCTCTGTGAGTTGAGTTGTCCCTCACCATTTGTTTGAGGACTTTCCGCTCTGTCTTGTGTCTCGGGCAGTCTCTCGACGATGCTTCATGGGGACCGGAGCAATTGGCGCACTTGAAATGAGTCGCACGGCAGGCATCAGCGCTGTGCTGCTCAGAACATCTTGCGCACACGGTCGAATTTGTGCATATGCCGCTGACATGCCCGATCTTCAAACAATTGCGGCACTGAAGTGGTCTTGGAACGAACGGTCGCACTGGATGACGAAAAAATCCAACTTTCACGTGGGACGGCAAGCTACCTCCCTTGAAAGTTATCCTCACGCAGCGTGAATCTCCTAGGCGACGGATTTCAATAATAGTTACAGCTGCAGTGGCGGGTTTGACCAAAATAGGCAGATCGTTGTCGTCGATTGACTCATCGACATCATAAATCACACCTGATATAGTATTGCTATCCTGTGGTATTATGGTGCGAACACTTATCTTGCCCAGCATTTTCACTGTACTCAAGATATCCAATGTTGCTCTGTTCTTGACATCAACCGCGAGAATGTTCTTACGGGTGTTAATTCTCATATCCGTGATCTCATTTGGAACCAGAGCCTCTAGTGTTACAGATATGGCTTGCCTGTTTAACCGATTCAGGTTGTCGGTCGGCGTCTCGGGCAAGAAGAGGATGGTATGAGCCGTGTCATGGGCCTTTGCTGCCGCCGTCGTCCTTGTTGAAGACGAAGATGCAGTGACGATTCTCCTCTTTCCTTTCTGCCTCACAACTGTCAAGTAGTCACCGTCATCCGACAGATCTTCTTCTGAAGCAGAGTAGTACAGCAAGGTGTCCTCGCTGCCTGTGTCGCTCATCAGGTGATTGCGCTTCCTCGGAGCGCTCGACGCTGTGACGTCTGTCTCCTCCGGACGTCTAGCTGACTCCGCTTCCATCGCCGAAGGTCTCGGAAGCGGCGCCTCCCGAAAACACGCAAAAATACTCGCAAAATGAGAGCAGTAGAAAACGGGGTTCCACACAAGAGCCACTTCTTCGTCTTTTTCGGGCGTAGACTAATTTTATTTTACGCTGACCGTGGCGACTTTCTACTTTACGCTCCACTTTTTGCTTACTGTCTGCAGAGTTTCTAGCTTGTGAATGAACAGAAAACTAGGGAACATGTGCTTCTACAAGCGCCTTTGTTTTATTTTCCTGTTCATTCACGAGTGCGCTTATTGTATTTTGTAACACCTCAGCCAATCAACGCCAGAAGCGAGTCTCCTGGTAACAAGCTGCAGCCCTCATTTCCAAGTTCTCGCCAATGTAAAACTCCCGGGGCCAAGGGATATTTCCGCGTCATTTGGATCTCCTTCTCCACATGGGTTATACGCCTTTCCACAATGGGAGGCAGTCATTAAAACGAACACGAAATGATTCACGCAACCGAGGATTCCATTACAAAAGAATCGCGCTACTGTTCAAGTTGATAGCGGTCTTTCTGCAGTGCTTCTATGCCTCACATTTGCTATTCAGACAGGGAGCAGCTCGTCTCTCGTAGAGCATAGGTTGAGAAATCAGCCGCTCTTTGGGTCAGCGGAGCGGCTAATGCGAAAAGAGACGAACGCGTTCGACTGGCTGGACCGAATCGACCCACAGTCAGAAAGAGGCGGGGGCGGGGGGTTAGGAGGGAGTGGATTATGTAGTACTGAAGCGTGTGTTATCGACTTCGAGCGCAAAGGTATCGTCACTAAGGAATAATGTGCCCCACCCACCGCAGATGCGCAATTTTTCACTGACGCCATTCCCTTATCCTCGAAGGCGCCTTTGTTGAACTTGCATCTCATTGATTGGTCGTTTGTGAATCCCGATGTTCATTTCCTTTACGGTCGCGGTGACATCCGAAGTCGTCAGGAAGTCATCAGTACCTCATAAATCCCTCGTTGCAGGCGAGAGCGAAAAACAGTTTTGTTCTTGTGCAGCCATGAGCGAATATGGGTTCGCATACATTTTAAAGAATTTGTTGAAAGCATTACGGACCACGTGGCTTCTGTGTCGGGGATTTAGAAACACCAACGTCGACATCGCTGAGTGAATGCTTCAGCGCGGAGGTGATGGATGCTGACGGTAAATCTGGGGAACTAATTTATGTTCTCTTTGGTGCAAATGTCACGACACAAAGCATGCACCTATTAAAATAGATAGAAATACCATTAGTAGTGACAATATTACGCTAATAGAAAAGTTTATTATTCGATGCTGCCTCCAAGCTTGCTGCCACCAACGATGATGTTGAAAACTGTCCCCGTGTGCCCGCAAAGAATGTCAATTCAATACCAAACATACTAGTGCAATTCTGGCGCTGTCAAAACTTGATTCAGTGCTTCTAAATGCAAAAAAGACGCGCATCTCGATACCCGATCTCGGCCGCTCCTCTAACACACTTGTGTTCACCAATGAACAATTATAACCAGCTCTAAAGAAACTTCTTACTATGGCAATAGTTTAAATAAACGGCGGACTGGAAGTTCGTGTGATCGAATGATGGGGGAACTCTTGCGTAGAAAGATGAAAGCTCATTACGGGAACTTCGTATACTCTAGATGAAGAGATTTACATATGAGATGGTCATAATACTTTTTTTCTTAACCGAAAAAATAAAAGAGTTGGTGGCCTCGCGGTTCTAGTAAAAAAACGGCACAGACTCGCAAATAGTGCTAGAATATTCTAATGTCCTTGCTCATAATGAATGCTTAACTCTAACAGCACGTGATTATGTTTGTTATGTCGTGTATAGGCCACCTGATTAACCTGTAAATAATTCCATTGGTTGTCTTGAAAAACTAATAATATATATAAGTGACAACCTAAAACTAATTCTTGGCAGTGACCTTAACGTCAACATACTAGAGACGTTTGATGTCGCAGTGCCGTTTATGGCTACGGTTGAGTCAAGCGGTTATGAGATAGTAACAGGAACTCGCACACGTGTCACACCTAATGCGGCGACGTTAACTAAACTGTTTATTACTAACATAAACGAAGATAACGTGGAGACGAGTGTAATAAGCTGTGATATCAGTAACCACATGGTATTTTATCTTTTACTGACTGTTATGTCAAAGAAACCCGTGAAATTACAGACTAGAACAATTGGAAACATCACGCCCCTTACTTTAACTGCATTTAACAAAAACCTTTCGCAAACAGCTTGGAGTGCCGTCTGTCTTTCAGAAACTGAAGATTCAGCCTATGAAATATTTATTGTTATCTTTAAACAAATATATTTTGAATACCTTGGACATTTATAGAAAATGCTGTAAAGAAATACCGCAAATGTAGAAGGCCATGGATAAATCACGACTGTTTAAAAATGATCAAAAAGAAAACTAATCTGTATAGATGGTTTTAAAAACTGAAGATCTTTCATACCTAAATACATTTAAAGAATACCGCAATAAGGTCATCGCCTTTAATAGAAAAGAAAAAAAGAAATTACTTGAGCGAACAGTTTTACGCGTAGTACTACGATGGGTGCTGAGCTCTGGAGGAAATTGAACGCTTTGCTTCACAGGACGCCTATTTCTGCTGAATTCGTGAAATTAACATTGATGGTCGCGTGGTTAAAGAAAAGAGCTTGCAGAAAGGTTCAGTCATTTTCTCATAAGCGTTGTACAGCCAACGCAAAAAGTATAGCCAACCGTAACTGATGTAGCGGCTAAACAAACGAAGAACAACTTTCTCGAACCAACCAACGATCAAGAAATAGCTTTAACTTTCTTTCCGCGCTAATGAAGAGCAGAGTGCGTGACATTGACGGCATCGGTATTTCTCCGATCAAAGATGCAATCCATATTATAGCTACTAAGCTCTCCCAATTGGACGGTAATAATACAGAGACAGAAGTGAGGGCAACCCTACACAGTATAAGACGTAACACGGCGCCTGGAGCAGATGGCATTCACTATGCACTACTACGCAACCTCGACGATCAGGCCATACGGCAACTCACTGCATGCTACAACAATTGCAAAAACGGAATAGTCCTAGAGGAATGGCGACACGCCGATATTATCTTAATTCCGATACCCGGGAAGCCATTGTTCCTCAAAAATATTAGACCCATTTCCCCGACTTCATGCATTGGTAAACTCTTCGAACACATAGTTCTTTGCTCCTCCAGCCTTACCTCGAAGTGAACCATACTTTATTGAAAATACCTTATTCGGCTATCGACTAGGCCTGTGTGCGCAGGGCGTACTCCTACAACTTAAGAAGGATGTTGTGGCTTGTCCCAGTGCAGCTCAAACAACAGAAATTCTGGCGTTGGACATTCTAAAAAATCGTGCATCCTCCCGATGCGGAAAACGCTTCTATGATTATGTCTGAGCTTTTTTATCTAGCTGCACGGCCACCATCGGCCTAGGTGAAATTGGTTAGATATCATAATGTTTTCGGTTGGAGGGACATCCCAAGGTTTGGTTCTTTCATCCACCCTGTTCAATGTGGCGACGGCAAAGCTGCCACCGCTCCTCGACAAAAAGTGCAGCATGCCCTGTACGCCGATGATGTAACCATCTGGGTGACCACAGGGTGACATGGTGGCATTTAAGACGCACTACAGGAAGCAGTAAATATAGTACAAGAGTATGCAACAGCCGGAGGATTCACCTGCGCAACTGAGAAGTCAGAGCTCTTGCTCGTATTTAAAAAACGTAATATGGCCGATATTCCAGCAACCATCACTTTGCATCTCAATGGCGGCCTTATTCCAAGGGTACACAGACTACATGTACTAGGCGTCAGCATACAATACAATTAGAAGGCCACATTATCCCTACGCACACTCCGCCAATAAATCACCCAAGCAACGCGCATGACAAAGCGCATTACAAACCGCTGACAAGGACTCCAAGAAAAATATGTACTCCGAATCGTGCTAGCCCTCCTAATTACCGCACCAGATGCACCGCACCAGACGCACCAGATGCCGCACCAGACGCACCAGATGCCGCACCAGATGCACCAGATGCACACCCTCCGCCGTACGGCACTAAATGTAGTGCTGGGACTTCCCCAACATGCGTCCACGCAGCTCCTGCTAAGACTCAGCATGTACAATACCGTCCGCGGAGTCGTCGAAGGTCACATTAACAGCCAATTTCAACGTCTCTAACGAACAATGCAGGGGTGCCTCATTCTATCCCGGCTAGCATACCAAACATCAAGAAAACCACGAAAGGAACACCACACACTTCTTGCGCTTGGCATTCGAAATAAAATTCAGGTGGCCCAAATTCTCCGGAATATGCACACTGACCGTCATAAGGGCCGAAGACAGGCAAGAGCACAAGCCCTGGCTCGACTCTTTGGCGATGACACATCGAACACACCGGTCCTATACACCGACATGGCCCCGTACTCACCGAGATGTGCCAAATGTCTAGTCGTACTACATAGCAAAGACATTCTGAGGGCATCGGCCATGCTCAACACTGTGGACAGTGGCGCGGCGGAAGAGGCTACTATCGCCCTTGCCATCGTGCACGCTTCAACCATACCGGCACCGGATGGACCCATCACAGTGGTCACTGATTCACATGGCGCCTGCAGGACTTTGGCACAAGGGATGGTGACACCCTACACACACCGCATCCTTACATCATTACACCCCACAGCATTACGTCGGGTGCATATAGTCTAGAAATCTGGACACGCCTCTCCCCATGGTAATGAACGCGCTAATGCGGTAGGCCGAGCGCTCGCTAACCGGGCGTTATTGGAAGAGGTGTCCGACCCACAATACTTACCGACAGGTCCACTGAACTACACTGAAACTCTACAACATTGCAGCGGTAGCAGGAGACACCTCTCCCCACCATCTAATTCCCTTAACCGAGGAGATGCCGTCGCGTGGCGGCAGCTTCAAATTAATTTATTTCCCTGTCTATTTTATGTTCACTTGTTCCACCCCACACAATATCCCTCATATTGTCCCTACTGTGGAGCAAAGCCCGCAGTATGTCATTGCACCTGGCAGTGCCCACACCCTCCGGGCTACTTTCCTATTCCTTCACCTTCCCCTTGCTCCTGAAAGACTGCGCTGATCAGGTTTTGACCAGGACTGTGCAAGTGACATTAGATTTGAAAGCACCGCAAATAGTTATACACACGCAGCGAAAACTAGCTTTACTTGTACAAGTGCGGGTGTGGTTTATATGCCTGAATGTTCCTTCTGTAAGAAAAAATGTATCGGTGAAACGGGACAACCTGTGAAGGTCAGATTAAACGGACATCGCGCGGACACAGCTAAATAGCTTCCCAAAGCCGCCACCGAGCATTTCAACAACCCAGGTCATAACTTTGATGAGCTTAAACTCTACGTCTTGCAGTCAACTTTCTGTTCCGAACGAGAAATAAAATATAGAGATTCCTGCCTTACCCATAAGTTCAAGACATTGCAACTAATAGGCATAAACGTTTCAAATGGAGCTTGAAAATCTGTTCGCTATGCTAAATTTGAAGCTATAAGCCACAGTACTTAGTTTGGTTGCTTCGTCGTCTTTTTCTCTCTTTCTTTCTTAAGATTTTTGTTTTATTTATATATTTATTTCATTTCAGTATATTTTTTTTGTTTCACGAGCTCCGTTTTGGGCCGCTCCTTTTATCATCTCTTTCAGAGAGACGATAGCCCACGACCTCCAGCGAAGCAGATAATAGAGGGGTGCTGTGCACAGGGCCGTTGACAAGGCGGCTGACACATGGCCGTGTCACCAGCCTTGTGCACAGCACCCCTTTATTCTCAATTCTACGCCCTCGCCGCTAATACAACTTAGGTCGTTGCCACCCCCACCCTCCTTACCCTCTTACCTTTAGAAGAACCCTATCGATATATACTGTGCCGAGGAAAGCATATGTCCACTTGTCGAAACGTTGGCTCTCGCTTTTACCTTGTTCTGATTTTGCTCATAGTCAAATTCAGTGACAAAGGTAAATGCCTAATGTACACAAACGACACTAGCATTTTCTCCACCAGTAACAATATGGATGTTTTAATTGCACTACAAGCACTACATTAGCGAGTCTAAACGCACGGAGTGAACAAAATTCATTAGTAATTAATGCAATAAAAACAAAAGCTGTAATTTTTTCTTCGAGGAAACAGATTGTTTCTGCAGAGAACCGATTATGTATAGGTAGCGCGTCAATGAAAATTCTAGAGATCGTTAAAACCCTAGGAGTATTTTTTTAATTGTTCTATATCATGGTAACCTCAAATGAATATTTTAATTACTAATTTTTCAAGATATATTGATATTCTTGCAAGAATATGCGTTCCTTTCTTCCAGTTTCAGTTAAGATAACACTTCATAACAGCTTGTTTTTATCGCATGTCAATCATCGTTCACAGGTATGGGGAAATACAACGAAAACCAACAATAATAAGATATACACACTTCAAAAGAAAGCGATTACGTATATAGCTGATGCCCTCTACTATGCCCACACCAGTGAGTTGCTTAAACGGTTTAACATTGTCCCAATCCACAAATTTTACGAATATCACCTAGCAGTAATACATAAGCAATCACTCTTTAGTAAAAATCGCGCCTCCTGGGGTACCTTGGGTCTGAAAACATGTTATTCATAACCTACTCTTTAGCAACAACAATAGACCATTCCATTCCGCAGAATATACATTGGGCGGCAACTGCTAAGGTTATCCGTTTCGGTGTATTAAATACCTTGCTCGAAAGATAAGAATTGAATAATGTAGTCCGCGGGGTATTGGGGAAGCAGTTTTATTGTGAAAGGAGATGCAGTGTTAGTTTAGGCGCTAAGCAAACTGTTGATCTATATTGTAGATTGTGTATATAGCATTGGTGTTCATATAAATAATGATTGTATTGTGTAAAACATTTATTGATTTGTTACGTTCAATAAACTCGCCCTTATGTTCTCGTTGTAGCGACTTCTAATGTTGGGCATATTATTAGCGAAAGCAGTGAGCCAATGTCAAGAAGCACTTAAGAACAAATACTTTTGTTTATTCAGCCCTACGTTTATACCTATGAGGTTCTTTTTCTTTAGTTTTTCGGTCACAGTGGATCGTTGGAGCAGCTTTCCCCTTCTGCAACCTCGTATACAGACTATGTGCCCGATGATGGCTTTGTATGTCACCTAAGATGAGCATATAAAAAAAGTATGGAAGACCGAAAAGGGAAAAAAGTATTTAACGCCAAGAAGCCCTAATTGCTTTTTCAGACGATGTTTTGTCCCAAAGTCAAGAGAGAACATGTAGAGTGAATCGACTTGAAGGTTCCTGCTTGATATGAACGAATTGCAAAGCTATCTTCTTGTACAGGAGGTGCGTTGCCTCGTGGCAGAAGCGAATTGAAACACAGCAGTAAAGAACGAGAGTTTTAAGTAGCCTTTCGTGCGAATTGTGCTCAGACTTGTTATTTGAGCTTGTTTTTTCGGCTTTTGAAACTAACACATTCTTCTAAAGAAAACAAATTGCCATTCAACCCCATCGTAGCTCGTACTGACTTCCCACCAAAAGAAACTCCTACCGGCTTCCCATCAAAAAATTTTTGCAGTTGAAGGAAAAGTTGAAGTGCTGCGGGGGTCTAACCCAAGACTAACAGCATTCTGGGGTGGTCGCTCTATTACCTAGGCTAACCAGGAGGCTGGCAGATCGCAGAGTAAAGGGTAATTAATCCAGAACTCGAAGCACATGGATACTTAATATGGCAAATCAGTTCTGCGGAGTCCCACATAGTGTAGGCAGGTTCATGGAAAAGAAAGTTCCCTTTCTTGAACTTTCCTCCACTTTGCTTGATTACGCAGAACTTATTTGTCAACTTATTTTTAAACAAAGATGAAGTTTCGTTTTCTGGACAAAAATTGAAGGATATTGTGCAATTTCTTGAGCAATACATTGAGTGCTGCTTTTATTCTCACCTGGGGAGGTATTCTGTATGAGTCCATCTAGTGGACATGTCCATTTCGTCTACTGCTGAAGTGCTGATTGGCTGTGGCACCTCGCTGCCGCGGTCGCGCAGCCCAGCTCAGCCAATCTGAACTTCAACAACAGATAAAATGAACATGTCCACCAGGTGGACTCCTGCAGGAACCCTCCCCTGTTTTCCACTACTAAAAACGAACAACTTTTATTCCGCCGCAATCTTCATGCACGTAACCTACCTCAAACCCGCCGTGGTTGCTCAGTGGCTATGGTGTTGGGCTGTTGAGCACGAGGTCGCGGGATCGAATCCCGGCCACGGCGCCCGCATTTCGATGGGGGCGAAATGCGAAAACACCCGTGTACTTAGATTTAGGTGTACGTTAAAAAGAACCCCAGGTGGTCGAAATTTTCGAAGTCCTCCACTACGGCATGCCTCATAATCAGAAAGTGGTTCTGGCACGTAAAACCCTATAATTTGAATTTTTTAACCTACCTCAAACGGAAATCAACATTCCTGTTAAAGTTCCATCAAATTGAACGGCGAGTATTTTGTATCGCACTCTCAGTTGCCATGTCCTGCACTTCAGGCTACTCAGGCATCAGTAACATCTCTTGGAGCATCAAACATCACACAGAGCACCGGCTCAGCCATTCGAACTTATTGAGAAATAATCCCACGACGTCTAAGCAATTACGAGTTCTGAATTCGAAATCATTGCTGTTAACTTTAACGCCGCCGAGCCGTCCTTCGAGTTGCGAACACCTCGTGGGCGAGCGAGTGCGTCGAGAGACTTGTCACGTACGTTTTGATTGATGATAGTGATCTAAAGAAAGGAAAGACCCTTGATTATGCAACCCGTGAGGGAGCACGGCGAAGCGTCTAACACGTTTCGATTTGACCTTACCGAGGCGCAGTTAGAACGCAGGCGAGAGCTCGCGCGGAGAAGGAACGCGGGGATAACAGAGGCTTCCGAGATCGAGAGCGAGGATGACGTGGCCTAGCGGCGATGCCCTCTCCACTCACGCAATATACCGCGGCCAGCAGGTGTTCCTTTTCGCCCACTCTGCTCCGTCGAGGCCCGAGCCAGCAAGCGCGAGCCAGCGTCCCCAACGCTCGAGGCGCTTGCAACATGGCGTCGCAGCCAATGGGAAGTTTAGCTGCTACGGACGCCGCCGGCTTTCTCTCTGAATGGGCCATTTGGCGCTTTCGCATAAAAAGAGAAAGACCCTCCCCCACAAAAAAAAAAAAAAAATCATTCACGATGGTGCCATAATACACCTCGACATCAAGAACAAGCAAAAGTGCTTTCTCTTTCATCAACCATTCCAACTCTGTCTCATTCTCTGTCATAATGTTTCACATCTCATACGGAAGCTCAATGGACGTGGAGTGAAATACAATGTATACGTTGTGTGTGTTCCGCGGGGCACTGTACAGGTAATGGAACTGCGGCCGTATGAAGTTTGTTTCTTCTTGGTGTACTTGTACACTTATTACATCAATGGGTCTCGCTCTAGCAGTATTGGCCAAAATCAGGTTGGAAAAAGGCAAAACTATTTTGTTTTTGCGGTGAAAGACAAGCACTCCTAGCAACAGAGAAAAAATGATAATAAATGAATAAGCGGAATAACAGCCCAGCTGCCTATCATGCGTTTTGTATTAGAACGTGCGTACGAGGTTCAAATAATGGGTTCTTACACGCCAACATTACGATCAGATTATCAGGCCCGTCGTAGTGGTGGACTCCGGAATAATAGTGACCACCTGGGGTTCTTTAGCGAGCTCTTCAATCTAACACACGGGTGTTTTGCAATTCGCGTCCATCGAAACGCGGCCGCCGTGGCTGGAATCGAAACGGAATCGAGAGCACCAGGTCGCGTTTTTGTTCCCGCGACCTGGTGCTTAGCAGCGCTACACGAAAGCCACTAAGCAACCAAGGCGGGATGCACGAGGTTTAAAAGTCAGCGTTCAGTTATTGTTTTCTCATTTCATTTTTGTAGAGCCTTCAGAAACATTAAAAAAAACATGCCACTCTTCCCGAGCTTCTTACCAAAGTGTTTTCTGCTTTTTTGTTTTACCAACTCCGCCCAAATCCTGCTTTTCTTTTTTCGAAGGAGCGGTCAAGGGGGAATTAAATGCGATAACTTTTTAAGGCCTTCTACATGCTGCCATGTAGCTCAGCTTGTTTCGTGCCTTCTGTACGCCTTCCTTGGTCAGCTGCGCAAAACGCGAACAGAGCAAGACCGGAAACAAAAATAAAAAAATGCATAGCTCGTTTTTCGTAACACCTGATAGAAACAAAGCAAAATGAATTATGTGCAAAGAAAAAATCAAAAAGTTTCCTTTCTTTCTCGCTCATAACTTTCCCCAATATTTTGGTAGCACTAATATATCAATAGTAGTATTGTTATAAGAAAACGTTACCCCCACTAGGCTCGAGTTTGGAAGGTTTTCGTAATGGCCCGCTCCAACACCACGTTATAAATTGCATATTTTATTATTTCCCTACTTTCGCTTGCCTCAGCAAACAAACAGATGCCCGAAATAGATTCTTTATCAGGCCATCTGTTTCTCGAAGAGGCGTGGGTAATGTTCCAAAGAAAACTTTCACCGCATGAGGAAATAGCGCTTGTTGCGAGAGATATGGAACGAATATTTTGTTTTCATTTAGACTTACCTGCGATGCCTTCGTTTACTAAATCATTTCACGCAAGATTATTCATACCTATGAGCGTAGCACTAAGAATATTAAAACAGAAAGAAATGAAACACTGCGGGAAAACTTTAAATGAATCCAGTGTAGTGGCATTGGCGCAGACCTAACTTATCTTTGTGTGAGAAATTCTGATCTACCCCTCCAGATATGTAGACATTTATTCATGTTTTTCCTTCTGCTGTGCACATATAGGTCGCTTTACGTATGCTACAAGTAGTCGCCAAAATGTGTAGTAGTTTTCGCATAGCAGCTTTGGTAGTGTGTTGGTGGTTGTCCCACTTACGGTTACTTCAAGTACTTCGAGATGTCAAGAGTTTCTACAAATTACAACAGCAGGGGAGCTATAGCATAAAGTTGTTTCAAATTTTTTTATTGCAATTCTGCAACCAGCCCTCCACGATTGGTGACAAAATGTTTGAGTCACCATCCGCTGCGCCTGTCTGTCGCGCGACGTTATGAAAACCGCGAAGACGCCTCATCTGGTGCTCACAGATCGCGCCGCACGGAATCACTGAAGCGTTTGCATTGCATTATTAACTCCTCTTGCCATATATTGTCAGATAACTACCTAACTCCTGCAAAACCACCTAATACTAGAAGTCGCCATCACCTAAGCATCGCGCCTTATTTTGCCCGTACGGACACATTTAAATACAGTTTATTTCCCTGTGTAATCGAATACTGGAATTATTTGCCTGGTCCTACTCGTTTGATTCATTCAACGTTATTCTTAGCGGCCATTGAATAGTTTTGGTTTGTAGTGGTTTTTATTGCTCGTATTTCCTGTATTATTTATTATTTGTCATTGCTCGGCCTTTCACACCCTCTCCTGCAATAGCCCGATCGGGCTGCAGTGTGTACAAATAAATAAAATAAATAAATCTGATATAATAAGAACACACTGATTATGCAGTATTCGACCAAACGAAAGAAAAATAATTTCTGATTCGACGCCTTTTTTGCCATTAGTGAAAACGGCGTCGTTTGAAGAATTGCTATTGGTCAAAAATTTTTGGGCTACGCCCGCTTTACCTGCCCGTCACGCGCAGTCACGAAACCACGAAAACTCACCACGTCAAAGTGACGTGTACGCGACAAAGACGCATGAATATGCCGAACAGAACTAAAAGTTTTTATGAATAGCCGTAGACTGGTTTGTTCCAAAAGGAACAGAAGATGGCTTCCCGCTAATCTTTGTGGCACTGGCTACTCGTAGCTGGCGGGGGCCATGGATTTATTTCCGTTTAATATAAGATTTTGCGTAGCAGTATAACGTTATCGAGACATTTTGGCAAGTATACGACGTTGCTCTGCCAACTATACTTTTCTGAGGATCCGTTCTAACCGCCTTCTTAATCTTGCGTTGCACGCCACCGCGATTTTCGACCAGGGGCCCTATACCGCAAAACTATTCCAATATGTTTCTATTCCAATCTCCTGACGTCAAATTTGCGTAACCACCAACGCAAGCACCGGACGGTCACCCGCAGGGTTGTCTGAACAGACCAATCAAACGCTCTCCTCATTCATAGAAGGTCACTTTTGTTTGCTTGAAAAACGAATAACATTGCCTACACTGAGCGGCTTGTCATATCTAATTGGCTGACAAGAGGCGAGGAGAACGCTCAAGTGGAGAGGGATTCGATGGGGCCGAGCCACTGCACTGAAAATCGATAACCAGGTGAAGAGGGTGGTGCCGGCGTCTACGATTGGTCGGCTTTCCCTTACTTAGCTTGCGGTGGCTGGTCGAAAATCGCGGCGGCATGCAACGGAAGCTCAAGAATGACGCTTAAACGGACGCTCATCAAAGAAGAGTTGGCAGAATGAGGGGCTAAAAATGCCGAAAGTGCTCGAAAACGTTACACGGCCACGCAAGAAGGTTTATTATACGCAAATACACCCATGCTCGCCGGCAGGTGCGAGTCGCCAGCGTCTGAGTGATCGGCGGCAGCCATCTTCTATTCCTTTCGGAACGGGGCAGCCTGCGGCTATTCCG
Organism: Dermacentor andersoni; assembly: GCF_023375885.2. Taxonomy (NCBI): domain Eukaryota; kingdom Metazoa; phylum Arthropoda; class Arachnida; order Ixodida; family Ixodidae; genus Dermacentor; species Dermacentor andersoni. The sequence continues at coordinate 173,018,171 of NC_092818.1, forward strand.
AAGAAAATTCAGTTTTGTCCGGCATATTAATGCATCTTTATCGCGTACACGTCACTTTCACGCGGTGAGTTCTTGCGGTTTTGTGACGTCGCGTGACAGGCAGGTGAAGTGGGTGCAGCCAGAAAACTTTTTACCAATAGCCGAGGGCTAATGGCGAAAAGGGGTCGGATCAGAAATAACTGTTTTTCTTTTTTCGGTCAAATGGTGCATAATCAGTGTGTACCCATCTTATCAGATGGGGAGGTATCGCGGTTTTCGTGACGTCGCGTGGCAGACAGGTGAAGTGGGGGTGGTCGAAAAAAGTTTTTGACCAATCGTGGAGGGCTCATAGCAAAATTGGAATAGAAAAGTTTCGAATAGCTTTACGTTATAGCGTCCCAGCCATCGCAAGCAAAGTAAAGGGAAGCGTACCAATCGCAGACTCCAGCAACACCACCCTCATCCGCTTATCTACTTTCAGTGCACTGGCTCGGCCTCATCGGAACTCTCTCCACTTGAACGTGCTCCTTGCCGCTTCTCAGCCGGTTAGATAAGAAAAACTGCTCAATGTAGGCAATGCTATTCGTTTTGAATGCAAAGAAAAAGAAGTGACATCCTATAAACGAGAAACGCGTTTGATTGGGCTTTTCAAACAACGCTGTGGGTTACCGCACGATGCTTGCGTCGGTGGTTACGTACATTTGACGTCAGGAGATTGGCATAAAAAGAAATCGGAATAGTTTTACATCATAGGGCCCCAGGTTCCACTCACAGGTGCTCAACGCCAACAAAAAAAGCAGAAAGAAAGAGAAAGAAATATGTTGACACCCGATTGTGTAATCCCTTTTGTTTCAAGCCTTTGATAAGCAACCACTAATCTTGTCTGATTAGCGTTAGTAACTAATCAACCTTTGCTTATTTGCAGTCGTTAGGCTTTCGGTGGAAGTCATTTGTAATGGGATGCGCTTCTCTGTTTAATATGAATGCTGCTATAACTTTGAGAGAGAGAGAGAGAGAGAGAAAACTTTAGTATGTCCTTGATGGGGTTCAGGGGTGGCAAAGGTCGGGAGACTAACCCCCAATACCCCCCTTCCTCAGACGACGGCCAGTCCTTGTTTTCTGGTGGCATCTTCGGCCATCCGGACGGCCCAGATCTGCTCCTCTGGGTCCAAGCTGAGCAGCAATGTCTCCCACTGCTCGGCCGTAGTTATGATGCGTGTGTTAGTGCGGGAGGTGTTGGTGGGTGAGGCTTTGGGGCATTGCCAGATAGTATGATCGAGGTCAGCGCGGGCCTCGCACGCTTTGCAGAGTGGGGAGTATGCATCAGGGTAAATGCGGTTGTAAAGCACGGGGTTCGGAAAAGTTCGTGTCTGAAGGAGTCGCCAAATGGTGGATTGAGATTTATTCAGTGTTTTGTGTGCGGGGGGGGGGTAGCGTAACCGCTCTCTGCGGTAGTGTAGGAGAATTTCTCTGAACGTGACCATTCGGTCCCGCGCGTGACCGCGATGCAGAACAGAGGGCTGGTCGGGATCGGAAAACGCAGGAGAAGGATGATGCACCCGGTGTGCGAGAGCTCGGGCGGCATCGTGGGCGGCTTCGTTTCCAGCCAGACACGAGTGACCAGGGGCCCAGATGATCTGCACGCGGCATTGCCTTGAGGGAGGAGTGCCAGAGAGAATCTTCTGCGCTTAGGGTGCTATCAGTCCTCTTGTGTAGTTACGAATGGCCGTTTTTGAATCGCTGATGATGCAGTGTGCATTGGTAGCCGCGTAGGCCAAAGCGATGGCCGTTTCTTTTCCTACTTCGGGTTGCGTGGTGAATATTGATGCGGCCGCGGCGAGGCGGTACTGCGAACCCGCGACTGCGACGGCCGCCAAGGCGTTTTGGTTGGGGTATTCTGCTGCGTACACGTAGGTTACGTCAGCGGCTTGGTCGTAGCGCTTTTGTAGTTGGTTAGTTCTTTCTGCACGTCGCTCCAGATTGTGTTCAGGGTGCATATTGCGAGGTATGGGCGGCATAACTATCTGAGCACGACTGTTTGGAGGGATGGGTACTTTTGGTCCGAATTGGGTGGTGTAGGTTATGCCTAGGGTGCCTAGAATGTGCCTGCCCGTGGTGGAATTGGCGAGTCGTTCGCATTGACTAATACGCTGCGCTTCAATGAGCTCGTCTATGGTGTTATGAATGCCGAGGGCGCCCAGTTTCTCGTTAAAGGTGGTGATGGGAAGATGTAGGGCTTGTTTATAGGCTCTCTTGATCATGGTATTGAGTTTGAGCTTGTCAGTTGCATTGAGGCTAAGGTACGGGGCGACAAAGGTGATCCTGCTCAGGGCGTAGGCGGTTACCAGGCGTATAAGGTTGTTTTCTTTCATGCCGTGATGTCGATTTCCGATGCGTGCAATGATGCGAGTGGTTTGGTGTACTTGATTATCTCATTGCTTGAGTATCTCCATGTTTCTGCCGTTTTGTTGGATGCGTAAGCCAAGGATACGAATGCTAGGTACAGTAGGTATACGGTGCTGGTGCACGTGGAGTTCTATCTCGGGCGGGTGAGGGTCAGGACGTCTACCTCGCCAATTCGGCTTGTACAGAAGGAGCTCCGATTTCTGTGGGGAGCACGCCAGGCCGCGCGGTTCTACGTATGCAACGACCTCGTTGATGGCTTGCTGCAGCGTGTCTTGGATGTCCCCGTCGCTGCCCCCGGTGACCCACAGGGTGATATCGTCTGCGCAGAGGCCTTCCTGAGGTTGGGGATGCTAGCTAATGCAGGTGGTAGTCCAAGAAAGGCCACGTTACACAGAAAAGGGGATAGAACCGATCCTTGCGGCGTGCCTTTGCTGCCGAAGTGAATAACTGGCGACTGCAACCCTCCTATGGTAATGGTGGTCGTGCGACTTGTAAGAAAATTCTTCACGTAGTTATATGTTCGACGTCCAACCTGCAGTTGTGCCAGTTGGTTCAGTATGGCCTCATGCGTGATGTTATCGAAGGCCTTGGTTAGGTCAAGCCCCAAGATGGCTCTGGTGTCCAGCCTGGAGCTTTTATCGCCATCGATAATTTGGTGTTTGAGCTGAATCATGATATCTTGAGCAGAAAGTTTCTGGCGGAAGCCAACCATGGTATTGGGGAAGAGGTCGTTGTCGTTCATAAGTCTGTGTAAGCGTGTGAGGATGACGTGTTCGAGGACCTTTCCGACACATGAAGTGAGGGAGATAGGGCGGAGGTTTTCGAGTAGGAGGCGCTTCCCGGGTTTGGGAATCATAACTTTGAAGCCAATGGCTCAGAGCAGAGTCAACTAAAACAACATAGGCACAATGGAAGCGTTGAATAGCTGGCAGGTGCTATTTCTGACCCTTTTCAATTTTACCAAAAGGCATTTTATTCTACAAATGGAAAAACAGGTTTTCGAAGTCATTATAGGCTCTACCCTTTGATAAGTAGCACGCAGCTTGTGTATTCACTTTGCAATATGTCTGGTGCAACAAAAAGCATAACCAAGACAATCGCTCTTTCGCTGTTACTCGGAGTATACGTATATACACTGAATGTGTTACGCTCTTCGATACATGCCTCTGAAAATCTAAGGAAAAATGAAACTGGAAATATCATTAGTAGTTTTCGTCACTCTAGCGTTCAATGAAGGTGAGCTGCTTCACTTTTGTGTGTCATCTACAAACGCTACTGTTCGACCTTTGTTTTCGTTAATTTTGATGGGCGGCGTGCTTAAAATTCATTTTACTGTCTTGCACGCAACTTGAGAACCCAAATGTTTGTAGTCGAATGTTCAGAAAGCCGTGATTTGTTCGCTTTTCAGCAGCACGCGAACTCAGCCACAGCTTTCTCTTCCGGGTAATGAATAATTCATCAGTGCAATGCAGGTCTCTCCCACGTGTGCGCAAGAATATACCAGGGAAAGAAATGCAATGAGGCTTGCTGGCTTGTTTCACTTTTTGTGCGATTTACAACTTTTACATATGGTCGCGATTACAGTTTTATCAATGTTATTAAACGCTTTAAACTCTATGTACGTGATCGTAGATGCAAAAATATATATTTTTTTTCGAGCGAGCACCAGGAAGGCATAGCTGAACGCATGTCAGTACTTTCCTGCATGGGTATGAATTTCACATTTAGCAAGCGTCAGTTGAAAAATTTCATATCGTTGGGTCAGCACATCGCAACAGTCGCAAAGTTATACGAAATGTAACTTTCGGTAGGAAGTCCTTTTTTTTCTTCTATAAAGGCTCCGCAGTATTGCTTTGCGTATGTTGATGCGACTACAATTTAATATTGGATACTATGTCACCGTTCTTGTAACTTCGCGGCGAGCCAGAGACAGGAGAAATGCGGAAATATCGGCAATATTGGGAGTGTAATCTTGTCATTATTATATCATTGTTATCACTCTGTCATGCTTTCTCAGCGAAGAAAGCATAATCGTGATCAAGAGGAGAGTTGGCGTACCTTTCTTTCTTTCTTTCTTTCTTTCTTGACTTATTTAATACACTATTCAGATTGTCTTAGGGGACACAGCTAAAGGCCAAAATTTGCCTGACTAGGCCGTGCCACCCGTACAGTGGCAGCAATATGTCAATGGCAGGCATTCAGGAGAGCACACATGAAATTAAACTAGTACACATTTTTAAACACCTGAGTACACAATTCAGGCAAAAAGAAATAAAAAAAAGGTTCATCTTACGCAGTTTACTATGCACTTGAAACGCAAGAACAAAACCATATACGAAATATTTTATACTTGTAGTTTAACATTTGTGTTAGTCTTCAGATAGTAAAAATTTTTTACCGTCTTCTCGAAGCTTTGCCTTAAGGCACCTACCTTGAATATGATGTGCATATCTTCTTATTTCTTTGTGCTGGGCAGTGCTCGCATAGATGTCGGTTTTCACAATGAATAAAGAGTACGGTTGACAAATGGTGCTCGTTTGTGTAGTCTGCTTTTTTGCCGTGTCTTAAATCATTATTTCGAGCCAAGCTCTGCGAATGATAGCTGGTTGGCATCTTCTTTCTGGCTTTTAGCTCACGTAAGATCGCATATGCCATTACAGGCCGCATATGCGTGCTTCCTTGGCCCTACTTGGAGCACCACGAGCGAAAAGGGTTTGTGGTGGACACTTCATGTAAATTCGTTAAAAAAAGCATCCCGCTAATTTCTACAGTTGTGCACTCTATCGTCATCGTTATTAAATGTGACCACGTATGAACAGTTTGAGGTATGTGGACTTCCCGATACATCATTTCTCTCGTCACGTACCTAGCGCATGGCTTGAGCAATTTGTTCGTCCGATTCGTCAATGTTTGATGAAGAACTTTCTCTGCTTACAACGCGAAGGCATTTTTCCTTCAGTACGCGTCTCTCAATTTAAGCTCCTTTTTTTTAAATTGTTATTGATATTGCCCGTGGGGAACCAAAAGTCTTTTCACACGCAATTGTGAAACCCCATCTCCCACACAAAGTTAAAGAAATTAGCGGTAATGCGATCCACGACTACAGCAGTTAAGAAAGTCCGGTGGCCATGCAGTTGGGATTTGAAGAAACGCATGAGGCGCAAGTGACGTCGACGAACTGTTTGCCGTCAGAGGCATGTCCACAGTTTTAATGCTGAGGAATCATATCTGTATTCACAGCTTCTCTACTAGCCCCTCTTCCGAAATTATTTGTTCTGTGCATTCCAATTTTCTCCAACCATCGGGCGTCCTAGAAGTATAATTATAAGTTTTCGTCTTACCGTCCTATTGAAGAAAACAAGCAACCGTTTTTTTCTTATTCTGCATCATCTTACTTTATATTGAGTATGCACTTAATTTAACGTCAATATTTACCATGTGTGGTTTTACACGCGTTTATTTATTTCGGCTTACATTCACTTCGAATAAAGTCGCGCATAGCTGGCCTGCGAAGTAAGACAGAAAGGCGCCCATCTCGATTTAGCTGCACCACCGTCTTTCTGGTATTCCTATTCGCGCTTTATCATTCCCGCACACGTCATATGCAGAGCCATATTCAGCAATTTCTTAGCGATTACTTGCATTTGCGGTTCTTGGGAATTCATTCTACATGTGTGCAGCTTGTCGGCCTTGGCGCGCTCTTTTTCCTTGAATATACCACAGCATTAAACAATGTGTTTTATATATTTCCCGCTCCTTTAGCGCTGACATTGTGCTGCTATATTTCCATCTTTTTCCAATGGGGCCCTTTTCATCTGCACTATGTCAGCATGAAGTAGGATTGTTATAGAGTACACGACGATAAGGAAGTTTGGAAGCCTGAAAAAAAATCTCATACGGAATTATGATTGCCTGCACCAAGGTCATTCCTTTATTTCAAATTGTCTTTTACATTTGAATATTATTCATACTTTTCTTTTACGTACCCCAAAGATAGGATTGGCACAACCGCAAGCACATGTGCATTGTCTGCGCGCATGAAACACTCTTTTATTCTGTAGTCCTTTCGCTGGCGTGATTTAGCCTTCTGCGTATTAGCGTCCTGTGGCTTTCTGCCTCTCTTCTGCGCGACAAATTGCGCTTCAGTGGGAGAGACATTAGCACCGCATAAATCATGCGTCCTGATGGCTTGTCGTAATATGGTGCGCGATGCTCTAATCACTTCCATTTTCTGTGCCTGAATACTGATGAGCACCTGACAAGACATATAGCGCAAACTGATAGCAATCTCTTCTTGTTTTTTTCTTGTGACTCAGGAACATGACAAAATAACAAAGAGCATGCAAATTAGGTGCATTTTAAGTCTTCTGGCAGTCGCATGCGCCAGATGATATAACTAAATATATATATATATATATGAGTACTGCATGGCTTGAATGGACCAAAATTTTCCATCCAGGTTTATGTATATTCCGAAGTACCATAGAATTATATTTCGCAAATTCATGAATAGTTGATAGAGCTTAAGTGCTGAGTGCTTTTCGTTTTAGTGTATGGTAAAAGATAACGACAAACACCTGAAAAGTATTGGTTAGTAGCATAGTATGACATGTTTTGTTGCAATATTGGACTGTAGATATTAGAAGTAGATAATGGACCTACTCATATACTTCGCAAAGTTTGTAAAGCTTCCTGTTCTACTTATGTAGCCTGTCTATATACATCAAGTATACGGTATTTGACATCAATCGACGTCAAACGCGATGCATCACGTACTAACCAGGGAAATCGCCCTTGTAGTAGTCCTAGTATTTGAGCTATTCAGCTGTAATCCCGGTATTTCAACAGAAGCAACGCCATTTAATTTTAACACGAAAGTGTTTTTTGCCGGGGTCCATCAACTTCCTGTAACGGATGTGACGTCGGCGTGAGCCAGCAAAACATGCTCTTTCTGGACATATTTTGACAGGGATGGCGCCGCCATCTCGAAGCGTTGAAGCGCAGTGCTGAACTCTGACACTAACGAACGCCGAGAAGTGAGCGCTTCGGTAATCTCAGCGCAGCGGAGGCTCCAACGCGGTGCAACCGGGTTTGGCCGGGGTAGACCTTGTGCTGAGGTGACGACGCAGTTTCCGCACAGGGTTTGTCTTTCGCGTCTGATTAGCCTGTGACGCCTCGTCGCCTGCGAAGTGCAGCTTCAACATGCATCAACATTGCTTGCACACAGCCAACTGCTTCGCTTGCGATGGCATCAACTAAAAGAATGGCTGCTCTAAGCGGCACAGAAAGGCAACAACGTCGACGGGCGAATCTGGCTTTGGCCCAGCGAGATACACATCAGCGTGAAGCAGAACGCATTCGCGAGTTCGCGGCGCACACTGTGAACGCTGCCATTCTCATTCCTGAAGCTGAGTGCGTGGCAAATCAACTGGCTTCCCTAAACGCTACGGAGCCGGACCAAAATGCTCGTACCTTCGCCGAAGCGACTCGGCAGCATGCCACCGCTCGCCAACAGGACGCCGCGCGCCAGTCAAACCTGCAACACCGTCGCCGACCCGCAAGTCGCGCGCGTTTCGCTGCAGCGGACCGTGAGATCACAAAGCGATTTCAGTTTCTGTGAAGACACGTTTCACTTTCGTGTTCTGCTGCTTCCTGTGAGCGAGAGATCAACCATAATTTCTTCCGAGATCTTCATTCGAGCTGCTAGAGTGACATGCACAAAAAGAAAAGTTCTTTTGTTGCATTTCACGTCCGCTATAGTTCTGGCAAATTACTTATATTAGAAGCAGCAGCCAAAAGCAGCAGAGAAAAACGTTTTTTAAAGCGATAACTTTCTTTACAGACTTCGGCCGCTTTGGATGGTTGGATGGTGATCTCGTTCAGCACGCGGAATTAGCTTTAGAAAACTGGAGAGGGTAACATGAATGACGAGGAGGAGAGTAAAGGGGGGCGAGGTAAAGCTTAAGTGCGGAGGTAGAGGAAGGCCTGACGAGGGCGCGCGCTTTCTGCGAGTGTCCGATCCGCAGCAGACGCCGCAACAGTCAGGCGTTGCCGCTTGATGTATAGCCATCGCAATCAAGTTGTAGCCAGGATATTACAGACACACGGGGTCGCTACGAACTTTTAAATGGGGTGCTGCGATTACACCACGATATACTGTGTTGTGGTATCGCTCAGTATTTTGGTTGGCAGCGAGTTTGCCACTTCGTGTGTCTGCCGATGCGCCCAGCCGCTTTCTCGGTTAACGGATGGCATGAGAATACGTAGGTAGTTGCATAACAATTAAATGGCTTACTTCGAAAACAATCTTCGATGATTTCTGCTGCAATATTCTTCCCCGACTCTGATTTGGTCTGTCGCGTGCCTATTACCGAAGCAACGTGAGCAAATGGCATGACGACATATGTGACATTTGCAAAGGTTGGAAACTGTCAGTCCGCAGCATACGTTAACGAATTTTCTTCCATTTGTAAATATTAGCCGGTATATTATAACAATTCCTTTCGTTTGATGCAATTCTGTTCATATCATACACCACTCCGGTGATAAAGTAGGCTAGGGGTCACTGGTATCCCTGGCAACGCGCGAAAAATAAAAGGAGTGGACAAGAAATTATAGACTATCACGGCCATACTTTGGTAAGGAACGAAAATTAGTGACAAAAGCTTAAAACCCTCAAGAAAGAACAAATATTGCCGAGATTAAAGTTGAAGTGCATGTGTCATCAGTCCAGTCCAGTGTGGAGCGATCAGACAAACCAGGGGCCCATATTCAAAAAACACTCTTGCGCTAAAATTGTTCGTAAAAAAGAAAGAAAAACTCCATCTGATTGGGATGAACACCAGCAAAGGCCTCTAATGAATGATAAATACCACGTACGAGCGAAGAATTTTGTACATATATATCCTGATTGAAAAACCACAATGTCATCGCTTCGGTACTTGTAAGTCGGCAGAATATATCTTTATTTGCCTTCTCTGACGACAGATTTCAGGTTTATTTTTTGTTTAGATCATACGAAATAAGTAAGCCTGTAATAGTATCGCATGGCGCTATATTTCTATTGGCGTGTAGCTTGAAATCGATCGCGCTACGAAATCAAAAACGCCATTTATTTTCTCATTAACTTCCTATAGTTTAACGCACCAAACCATCAGTGCACTGTAAAATAATTTGCACCCTTAAATATCAATAAGTTCGTAAATGTGTTTATAAGTCACACTCTTAAACTCCTTTCAGGTGTAGGGGCATTGCCTATAGACATATTTACGCCGTTCTTCATTTTAATACTCTACAATGTGTGACTATGAGAGGCGCTAAAGTGGAGGGCAACAGAGGTATACTGACTGCCTGTGGTTCTTGAACGGCACCTAAATCTAAGTACACAGGAGCGTTTTTGCACTGCTGGCCCACTGAAACGCGGTCACTATAGCCTGCCCGGTATCGAACCCACGACCTTGCGCTCACCAGCAGAGCACCATAGCCACTGAGCCAACGATGCGTTTTTTTAAGCGAAACTTTCTCTGCCTATCTTCCCAGGTTTGGCTTTACTCGCTGCCTGCTGGCTGGTGGTTTGGTGGCAATCTCGCCAGAGATATTCGTGGATATATGTACAAAGTTAATATGAATGTACCCGCGATGTGGCCTATATAACGTTTGTGTGCTGACCCATCGAGTATGAGCACCTTTATTTTGCGTAACGAAATAAAAACTTCCTACACAAAGCTTCACCAAATAATGTCGGGCCACAAGCACCTCTAAAGCACACCGATCTGTTACTGCAATAACAGGTCGGTGTGCTTTAGAGGTGCTTGTGGCCCGACATTATTTGGTGGAATAGAGAATTATATTTACCTTATTTATTGCACTATTTTGTTTCCTACGTTTTTAGCCGCAAGTGTGTGCTACTCGATTTTTGGTCAATCCTTCAGAATAAGAATGTCCCATTCGCACAAAACAGGCGCAGAATCTCTAACCATTGCTTGCTATGTGGCGTACTTTTCCGTAGATACACCTGTCATCACAATTCTTCGCTGAACAAACAGTATACATTTTCTTCGTCCTTGTGGCATCACTGCGTAGACGTTTCACACTGTGCATCCACATGATTTGGAGTTTACATTTCAACATAGCTTGTGAAACATGTAGCCCAGAAACATAGAAAAATTGCATGAAAATGAAGTTGTGACCTTTCTGGCGGATAAACCTATGCATTCCATGAGATTGCACGTTGAATAGCATGGAAGTAGGCACAATTGTACGCATCACTATTAGTTGTAAAGCCCTTAATTATTCGGTTTAATAAGGCTTCACTGCACGTAGATTGCACCATGCGCACTCAGCATGGTGCTCAATGCGCAAGGAACATGATCCTTTATATATAAGTTTTTATTTCTGTGTTCCTTTATCTGAGGAACACAGACTCACTTTTGTTTGGTTTTGTCTTCCCTTAAGAAAGTTCACTGGTGGTAAATACTGGCATTTCTTTGTGTCACCTTTACGTTGATCCCATGAGGAGGCAGTGTCATAATCTAGTGCATCATTTCAGGTGGCGTAAATGGTTCGTGTAACCATTTGTACTCACGCCCAAACTTTTCTGTTAGCACCACTGTTCCTTAAGTTCTTAGGCAAGTGCATTCTTTATACCTATCTAATGAAATGTGGTTAATGTATGGGGCTCTGCATTTTCTCCACTATAGTCTTTTTTTTCTCCTTTAAGCGAAAACCTTACGCTTTAAGTTGACGATGGTAGGTTGTTAGTTTCTGCGCTTGAATGAATAGTGTTTGTTCTTCGGTTTATGTCTCTGGTTTATGTTCACTGCATATTCTAGTGAATAAACTCGTGTTTTATTGCTGTACCAAGCTCGTTGTCGACGCTCCACTGCGGGAAACGATTTATCGAAGCAGAGCGAAAGATTTTATGGATAAGAGCAAAAAAAAAAGAAAAGATGTGCCCTCCAAACTCTCTGCAATCCGTGTTGTCTTTCTTTTGCGGGGAACCTTAACTCAATCACGCGAGATTTCTGGCTCATGTAAAAGACTACGTGTTGGCGAAAACGAAAAAGTGAAGTAAACTTACACGGAACACTCATTTATTTACGCAACCTTTCCAGAGCATGTACTGAAGAGGCAGTGTGTGCGCCTGTAAAACAGTGCCGTCGCTACTACTGCGTGCAACGTGCCGCGACTACATAAAAGCGCGCTGCTTTCAGGATCACAAACAACGTTTTTTTTACAGAACACAGGAAACACGAAATCAGTCGTAAACGTTCGATTCCGTGTGGGTGCAGAATAAGCAAGTACTCCACCGACTACAATGAGGTGTTTCACATCAAGTGGCCGAGAAAAGTTTGAAGTAACAATTCCTGGCGTGCTGCATCGTTGCTGAAGTGCGACTAAGTCTAGATGCTAACGTGCACTCCAGAAATCAGGGGGTCTCTGGCGTGAACATGGCAATACTTGCACGCTTTGTTAAGATTGCACTTTCTTTTACGAAAGCAGCGTGAATAATTGTAACACCGAAAAGGCAAAGTGAAGGAATTAACCCGACGCATCGTTGTTTACCGCGTGCCCGTTGCCAGCTAGTTATATTAGTCGCACTAGCAAGGAAATCGCTTCCAGTTTGGTTACTAAAACTTTTTGTGGGTTAACAGGCACGATGAAATCCCGACGAAAGGAATAAATGATCAATTTCAGGTTTCTGGCTACTACAATGGCACAGCATTTGTTTCTACACAGATACAGATTAAATGGTACAAAGCCTAAGCAAATATTAGTAGTCATGCTTGCAGATGCTCAGATGCGTTTCTCAATGCATTTGCACGGGGCACAATGTCTTAAGAACTAGCGGGGTTGCTTTTTCGTTGTGCTTTAACTGTCATTAGCGGAGGGCTGCTTTTCTATCTCTGGCTATTTCTGTGAAAACTTCAATCTATCTATTAGTCGTCGATGCCTAGTTCGGTGGCGATGCAAGTGGACTATCGAGGAGGTCTGCCGGAACCGGTGGCGTCAGTGACGGCCGCCTCCAGGAAATAGATCGGGCTACAGACAGAAAGTGACAGCGAAGGCACCCATGTCTACTTGCTCAGCAGCGAGGACCCTTCTGATGACGACGATTTCGAGCTTGTGCGAAGCCGCAAGGCAAATAGAAGGAACACCAGGGGAGGTTTTCTGTAAGAGTCCACCTAGTGAACATGTCCATTGCGTCTGCTGCTGAAGTGCTTATTGGTTGTTGCGCTTCGCTGCCGTGGATGCGCAGCGCAGGCCAGCCAATCAGAACTTCTAGAGCAGATGAAATTGACATGTCCACTAGGTGGACTCTTACTGAATAGCTCCCCAAGATCTCTTTGTCCTCCACTACACGAGCTGTTGGGCCCACGCGGCGCCCCGATGCCAACACCATCTTGTTTATGCCTGTGATACCCAACAGTAATATGAAGCGGCTTAATAGGCAGTCTGTCTCGATTCAGTTGGAGACAGTGGCGACCATCGAAATCAAGGACATTATATAGAGTGAACACCCACAAAAAAGTACTGGCGGTTAATGTTCTGCGTGTTGGTTCTCTTAGCCTCTTACGCAAGGTAACAGACCTTGATGGCATGCAGGTGTGCTATCACATCCCGCTGGGCTCTAATCTCATCACCGATGTCATATACGACATAGACTTGGCCATGCTCAGCAATGACTAGCCGATTCTAGTTAAAGCAGTGAGTGATCATGACGATATTGTTGATTTCTTTCACCTGGGCAACTCACGTTGCGCGACTATTGTGTTCAAAGACAACTGATTCCTGTAGCACGTTAACGCATGCTACATTTAGCATCCGCTCGGGCCATTCATTCTGAAGCCTCTGCAGTGCCGCAACTGCATGAAACTAAGACACATGATCAGCGTCTGTGAGAACGAAACAGTGTGCCCGCGCTGCGCTGAACCGCACACCGCAGATAAATGTGCAGCCACCATCATTAAATGTCCGAACTGCCACGAATCTCATGAGGCTTCATCAAAGGACTGCGTAAAAATTAAGACAAAATTTGCTATCTTAAAGAAAATTGTAATAGACGCTGTGCTAAAATTATCGATACGCCACCGCTAAATTAGGAAACGACGCTCCCGCCGCGGAGGTTCGTCGAGGAAAGTTTCTGCGTCGGTGACACGTGTGCCACGTTCACTGTCACGTCCTCCACTGCCACCTAAGCCACGCAAATCAGAATGGTCTACAAATGACAAGGACAAGGGCACACCGAAGCCTGGCCTGCATTGCCCAAATGGCAACCACGAGCAGAGTCACTGCATGCCAATGGAAGTAGTCCACCCCGAGCATCTCCTGCCAATGAATCGACTGAACAGGATCGGCAAGTGGTCGTGATGGTACGATCACTGATGAATATGATTCGCATGCTACTGAACAAGCTGCAGACATCGACAGCTCAAAGAGCATTGCAAATACTGGGTGCACTGAATCCAGTACTTGCAAGCCTCACATAAGCGCCATGGCTCACGCAACATTTTCTTTTCGCACTGAAGTTAGAAGTGCGACGATTTTTCAATGGAATGCCAGAGGCTTGAAGTCCCGCATCTAGCATTTGCACCAATTTGTCTTGAAGAATCGGTTTCTTATACTGGTTATTTGCAAATCGAACGTATCAACTCCTTATAGACCGTTTTTTCGTAGGCGCCGCCATATTGTGAACGCAGTGGCGCCGCCTATGCGCAGCGCCATACTGGCTTGGGTGAAAGCGGTCTTTTGCATACGCTCGGCGGTAGGTTCTGGCGTTTGTTTTCGCGGTCGTGCGGTCTGTTTAGTATAACGTGCATCTCCTACGTGGTAAACGGTTCTGTGAGACGTGCTGAAGTGGTCTAAGGCGTCATGGCCGGAATTTATGCTGGCATTGAGGTGGACGGAACACGCAGCGCGATGGGTGTGAGTGCATATTGGAGCCTATATACAATCAGCCTCGGAGATCAATTGTGTATTTCTGAATGTTGCAATCACTAACGTGACCTTATTGCAGTATTATCCTCTATTTCTAAGCTGCGGTTTAGGAACCATGAAACATACGCGACGATCGTAACAGCGTGGGTAGCGTTCTGCTACGATAGGAGCTGTGCTGTTTGACAAGCGTTCAAACTGTTCGCTGCAGGTTACATTGCGTGACTACTTGGTTGGATGGATGAAGTTTCCACCCATGAATAAAATAGTTTTGGCTAGTAATAGCAGCATACCTTACAGTCTGAATTAAGCTTGTCCAGCAAAGCGACCGTTTACGAACTGCGCGAGCGTCCTAAGCAGTAGTAGGTTCTGGATTACAGATATCTTTGTTCTATATAGCGCATGGTCCAAGCATACGGCATCAACGGTTATATATTTATAAACGTTGTGCGGCGTTAGCCCGTTTTCTCTTGCTTTTTAGAGAAAGAGTATGATAACCGAATTTTTTTTTTCAGTTGTGTTCGTTCAGTTCTCTACGACGCACTCACACGTATTACGGAAATTTTGCGCTCAAAAATAGCCATCACATTCTTTTTATTCGAACCCTCTCATATATGGCTGTATACAGGCCAAAAAGGCAATAGCACACAGCTTATACATGTATCGTGCTGGCTCACCAACCAGTGATCGCTGTTGTGAGCAGCGCCAAGGGCCCCCTGCAGCAAGGCTACCATACTTTCATAATTTCATAAGCATAATTTCAAGCATACTAGACTTGAAATGCGTGAGAACGATGTCAGTGTATCACAAATATTTGATAGCGCCTGCCGCTCAGATGTTTCGTGGTTGCCTTAGGTTGGCCGTGCACGAGCATGTGCTCTTATGTTTTACTCCCTACGCCAATCGACCAGACAGTGAGCTGATTTACCATTTAATGCTGGTAATACAGAAACGCCGGTTTTGATTGTTGAATTAAAATCGATATAAGCAACATAGTAAACAACACATACACGCACCGCGACTGATAATGCGCGTACACCGCGGCTGATTATGCACGTCACATTTTTGCGCCCTCAAGAGAAATTTCTGCCTACAGTAGTTACCGATGCACCAAAAGGCTTCCCTGACGACCTTATATGAAAGGACATTGCGTGAATTTCACAAAGTAAGATTTAAAGCATCTCGAAATCGTTCCGCAGCGCGCGACAGCAATACTTTCAAGCAGCGCCGCGCCGGATCGCCCAAGCCAGAGAGGAGGAAAGGCTCTCCGCGCGCCCTATCCTCCTCGCCCGATGAAACGGTCTATAGATTATCTGGTCCCGAAGTTTTTGCTTCTTGCACATGCGAGGAACGAAGCAAAATTCTCATTTACATCCGCACGGACTTGACTTGCATATCGCATATTGTTCAGCCTCATGACTACAACCAATACGTATGCGTCTGCGTTTCACTCTTATTGGATGTTACATCTCCCCATCAAGGCAGTTTGACCGTGAAAGACTGAAATACATATTAAAGGAAACTGATGGCCTCTCGGCCATCACTAGGGTCTTCAACGCGCATCACTGAATTGCCTTGGAGAGGCACCAAGATCAACTCTAGGGGGTGGAATGTTGTGTCGCTTGCCTCTGATTATGACATCTGCATCATGAACGAGGGTAGCCCGATAAATCTGCGGGGTCCCGCGTATAGCAGCCGCCCGGACTTGATCTTAGTGCCATGGAGCTTCACGTCACATGTTAAATGGTTTTGCGACATCGAGACTCACGGCAGTGATCACATTCCCACCTACCTAAATATTAATGGACTCACTCGGCCTCTCTCTCAAGGTTTCTAGAAGGGCACTGACTGGACTGTGTTTATGTCACTTATAGAAGAATCGTGTCGAGGAGATTCTGCCGCCATCGTCGACGACGTCATCGCAGAAGCAATGAAAGCTGCGAAGTGTTTATTATCGCTCTCGTCAAACCTAACGGATTTCGACATTGAACTTAAAGTCCTTCGTGCAATTCGACGGCATGCAGAGCAACGATACAGACGCACTAAATAAATTTATGATCTTGTAAACACACGACGCATTCAGAAGAAAATTCAGTGTCGCATAGACAAACTAGGGAGCCAGCTATGGAAGACATTCAGTGAATCACTGGGCCCTCGCAAGCTGCTTTCACATATCTGGAGAACAGTCCGTGGTCTTCGTTCATTACCGTGACAACGACACCCAATCGCAGCGTTGGCCCTCCATCTTGGCCAGACTGAGCTTGGCGGGGCGGAGGAATCCTGTGCGAGGGTCACTGGCGAGCCTGTCAACAACAACGTTGACGTAAGTGACCTCCCTGTGGCTCGGTTACCAAAAATGGACGTGTCCTTTACTATGGAAGAACTCGAAGCTCCCCTGGCCGTTTCTAAACAATCATCTTCTTCAGGTCTTGGCGGCGTCACCTATGCTGCCCTCGGACACCTTGGACAAGACGCAAGAAGGGCGCTTCTGAACAGTTTCAACTACTCATGGCATAGAGGTACTTTTCCCTGGCAATGGAAGTGAAATCCGCTGGTACCTTTGCTAAAGCCGCGAAAATCTCCGTTGAACTTGGCGACATATCGTCCTATCGCTCTTGCCAGCTGCTTTGGAAAGGTGATGGAAAGGATGGCCCTTGCATGCCTATCAATCAATCAATCAATCAATCAATCAATCAATCAATCAATCAATCAATCAATCAATCAATCAATCAATCAATCAATCAATCAATCAATCAATCAATCAATCAATCAAAAAGTGAGCTTTATTTAAACAAGTCAAGTAATGTGTACTAAAATAGTGGGACCAATAGCCTATGTGGCTAGTAGCTGGTTCAATACACAAAAGTACATATACAGGTCAACCAAATACATATCTGCTCAATGGGTAAGAACCTTTTTTACATGAACAAGTACATTTTTCTTTAAGGAAGAGCCATTACGTTTGGCTACACAAGAAGAAGCGTTTACATACAAGATCAAAATTGCTGGTTACTTTTATTTCCACAGGCACACTGTTCCAAGTTATAGCGCCAAAGAACTCCATTAATCGTTTACCGTATACATTGCTGCAATAAGGAAGGTTTAAGTTAGTTGCTTGTCTGGCGTTTGCACGTAGGAAGTTAAGTATGGTATTGGTAAGGGAAAGTTGGTGTTATTTTGTGAACTAATCAAGTGGTGTTATAATTTCTTAACGCCGTGAAAGAAAGAATACGAAGGTCAGTAAACGGAACGCTACTTGGGTGATGAACAGGTGAAAATGTTATTATTCTTAGGGCGCATTTTTGCAACGGCGCTATAGGTGTTAATTAAGTTTTAGATGTTAGGCCCCATATTTCACAACCATAGCTCATGTGGGTATGAAACAAAGAAACAAGAAAAGTATATGCAACGAGCAAAGCACGAGGAAAATATTGCCGGGCACGGGCAGTGTGTAACAGCTGAAAGCGAGGTTTCTACAGACAACGCTAATTTGTTCTCTCCAGTGCAAGTGACTGTCTAAAGTAACACCTAGATATTTAAATGAATCAACGCAATCCAGAGTTCGGTTCGCTAGAGTCAAAGTGAACTCACTGTAGTCTAGTATTTTCCTGTTAGAGTGAAATATGATATACTTAGTTTTATCAGTATTTAGGTCTAGTCTATTTACTGAAAACCATTTAGCTATTTTAGCAGTTCACCAGATATAGTGTCTTGTAATGACGAGAGGGAGTCCCCTGAGTAAACTAAGGTGGTATCGTCAGCGTACATCAAAACTTTTGACAGGTTAAGTGCGCCCGGTAAATCATTTATGTATAATGAAAACAGAAGAGGGCCTAAAACATAGTCTTGCGGTACACCGCATACGATATCGGTGAAAGCAGAATGATGTTTGTTAATTACTACTTCTTGACTTCGTGCCTTAAAGTAGCTGTGGATGAATTGAAGCGCGTTTCCAACGATACCATAAGATTCCAGTTTTACTAACAGTATGGAGTGACAGATCGTATCGAACGCCTTTCTTATATCAAGAAAGATTGACACAGCAATGTTATTCTTGTTAAGAGCAGAGTTAAGCGATTGCGAAAGTGTTAAAAGTGCAGTTGATGTAGATCTACCTGCAACAAAGCCATGCTGCTGCAGGCAGATAACGTTATTGCTTACAAGAAATGTATTTAACTGCAGCACAATGAGCTTTTCGAATAGTGTGTTAACTACACTAAAAATTGAAATACGTCTATAAGTACTCGGATGATTCGGATCACCAGTTTTGTACACAGGGATAACCTTTGACACTTTCAGTATATTTGGGTAAACATTACTACTTAACGCATGTTTAAACACGTGGCATAGGGGCACAGAAAAGACATAAATATTATTTTTTAATATCTTAACTTGAATGCCGTCAAGTCCGGATGCCTTATTAACTGATAATTTGCCTGCGATGCTTTTTATTTCCTCAAGAGTTATTTCCCCAAACGAAAAATCACTGTTGACGCTTCTCTGGATCCTGGTTGTGGGAATTGAAAGTACAGACTGCTTAGATATATTGTCGCCAATTTTTGAGAAATAATCATTGAAGTCATTAGCAATCTGAGGGGGCGGATTTTCGGGAGTAACATACTGTTCATCCTGTAATCCTACTACATCTCTTACTATTTTTCATATTTGCCTTCCATTGCCATTTAGTCGTTTAATCAAGTTCGTATAATAGACCTTCTTTGATTTCCGAATTAGCATAACTGATTTGTTTCGAAAAAACTTAAACTGGCTTTTGTAGTAGTTGTTAGTCTTGTTATGTTTAAATTTATTATAATAGTAGTCTTTCCTTTTCAGAAGAGCAAGTATAGACTCATTCATCCACGGACATATGGCTTAATCATAGCTGTGTCGTGAAGTGTACCGCGATTCATCTATCGCATTTGTAATGCAGTCAATAACGTTTTGACATTCCGTGTGAACGTTGTCATTATAGAGGTTATCAAAATTTGTAGTGAGTAAGATGCTGCGTACACGTGGATAATTAAGCCTTGTCGAATATTTGTGGTGCGTTTGGCGAAAAGAATGCAAACAATCCCGAGGCAGAAACAAACATGTTGGACAATGATCAGCAATTGTGGTGTCATGAACACCTGCCCGTACATCGATATCAATATTGCACAAAATATGATCGATGAAAGTTGAAGACATGTTGCAAACACGAGTAGGGGATGAAATCACATTTTTAAGATTAACGGACTGGATAAAAAATATGTACTCATAGCAATCATCTCTAGACAAGTCGATGTTCATGTGACCACAAATGATAATTGCATTGCCGACATGCATTACAGGGTCGATAACAGTTTCTATCACAGAGATGAAATTATTCATACATGAGCTAGGAGGACGGTAAACTACGCCTATAACAACACCACATTCAAGTTTCACAAAAAGGGTTTCGGCACTTTGGTTGCTGTACAAACTGTTAACTAGGCATTGAAACCCGAGCCTGTGGCTTATAAAAAGCGCGACGCCACCACCACGTGCTGTACTTTCTCTAGGTTGCGATAGCATCGTGTAACCAGGTATTTTTTTTTTTTTACCCCTTCTGAGCCATGTTTCTGTTATCGCGATGATGTCGTAAGAAAACGAGTGTTGCAATATGTAGGTTAAAGATACGTCTAGATTTCTGTTATTACTACGGATGTTGCAGTGGACTAAGGACAAGAAATCATGTCCTTTCCATGTTTGTTCAATATCTGTTGAAGTCTTCATTTTCCTGTCTTTTTTCTTTTTCTCTTTTTTTTACGCCTACTGCACCTGAGCACGGTCCTCTGCGCACGTCACATGCAGTACACGCGAATTTTCTGTTTTGCGCATGGGAATCTTCCCGTCAGACACCCAACTGAATTTCCAGTTATGTTCCCTCGTTGCACTCAGCGCTTTGCCCAACAATACCTCGTTCGCTGGACACAAGTGTTCATTAATAAAAATTGGAGAAATATCCTGAAAGCCAAGAAGAGACGTGTTTATTCTGTGCTTTTTAGCCGTTTTTAGGACTCTGTCCCTGACGTTACGGGACACAAACCAAACTACGATATTTTGCTTCGCCTTGTCTTTTGTGGGAACCCGATGAATTACCTCTATGTCTGAATCCTGGATTTCATATTCGACACAGACAGCAATAGCTTTCATGGTAGAGGCAAGGTTTTCATCTGAAGCCACAGGAATGCCTTTCACCTCCAAATTGTTTGTGCGACTATGCTGCTGCAGGTCAACCAGTTCTTTAATTTCTTTCAAGTCTTTTGAAAGGCGGGTGTTCTCATTCGTAATTTCCTTATTCCTGGCTTTGACTTCAACAAGTTCCTTCTTTATTTCTACGATTTCTGTCTTGAACGTTTCAAATTTTTCATTAATGAACTTCATGCCTTTCCTCAAGTAATTGATCTCCGTTTCTATGACTTTTTTATTTCGGCGTGCTGCTTATCGAGCCGATCTGACAAATCTGTAAGCGCCTTAGCTACTTCCTTCACAGTCGAAGGTGGCTTATCAGACATTCTATTGGCAATAGACGGAGCAATCCAGAAGCCTAAAAGTTGTATCTATTACGACGTAGGTAGTTACTGACGTACCTGCGTAGAACAAGTAAGCGGTTACATGCCGATCGACTCTGTGGCTGCCTGGATTGCTCCGCTATGATGCCTTCTTCCGCCGGGGCAGCGTTTCTGTAGCCGCAGAGTTACGTCAACGCTGCTTGGAGCGCACACGGAGTTTGCAGCCTGGCCGCTGTAAGACGACTTGCACTCGACCTGGTGCTGCGCTGCTAGCAAGCTTCACAGCGACGTGGTGGCGTGATGGCCTAGAATGATATGTCGAGCGTTACAAGATCTACCCCGCTTCTTTTGCAGGCTTTCGTCGGAGTCGTTCCTCACTTGATAGGGTCATTGACCTGAAAACGTTTTTGCAACAGGAGAAAAGCTGTGAGCGCATATCAGTTGCGCTCGTTCTCGACATGAAAGGCGCATATGACAATGTTGCACATGACGCCATCATCAACTCCCTGGAGACTATTGGAATCGGCGGCCGCATGCTTCGCTGGTTATCCGACTACATATCTCGCCGGTCTTTTTTGTACAAACACAACATGGCCCCACAGCTGCATATTACACCTACTGCGGCGTGCCTAAGAGTTGAGTATTTAGTCCCACGTTGTTTAATGTGGCACTCATTGGACTAGCTGAAGTTTTCCCTAAAACAATCTATATCTCGATATATGCAGATGATATTTGCCTTTGGACTTCTGCGGTCACTCACCTTCAGGTTCGTGCGCGATGGCATCGGGAAGAAACTTTGACGTCAGC
This sequence comes from Dermacentor andersoni, assembly GCF_023375885.2. Classification (NCBI taxonomy): domain Eukaryota; kingdom Metazoa; phylum Arthropoda; class Arachnida; order Ixodida; family Ixodidae; genus Dermacentor; species Dermacentor andersoni. The sequence continues at coordinate 173,039,830 of NC_092818.1, forward strand.
TTACCTTCAAACACAAAGCTTGACTGCATCGACCGAGAAATGTGCATGACTGCATTCACACGTAAACCTATGACGCCATGCCCAGGCCACTTTAATGTACACACTATCACCTAGACAAAGACCCATCGATTCTTGTCTGTAATTGACTGAAACGTTTCCTGGAGCCCCTGTTGCACGTACCTGAAGAGAAAACTGTTGTCGATTGCCCAGGTACTCAGATTCATGTACGTGAAAACATGGGGCATATCTGTACGCTCCATGCTTTAGTTGTTCAGAGCTCTATTCCTAGGATATCTGCGCTACAGCCTTCAAGTGTTGTCAAGTACCTGCAAGTCAAATGTTCGCTCACTGGAGTGCTTACAGGACCAAGCATTACGAACGTGTTTAGGACTTTCTCGCTGCGCTCCAGCAGCTGCAGTAAATGTGCTCCCCAAAGGCCATCCCTACCAAGCATATGTTTCTGTGGATTGTCTCAGGACGGATATCCGTCATCTTTCTCGTGTCCCCGATCATCACTTGGCGTTCTTTCCACCGCAGAGACCGCGTGCAACGTTTTCTGAAGTTATAATTACCCATAAAGATTGTCTTCCATTAGGATGCGTACCAGGAGCAAGGCCTTCATTGCCCCTGTGGTGTCTCCAACAGCCTCAGGTGCGCCTAAGTAGTGCGGGTGTAAACAAGAAGGCCAGTCACCCAAAAATATCTCTGGAACAAATGGCGCTGCTATTAATCAGTTAGACATACCGGGACTGACTACACATCTATACCGATGGTTCGGTCTCATCTACCAGCTCTTCAGGTATCGTTGCCATTCCGGCTATGAAAACCGCAATGAAATTCAAACTGTCACGCATGACATCAATGGCGGCAGAGCTTGCTGCCGTGCGTGCAGTTGTCAAATACCTCCTGCAAGAGACACCTCAAAAATGGGTCGTCTTTTGCAACTTTCTTCAGAGTCAGCATTTTGCCCTATATCATAGAACTCATCAGCACCTAACATATGAAATAAGAAAAAAACCACCATCAAGCTATCGCTAAAAGGCATGAAATTATATTTGAGTGGCTACCTGAACATACCGGCATTGATGGTAATGACCTCGCCGACGAAGCCTCCGGTCGGCCCATCTGGAAGACCCGACCAGTTCCAATCTCCTCATCCAGATGCGACGCTGCATGGAAGCTTCATATTGTGGCTAAAGCTATGACACACAAACACTGGTCTTCTCCCAACCTCCCAAAGAGTCATTTTCACAGGCTTGATCTATCCTTAAAGCTACAAGTGCCATCAAAAGTTTCCCGCTCTGAGGCGACAGTATTGTGCCGCCTCTGGCTTGTAGTGTGATTTACGAAGGCCTACTTGTTCAGCATTGGAAGGGGCGATACGCCCATGTGGGATTCTCGCGGACCTATAGAAAGAATTGAACGCATCCTATGTTTCTGTCCGCAGTACGACGTCGAGCGAGAAGCCCTCCGGACAGCGTTGAACCAGCTAGACTTTAGACCATTTACGGAAATGAAGATCCTTGGACCATGGCCGCACGCGTCGATGACACATAAAGCCACGAAAGCATTGTTGAAGTACCTCAAGTCGACAGGTCTTGGCAACCATGTGTATATTTGGGGCGAACCTTCAAATATGCGCGAAAGTGTGTTCTATCTCCTTTCTCTTTCTTTTAGTCCCTATACCCACGTCCGGTTTGCTACCCTCTATATAATGTCCGGTTTGCCCCTGCGCTGGGGGAAGCTCCCAGTGCAGGGTAGTAAACCGGACGTGCGTCTGGTTGACGTCCCTGCGTTTGCTCTCTTCTATTCCTCTATCTCTCTTCTCTTCTTTTGGTAAAAAAGTTCAATAGAACAGTTAAATTTTCCTGTGCCCAGTGCAAGGAAAGAAAATAATGCTTAGTCTATTAGAACTAAAATTTGAGTGAGTCCCTAATAACTTATTTTTTAACTCCAGTAGGCACACAAAACAAAGGCCACACGTAGAGTTAGCTCTGCCGGTGTGCAAACAAACCTCTGTTGTGCAAGGGTCTCTACCTACTTTTTGTCTGTCCTCTTCAACACTTATTTTCAACATGTGATGCAATGCATGAAATCTACCAGGGGCGAGGTACAGTAATTGGTTCCTTTTGCTGGAGGACGGTGGTGACTTTATTGCATAACCAATTGAGTGGGCACTTTCTTTGATCTTGTATCGGCAGCCTCTTGCAGTGTGCTCATCAGAAGGCTGCACAAAACAGTGAGTATCAAAGACATAAACGCTCGGCTTCGTGGCAGCTTCATATAGAAATTTTGTGCCTGTGCAAGTTTAACTCAGAAACGAATCGCTTTGTTTTACAAGTCATTATAACTAATAACTTTTTAGTTCTCAATTGAGGCATAACTAGAACGTTGCGCAGGTCTGTGTTCTCGCGCATGTGTAATCTTTAATGCTTTAGTAGGTGCACGGATATGGATTCTGTGAAAGACTCGGCTGATAATTAGTGCGCTACATGGACGAACGACCAAGAATTCCGAATAATTATTCCGTTTTCTTTGTAGATTTAATGACGAAGACGCAACCGGCATACACAAGGGATTTTACACTTTCGAATTATAATGGCTGCACCATTCAGAATTTTCTCTTTGCTTGTATAATAATTTTATTTTTATAGAATACAATGTGTTGATATGCCCGTGAGTAAAACAGCCAAACAAGCACGACAGCTGACGTCTTCTTAATAGACTGCCATTCTCGTAGCCGTATTGCTTCTTAAAACGTTATACATTATATCATGACAATTGAGAGTGTTGAAAATACTTTATACTTGCTTAGGATAATCTAGTGCTTGTATAGGATATTTCTGTTCTTTATTCTGCTTTTCTGCCATGATACCTCACAAAACAAGTTCGAGTTTAGACACTTCTGCCATTTAATTGCTCACAGCACTTTCTGCAACAATAACGAAAGAGAAGCATCCAAAATCTTGCAATAATCTATACTCGCAGTCAGTTCTGCACTGACACAACGTACTTGCGTACTGAAGTGCTACTTAGAGAAAGCTTGACGGCCTTCACAGGGCGCGTGGAATAGTTATTTTTTTCCTGCGAAGCCTTCTCAAATGAGTCATCTTAGTTTTGAATATATTGTTTCTTACTGCTGCGTTGGTCTAGACTTATAAGGATGCGTGTGGACCTTAAGACCATTTATGTGTGTGCTTTCAATTTTCTCTTTGAAACAAATAAGTTCATCATAACTACAAAATAGAAACGAAAATATTGAGAATCAAAGCGTGCACATTAGCAAACTGGTATCCTTTTGAATAACTAGTCAAATGTAACTTATACCTTATTAAAACTTTTGTAGTGTAAAAGCCGTCTTACATTGAAGATTTTGCGAGAAATAGAGCATGCAAAGTAAAAAAAAAACGGCCGTGGCTTAGCTTGGTTAAGCCTGGTGATTGCGAAGCAATAGTGTGTTATTCTCGGATCAGCTGGTAGTATGGCTGGTGGTAGTCTTGGGTTATGCTAGTGTTACGGCTTACAGTGAATCATCTAAGCACCAGCACGTCCAGGTGCATCTCGGGCTTGAGAACGCCGTTGGCGAACGCCCGTATCGAGCTGAAGGACGAGAGGTCCAAGTAGCGCATGACGACGTTCTCGATGCTCGACACCCGCCGAACGTCGGCGGCTGCGAGGAGGCCGCTGCTGATGTCGCGACACGCGAGGATGACTCGGGCGCCGCGCCGCGCCCCTGGTGAGAGGAGCGGGCGTTAGGCCGCCGTTGGTGGCTACCGCCTCGCCTCGCGACGGCGTGAGATGGGGCCCCGTTTTTACACAGCTGGTGTGACGTCACTCTAGGTCACGTGGTGTGACGTCACGCAGCGAGGTCACGCTAAAGGTCAATGGTGCCTCGCCTCGCCACGGAACGGGCTGAAGTGCGACCTAAAGTAGTATTGTTTCGCAATAAAATAAATGAGGTTATCTTCGAGTGCGAGCAAAATGCAAGGTCTCTCTCTCTCATATAGGAATTCCACGGATTAAAGTCGGGATCACAGTTTTGCACCCGGGATCACAAAAACGTAACTTTTACGTCCGGTGAGGAAGTCAGCAGAAGTAAACTTCAGAAACGTAAGAGTAAAAGAAACTCACTGCGCTTCCACTCTGTGAAGAAGGATGACCAGCGAAGCTGTGTTTGTGGGCCCCTTAATGGCGAACTGCACCTCCGCCGCGGATCTGCCCGGCACTGCACTGTCTTCGGGATCGGCGCACGTATGGGGAGTGATAAACGCCTGCTTTACCTCCACCGCGGGTGGGCCCGGCATTGCACTATCTTCGGGATTTGATTTGGTGTCTACACACGGACGCGGTCCTGGGGGAACTAGCAGTTAACAGCTTCGCTCTAAAGAGAAAGAAAAATGAGACATTATCAGAAAAACTGAAAGCGAGAGAACGACCTAGCTGCAGATGTGAGTGTAATGGGAAGCATACATTTTAGTATTCGGACGTCCACTGGAGGAAAACACTGGAGAGGATATTGAAAAAATGGTAGCGGCGAAGTGTTTCGATTACTATCGTGGCTACTACAATTTAAAAAGTTGCTGTTTGTTATTGTCGAAGTATTAGTAATACTCGTTTTCCGTTGTTGTTGTCGTCGTATAGTAGTCGTCGATGAGTCTGCGCCACTCATTTGCTTCTGCTTCTTGAGGGGTGCAGTAATGACTTCTGTACGCTACGCATCAAGGGCTGGTTCACAGAACCTTTGGTTCATAAGTGATGTTTGCTATTGGCTGACGGCTTACGCTAACAATATGTATAGCATCAGTATTGCCTGGAATTGGCCTTATCGAAAACATTTTCCGCAAGAGCTTTTTGGTAATAGAAGCCCAGGGGCCGAATTTAATATTCTTTTATTTTGTAAGAGCTCACAAGCAGTCAGATCACAGCATTCAGCTGCGTTCGTTGACAGAAGATTGTTACGTTGGATGGTGTTCGTGTACTCCTAAAGCAGGTTTCTTTTTGCCGCTTTGAATAACATGGTTGGCGACGGACCAGGAATTGCAGAGCATACTTTATTTCTTACAAACAACGGATAATCTTTGTGCCAGTAGAGATAAGACTAAAGCACACAAATAGAGTTATAAATGGAAAAGAACTTCCTGCTGACCAGGTTCGGTGTCAGTTCCTTATCTTGGTTCAATAGAATCGCTTTATCCTTTTTTATTATGATCCCTGAAAAGGGTTTCTCCCACCCTTCGTAAGGTCATGATCTGAAAAAAAAAAAAAAACAAGAACTTGGCAGAGCGTTAGCAGGTGGCATTGTTGCACTTTAATCAAACACAAAAACGAGTTGACAGAGTTTGTTATATGATGTGTCCGGGACTGTGACACTGCGTAAAGAACATTGAGTAAAAGACCGCCGACAGAACACTCTCTGTACACTTAAGCCGCATTAGGTCTCGAATAGCTTGATCCTATAATCCTCCGGTTCTTTACGCTTTATTGGCTTCAGGTGTGGCGTCATTTTTCATTTTATTGTTCTTTCGCTATTTTGCTCTTATCTGCTACACACTGCTCTGCCCCAGGTGCGCTCCCATGACAGCCGCCTTCAAACAGCGAAAAGCAAACAAAGACCCGCTGTCCGTATTTACAAGAAAGCTCTCACGCTAGAACTGTTGGTGAGAAGAGAGCCCAGCCAACCCTGACGCTGTACTTATTATTGCGATGGAAGTGGGCCAATGGTAATAGAACACTTATGAAAGGAAAGCTTTGTGAATACAGATTCATGATTTTTTTTCTTTTCTTTCTTGAAATAATACAACAACGTGGGTGCGGGAACATTAGGAAAGTCGTTTTCTGGCTTTTGCACCTCTACCTTTGTATTCTTTTCAGAATTCACGGCTAGGAAGTTTGTGGTGTCGCCTCGTGTAAGTTTCTTATTGTTATAATCATGCCGTACAGTCAATCAGAGGATAGACAATGTAGCCCTTGCTGCGTCCGCATGTGGTGAATACTGAACTGCAGTATGGTTTTATGAATGGGGAAAAGGTGATACATCAAAGTGCACACCCCGTATAGCGACTTAGAGAGGATACGGGTGAACATTGCTGAAAGTCAGTTGAGTACACTGGCTACAAGAGACGCTGTAGCCAGAAGTCCCGAATACTTTCGGCTACCCGATGTTCCGGCTTGACTCAAAGCGCAAAAAATAAAAGATAAAAAAAGAACACTAGGGCATCAGAAGAAAAACCAGACTGGATGACTCATTCTATCCGGTTTTGTTTCTTGTGCCCTCGTCTTTCCCACTTAAAGTCGAGCATGAATTCTTACAAACTCGCCAAATTTCAGTTCTTGTGCCTGCTGTTCTGTAACGGGCGTCCAGTACTTGGTACGTGATCGTTTTGGCATTCAGTCAACATCGCATTGCAGACACCCCGCTTGAGAACCGAACCGGCGACCTCGTGTTCGACAGTAGACCCTATTAGCCACCAATACATTATGGCAGGTTTAAAATGAAAGGATGTGGTTCACTGAAATGAAATTCTGTTTTGCAGTGGAGGTTTGGCTGTATACACTGTAAGACGAGCCTGTCTGCGCCACCGTACCCACGCGGTGTAGCGAAGTCATTGTGAAACAAAAAAGAAACTCGTAAGATGAGTGGTGAAATCTGTAATTATGAACATTTTATGCCTCTAGTATACTAAAAAAGGAATGATATTACCATAACGTGCCGAACGAAGTGATTCTTTTCTCGTTCACGACGAAGGCGCAGAAAGTAGTCGTTGTAGGAGCTGACAAAGAAGTAGAGACACACAGCCTAAATACGAACAGCATCAGGCATGAGACGTTCGTCCGCCTGACGAACGTCTCATTTGCCATCACTCGTTTGCCATCATTGTTTGTGAGGTCGTAATTAACCACGTGACAGCCAGAACGGACGCTGAATAACACGGCCCCGGCGTGTTATTAACCTCCAATATAACCCCCATCTCACAGCGAAGCGCCAGAATCACGTCCTTTTCGGCTAGTTGGTTGCTTTCGCTGCTAAGACATCTCATATCTTTACCTCCCCGGCCATCACCGTCAGTGTCTTCGATAAACAGTAAATAGCAGAAGTGCATCAAGTTGCTTGAAAGACTGGGTATGTTAGGTGCCTTCAGTATCCATTTTCTCCGGCATCCATCCGAACGAAATTCTTTCCTCTCTGGGAATCTGCAGGGATACCTCGATCTCGTTGCCATGGTTACCTGAACCATGTATTCTTTATTTAAAACAAAAAAGATCATTGTGCCTGCGACCCATTGTCTTTGGACAAATTCCAAGTGGCTAACAAGCATGTTTGACAGCCGCGCTGAAGCATTCAGCTAGCAGTGGAGTTTTTTTTTTTTTTTAGTAAGCTTACCCTAAGGGATTCAGTTCTGTCGCTAAAGACAAGAATCTCCAGAGGGCTTTTTTGGACTGCGGGAAAATTACGAAGACACGTTTGATGACGATACTTATTTTTGTGCTAGAATTTTCTCGCAAGCCACTCCTCCGATGCTGCAAAACTAGGTTTAAGAATTTTCAATACTATTGTCCCCTCGCAACCTCACACATTAGTTGATCGTCACAGGAGCCTTACACACTACATTGTTTGTGGCAACTAAAGTTATTCTCATTACTTACGGAGAACTGCTCAATTAATTTAGTACTAGCGCACCCAATATTGCATTTAGTAGTTCGTACTGTTTTAGTTTTTCTGGTCTTCCGTAATATTTCTTCGCCAAGGTGCTTTCGTTATCGATCCTGTATCTCAACGCAGTATAAACTACTGAATGAAACATGCGAATGCATTCTCAAGGAGAATGGTATTGTAACTTCTTTTCTGTCATTGTTGGCTGCATCTTAACTCATCGTATCACAGCGAATTCAGTCGATATCGAAGGCTGGCACAGTGAATGTATTTATTCTCACAATAGTGTCAATCTACTCCTTCACATTTTATTCCTACGCACTTGTTATTGCCTTTCATTCGCTGTTCGATATTTAATAAAAGAAATTTCGGTCCGGTAGGCTAGTGTTGCCTCGTAGCGTATTCAACAAACAAGTATTTCGTCGTAGAAACGCACGTCAACACTACCATATAGAGGATACAGCGATCAACTATTTACGCTATCGCATCACATAAATTTTATTACTTTTCATGGACGAAGCGGTCATTTTGTGAAGTAAGCAGAGTGCTTCATCGTAATACACCTAGATGGTATTTTTGTCGCTTGTTTTAATTTTTTTCTTCTAGATACGTTAGTTTTTCAAGTTGTTTGTAACGCTATAGGTCAAGCACTCTTTTTCACTGGTGGGAATGGCCACGACTTTCGTTTTATTACGCTATCTCTTTCTCGCTACCCTCGGCTAAAACGATGATTTATGGATTGGGGGAGCCCTCATACGCAACGCTTTATGCGCTAGTTGCACACCCGCCAAAATAGACTATCGAGGAGAACGCCTCCTCAAAGCCAATAACGTCTCCTGCGCTCTTCACACAACGTACTTTTTTTAAGCGAGAAGAATAGGCCGAACCGAGGGACTCCATTTTGTCAGTGACAGTCATACGAAATTACAAGGAAGCCAGAAAAGCTTAGTGTAAGTTATGTGTTTGGTTTATTTGAAATGCAAAAATAAGGTAAATAGAAATGAACAAGCACAAAAAGATAAATTGTCGCAGGTGGGGACCAACATCCAAAGTGCAGATGGGTGTTCAGGTTATGTTTTCAACTTCGACTTTTATTTATCTTATTATTTCTACATTTCATTTAAACCTAACAACTATTTTCGCCTACGCTTGTTCTAACCTCGTTGTCTGTTACTTTGTATGGTTTCGCTTTAATATAAAGTACATAAATTTAAAGAACAGTTTGAAGCGAGTGTAACTACGCGCACAGGCATGCGTAGTTTCTCATTTTCATGTTTTGTAGTTCATATTCAAGAGCATTGCCGTGTGAAGGACATGACAGCTCTCGATCCAAAATAATGTCAGAGAATCTTTGTTGCTTGAGTCATAAAAGCTTTTTTTCAGCAAGAATAAGTGGAGAATGCTTCAGGTGCCGTGAGGTGATATTTAGTACAGCTGTATTAACATAACACAGACCCATGCCGCTTTCTTCCAAGAAAGCTGTAGCATGGCGACCTTCGGCAACGTGAAGTGAAACAGAACTACGCGAGAACCTGAGGCCGTATTCATAGAATAGCACTCAGGCTAGAAGTATTAGTGAGAGCAGATGCCAATCAATCGTTTTAACGGACACGCATATTCTAATTGAAAGTTGCTGGCAAATGACAAACAACACTTACGAGCGGAAAGCTTTGTGAATCCAACTGCGTGTGCCCATATAGAAACGTCATTCCCTTGCAATGTATACGCTGTAGACCAGACGCTAGTAACACGCTAAAACACATATTTATGCACTATTGATTTTGGTGCTCCTTTAACTTCTCGATATGTAGAAGACCCCTTCTGTCGTTGTGACGAGCTGTCCTGCATACTTAGTGTTGTCTTCGATATTATAAATATCGAAGAGCGATCGTAGGCAGGTTCCTTAGTTCCATTGCGGAAATAAGTGAACAAGGGGTAACCCAAGAAAAAAGAAAGCAAAACAAAAACGCAATTTCTGCACTCGGGGTGCGGTTTCCTGTGGGCTCGCAACTAGCGCTCTTTTTCTTCCCTTCTGTCTCTTGTTCTTTTACGCATTCTCACTGCAGGGGCAAATAAGACGTTCGCCTGGGTGAATTTCGTGCATCCCTCCTTTCATCTCTCGTCTAGTTGACTTCAATTTTCATGTGACCCATAGTAAGCGATGCGAGCACAGGCTTATTATCGTGCGGTGATTGTCATTCGGAGCGTAAATTCCTACTGAATCTTGTTCTAGAAACATGCCTAAGTTCCTGCTTTTTCTGAATTAAGCACCGTTGATAGAAATACTGACTGTGCAGTGCCGAGATCCGCTGGGGCCAGCAAGCGCTCTAATGGTTTTCGAGCTCAAGGGTATACTCTCAATGAACTTTTGAGAAACTACGAAATCGGCTAGAGTTTTCATAATACTGCAAAATAATCTGCGAAGCCTGCAGAGAATCATGATAACGAAGCTTACAAACAGTTAATCCTTAAAGCACTTAAGAAATATCCTGTTGTCGTATTGAAAAATGGTTTCTTGCATAAATCCACACAAACTTGCTACAGCACAGCTCTCTAAAAAGCCGCAGGCATCACAGCAAACATATGACCGTATGTCTGCTATGTATGCGCTCGAACACCTCAAGTAGCGGCGATTACCATATAGAGAGGCGTCACTGTTTACACAGAGCTCCGAAAACTTGGGCCCCAGGTGAGGATGTGCGGCGAAGCATTAAACATTTGCTCGTGTTCCGATTCCACTCACGCGTGTTGAATGTTTTTCTTGCATTCGCCATCTTTTGCGTCCGAAGAACGCGCGCAGCATGTGTGAGCGTTAGTGCGGCTTAAGGCGAAGAGTTGAGCTTCGTACTTGTGTGCTACTGGGAAGCCCCGCCACTAAGCGTAAATGAATTGCTTGCTTCGATTTTTAGTAGTAACGTATTTCCTAAGTCTGGCACAGTAAAAACATGAGCGCGGATCTTCAGTTTTTGTTTATTTTCCTAATTTTCAATGCACATGTCTTTTATTTCTACTACGTTGCGGACATTCTGGTTATAGTAAGGCAACTAGAGAAGAAAAGGAAAATGGGTTACGCGTTTAACACTAAGCACTATGTGCATTAGGATTTTTTTGTTCTTTATATACCGGAATCTGGAACCTCCCTAGGAGGCACACATCTTTCGAAGAGGCTGCGGAAACTAGCGAAATATCGAGAAGAAGGCTCACTTGACATGTTTTTTTGTCGCAGGCACGTTCAGCAGGCCCCAGCGTGGGCCGTGCCGACAGATGGAGAAGGGGGTCGAGATTAAGTGCGCTTGCTCTAAACAAAAATTTGACAGTAAGAAAGTCTGGTTCAGAGGTCATAATTCTTACTCATCGAGGAATACTTGTACAGTCTTAACTTTGCCTAGATCAAGTAGAATGCTATTGTTATCGACAAAAATTTCCTTCATGAGTAAGTGCTTCTTATAAGTTTCTGATAACTACGGAATTTGTTGAGTAGCAGTATTCTCTCCATCGGCATTTACGCTGCTCACACCAAGTCAACTTCATTTTTCTACACAACAGTATCAGATTAGTTTATAATGATCTCTATAATTTTACAAGCTCATGCTTTAGTTTACGATAACCCTTTGTTCTCTGCTTTGGTATGCAATGTACGAGCTGCAGCAGGTACCAAGCGTACAGGATAGCATGCTGTACGTTAGTCCCCCTTCTCGATAATAGTTACTTCAAACAACCTGACCCAGCTAAAGCTGCTCAATTACATCGCCTTTCGAAATATGCGATTTGCTTTTACAAAAACCATAGGCCACATAAATGTAACATGGGGTTAGGTAACAGTTTTAAATTGCACTACACGTTGCGTTACACTGTCACACCTAGGAATTCTAGGCTACGTTCACAATTGGTCTCGAAATGGGCGGAAGCTGCAAAAGTCTCAAGAAATCTGGTCACTCCACCGCCTAGGTGAGCGGAAAACCAGGTGGCCAGCGCGATCGGTCTGCAAGCGATTTTTCGCCAAGGCTAAAAGCGCAAACTCTTTCCGCTACGTCGAAAGCTGCCCTAGCATGTAAACATTCGGTCGCAAATTGAAATGACGATGGCGACCAACGGTTCAGCGGTGATGTTGACAGACGCAGTCAAACATTACCCGTTGCTCTATGACAAAACTGGCATCCTCTAAAAAACACGTTCCGGACGAGCGAGATTTGGATGAAGATTGCCGAGGAGCTAGAAATTAGCAGAATGTTCAGCTATAAAGCCCTGAAGCGTCCCATTTTCTCATGCCTCCGAAGAACCGGGTGAATCCACGACCACTGCTACCGGCACACCCACTCCATCAGTTCCTCCTAGCGTATCACTATAAAACAACAGGTTAAAATAATCGAACTATTTCTTCATCGTTTTCTATATACCTCGTTAAAATTCACTGCTGAAAAAAAAAATTCGCAGTTTCGCCAGAAAGGTGAAGCATGGATTCCGATAACAAGTTAGTAGACAGTCATACAACGTAAGGATAGTAGTTTTATCGGCCATATAAAGTTGTAAACATTCGCTTACTAACTAAATTAACAAGCACAGTGTCAAGCGCGCACAGGTAAACATGAACACATCGCGCTCAATGACCGCGGAAACTCGCTGTCAAAACGCTAGAGTGAGGGAACGGGCCGCAGCGGCGAACAAATTCATCTTCGTGTTGTCTCTCGCTCCAACGCGAACTAAACGCCGAAAGCACAGCGCACACGAAGCTGGCACAAGCACACTGTCTGCGAAGAGGCACATTCACTCTGTCCGCATCGCAGATCGCTTTGAAGATGAGGCCAGCGCGGGCACGCACTGCGTCCACAGTGCAGATCGCTTTCAAGATACGGCGCCCGCGCGTTCGCGCCCTAAGCACCAGCCGCCGTAAATAAACGCCCCCCTTCTCCCTCGTGTCCTTTGCCTCGCGCGTGACAAAGATGGCGCGCTTCTGCTCCGCTGTTCTCCTTCGCGCGCGCGAGAGTGAGCCGCGATCGTCGGCTGACCTTGAAATGCTTTCACCCGCACATGCAGCGTATGGTGCGCGACGACGATGTTATTGTGTTTGTATTCTGCACAGAACATCACGGCGACGGCGATGACGACGGCAGAAATTCGCTTGTAGTGCCCATATAATTGCTATCGCAATAAAAAGAAGGTTCAGGCGAGAGGCAAAGTGACACGCAACCACTGTCTTTGATGACCTATGGATCAATGAATGAACATGCTGCTTGAAATGGTGTGGTGATGACTGACACCACACAGACAACGTGCGCATAGTAGGCAGAGGTGGCGAAAGTGGCGGTGGAGGTAAAACAAATGTGAAGATATTGGACGTGTGGGGACAAGAATTTGCACCCGCTTTGGTCTTCTTTTCTTTGCTTCTTTTTGCTTTCTTGCCACTTCCCAACATGTGAACGAAGCGCGCGCGGATATAGTGCGCTGTATTCAGCACGCCAGGCAGCGGCCGGTCTAGTTGGTTACGTAACACGAGTGATGCCAGGATATGCAGTAGTTTTCTCCCTGTATAGATCCGTTGAACGTTGCCCACAGAACCCCGGCAATCAGCTGTAGCCGCATCGCGTGCGCACAAGCGCGTTTGTTTGGCGAAGGCACACACTCCGCGCAATGTACTCAGTGCGCCACAACCACGCAAACTGTAGGTCATCATGCTGCCGGCCATCCAGGATAGCACGCGATGCACTCCGGGCTAGCGGCTCCATGTTCAATTTGCGCGCCGGCCGCGTCAACGCACACCGAACGCCGTCACTCACACCAGCGGCGCCGTCCCCCTTGACTGTGGAACGTCCACTTTGGGCCGGCGTAGCGTAATTGCATACGCCACGAGTAGCACTTGCTTGCGTTACGCCGAGCTATACCCGCGCCCTAAGGACCTCTAGGGCACATAAGAATGCATATTAAAGTGAGCAAAGAAGCACAAAACCGGAATAAACTGGTGCAGTGAAGACAAAAATTTAAATGAACCAGATAGGATTCAGGCATAAACAACATCACATCCTACATACACCACTTGACTCACTCGACCAAGCGCGTCCGCCCGGTCTGGAACGTTGCATCAGAAATTGGGTTTGTATTCAGGCCATTTTGGCCCAGAACTCACCACCACCGTACGCAATACACGTCTACGTGAAAAGTACAAAGGCCTGGAATGTTACGCGACAGCCCCAGGAGCTTCGGCAACTTGTGGATAGCGCCATGTGAAAATTGCAGCAGGGAAACGAGGATCTCCAAGTGAATTTGCTGTTTTGTCTTCATGTCATAGGCAAAAAGAGTGTACGCACGCAAGCTTTCACAGACAAAGCTAAATCGAAATAAACAACACCGGTGCATTCTGAAGCGCACATTCTCAGGAGACGCAACAGGTTTCTTACACCCATCCGCTGTATGCACTCAACAACTGCTTACCCTTTTCGCCGGCTAAATTGCTCAATGCAAGGGAGATGGCCCTTTTGACATGGCGGTAATCCATAAGTCTGCCACCAGCATACATAGTTCGATGGCATCAACATCGAATACAACGTTGCATGCTTGTGTCAGGTTCTCTATGCGGGATCGATGGGTATTCTCTCTGCTGTGTTTATGAGCAATCATCAGCTGTTGCCTAGCGGTTGTCGCCGTAAATATTTTTGACGTCAGCATTAAACATTGAACAAGATCTGCGCCCATTCTACGCTATGGACGAACATTTCAGTCTCAAACAACTGCAAGGAATAACAGACGATTAGCCCTGCGTGTTCCGACTACGCCCTCAGCAGCGTTCCACTTCTGTGGTTCACCCAACTAACCCATACCGAGTTGTTTCTTTCTAGCCAATCCGAAAACTTCCAGTAGTCTCGCAGGTGATGCCGCGAGCAGTGAATCTCGAAATATAATTTATTGCATCTGTAAAGGACACCCTAATCCCGCACTCTTGTATCCACATTTCTTGTGTTTGTTGGCATAACTCGTACCTCAATTCTTGTTGACTATTTTTCTCCTTCTTCAGTATAAGTTTATTCGTAATTTTCTTCGTGATGGACGCGGGCAACGGAGCTTTGGATGTAGAATTTTTTTTTACTGTGTCATGCGTTTGCTGTGTACAAATCTAAATAGCAGATTTTGTAAGTATGATATTCTTCCTACGCTTATGGGCTCGAATTTGCTAAAAGAAACAAGAATTCCGCCTACATGCTCTTCCTAGACTTACAGCAAGTTTTCGATTCAGTTCCGCATAAGGCAAATATTTTTGCTCTGGCAACCGCGGGAATTCCGGGTCGTCTGCTCCGCTTTGTGCATAATTTTCTAGCGGAGCGCCGGATCAAAGTGCGTGTTGGAGGAGTAACTAGTGAGTGCCGAAATGTGAAGTGGAGTGTTCAACAGGGCAGCGTAATATCGCCGCTTTTGTTTAACACCGTTCTCGCCGCGCTTCCAAGTCTTTTGCCTCAAGACAGTGACTTCCCTGTAAGCATGGCTGTCTACGCAGATGACATTGCTCTGTGGATAAGCGGCCCTTCGCACCTTGGTCCGCGGCTTCGTGCAAGCCTCCAAAGAGCTCTAAACGATACTTCGGAGTACTTGGGTCAAGTTGGCCTGCTCATATCACCTGCTAAGTCACCTGCAATAGCATATCACCGTAAACAACGCGCTCGTCGAACAATGAGCCGACTGTACCTTGACGAAACGCCTATAAACTGGGTGCGACAACACCATTACTTGGGGTTAATTGTGGATGACCGCATCTCTTGGCGTCCTGCCACCAAGTTTGTACGACTCGAATCGCACTCCCTGCTTAAGTATGTGGCCTCCTTGACTGCTAGAGGTGCTGGCTGCAACCAAACAACGGTTCTACAGATGTGCCAGTCATCTGTACTCTCAGGCATGATGTACGCGTTGCCAGTCATGAACATACCACCTAGTTTGATGACGCAACTGGAACGACATCATCGCGTCGCCCTTCGACTAACGCTTGAATTACCTCGTGAGGCAAAATCTCTTGCATTACTCATTGAAGCACATCAGCTACCCCTGTGGCTGCAATCAGACCAGAGAGCTCTATATCATATTGAGCGTCTGCACCGCGCAACGAATGGTGAATCGCTGCTTGATCGTCTCATTCACCGCCCGTTATCTCGCATGGGAAAAATGGCGACATTATGAATATCACTGACATTTCGGAACGTGCTGCTTCAGTTACGCCTTCGCCTCCAAAAGATATCACGAAACACGGATTGCCCATTTACCTCATAATCCCTGACATGCCCAAAAAGTCTGATATGCCTGTTTTGGCAATACTCCAATTGGCTCAGTCTCACATGTTCGAAAAGTTTCCAGATTATCTTCAAGTATTCACAGATGCATCTGTACACAGCGACGGTCAAGGCGCCTCTGCAGCTTTTTTCTGCCCTTGGACTCAAGTACGGCGTATCTTTCAAATGCCTCATCCAACTTTTTCAACAACTGCGGAGCCGGCAGCGATTAATTTTGCACTGAAATACGTGCAAGAGGAGTTAACTACATCGAATATTGCCATCTTTACGGACTCTCGTGCAGCCCTTAGCAGGTTACAACGCAGTGAGGTTGATTGTCCACTTGTGCGCAGCATTACTGACTCTGCGAGCAACATTTCACCACGTGAGGTATATCTCGTTGCTCAATGGATACCTTCACACGTAGGAATCGCCGAAAATGAAGAGGCTGATCGGCCCGCTTCAACTTGCGCTCATAACAACTGTGACTGCCCAGAAATTTGGCGCAAGCTTGATGACGTTCGTCTGTTGATTCGTCGCCACCTACACAGGGAGCATCCAGACCAGCGCGTCGCAAATGGAACGTTCCCGCCCCGTGTTCGTGGTCAAGGCATTCCTCGTCGCGCTAGAGCCCAGCTACTCAAGCTGAGGGTTGGCTGCGTGAACGTGCACGAACGTTTATACATACAAGGACGTGCGGCAAGTCCATCGTGTACGTCTTATTGCTGCTACGAGACAGTTCAACACCTTATATTTGTTGGTCCCGCTTTTAGTGCACCGCGCATGTCGCTAGTGAGAGACTATGATCTCCTTGGCCTGTGGTGTATGACACTCGACGAAGGTTTCTACCCCAGTGGTTGTGTGTCTAAACGTGATCAGGCTCATCGCGCTCTACTTACTTATCTAGAGTTAACTAACTTAGGTTCACGTTTTTAGCGTCGATACTATTATATTCAACATTCTGTAGTAGCGTGACCTTCAATGACCGGCACTACTGTGTGTGATCTGTACTGTGTTTTACTTTATTCTTTAGATTTGTCCTGATGCTCTTCCTTTCCTCTTTCCTCCCCTCTTTCCTACCTTCCATTTCTGTGTTGCTGTCACCTCCTTTCTGAAGAGTAGGCAGGCGTTGTGTCCCTTCCGGTGGCAGTTGCCAGCCTGCTCCTCGCTTTGCCTTTCCTGTTAATTGTATATTTGTGTTCAAAAGAAATAATAATAATAATAATCTAGGAAATTCAACCCTATCAAGAAGATCCCTATATCAGCTGTCGTGCTATTTCACGACTTCCAGTTACGCGAAACGACACGAAGCACGGCAAGCGTAAGCACGCATTAAAGGGGCCCTGAACCCCTTTTTATAGAAGTGGAGAAAGACATTTGAAGTGAATGTAGGCTATTTCAGAACCACTTTGCTGCAAAAAGTACTTCAATGCGTTCAGCAGAAGCGTAGTTATCGGCAATCAAACACGGTCTCAGCTGTGCTCCCCTTCCTCCCCCAATGCCTTGCACTGCGAAGGCTACGGCGGAGAAGTCACCGTGGCGCGCAGTTCAAATTTCCGATTTGGTGTCTATGCCGCGCTAAACGTAAACCAAAGGCGGCTGTCCTCAGAGAGCCGCAGTGCGCTTAGCCACTGGACTCGTGGCGGCTCCTCGCGGCGGCCGCGGTGTAGCCGAGCGCAGCGACCAATAGCAGCCGCGTATTGGAGTGTGCTTTAGGACGAAATAAAGTACACAGAAAAGAGCGAGGATTATGGGGTTTTTGAAACGAGAGCGTTTGAGAGAAAGGTGACTTCGCGCTCCGCTTGCGAGCTGCACGGACCGCGTACGACAGCAGAACTTGGCTGAGATGTTCAGAACAGCGTATGCTACCCACGGACTATGTTATTTCACCAAGCCCGAGAGGTGGTTCAGGGCCCCTTTAAAAAATTTTTACTTTATTGTCGCCTTTTGTATCAGTGAATACTACCAGGTTTTCTTTTTTCTGATAGCGTATGCATCACAGTGCAAAAATGTTATAAGTGTCGTATAGCAGCACCAGGACTGAAAAAGCCAGCATGATGTCGACAAGGATCCGTTGCCCGCGACTTATCCTGCGGCTTAGCAGGCTTCAATTGAAGCCCGTCGTCGGCTTGTAATTGATGCAATAAGTTTAAACCATACAGAATGCTGACCATATAAAGTTAGTAAGTAACTACTTGCAACAAACACCTTCGCTTCGTTCAGCAAGAAACCTGCATCACGAATGGTCGACTTATTACAGGTGCTGCAACCTCGTCGTTTTCAGTGATTCCGACTTGTTGACTCAGCCCTCAACTTCTGTCCACTTTCTTACCAGGCAGTGCCTGAATTTAAATCCTGGCTGTCTAGTTATGTGGCGGTTTTATTTGCTTTGCGAGCAAATTAAATACCAGAAGTCGAGCAACATCCTACTATTTCCACTGACATGCGTTTCTCTCCTGAAACGCTCCTGTAAAGAGTACTCCTCCACACAAACTACGCTGCTGCGGCAAAATAATCACACTTCTAACACGTTTTTTTTTTTTTTTTTTTTTTTTTTGTCCCGCTTGGGCCCAGGACACTGCGGTAGAATAAGAGAGTTAACTAAACGAGTGCCATGTGCACGCCTAGTAACCTTTCGAGAAACTCAGAATTCCATTCTGCCGAACCATCATATTTTTGCCCCGGAGAAGCACTTCGAAGGCTTCCTCGTTGTTTTCAGAAACAGCTGAGGCCCTATGATGTAAAACTATTTCATTATGGCTTTATACCAATCTCTGGACGTCAAATTTACGAAGCTGCCGACGCAAGCACCGGGTGGTGACCCGCAGCGGTGTTTGAAGAGTCCAATCAAACGCTGCTCTCGTTTATAGGAGGGCGCTCTTGTTTACCTTCAAAGTGAATGGCATTACCTACCTTGACAGGTTTGTTTTTTGTTAATATTTAATTGGCTGACAAGACGCAATTTTTCCTTCAGGAAGGCAGTGTCCGGGTATTCCTAAAGAAATTCAGTTTTGGTCGGTATATTAATGTATCTTTAGTGCATGCGCGTCACTTTGACGTGGTGCGTTTTCGTGGATTTGTGACGTCGCGTGACCCCCCCCCCCCCCTCCTTTTTTTTTTTTTTTTACAAATCGTGGAGGACTTATGGAGGAAATGAAATACTAACAAATTGGTATAGCTTTGTGTTATAGCGCCACTGGCTATCACATTTTCTTTTCCCGATGTGAGCTTGCTTATATTCTTAATAGCACCGAAAGGCTATTTGAACGATATAGACAAGAAAAGAAATATATTAGCCCACTTAAAACCTAAGAAACACCGACATGCTTGCCCTGTGGACAATCCTGCTACTGGTAGGCTCTTCGTCAAGCATCATACATGCGGTACTCTCGAAGCGTGAAATTTGCTGAACGTGAGTAAAGTTCTGAAATGAACTCGCGCACCACTCACGTGCATACTGTGCTTGCGAGGAAGGTTACTTTCCGCCATAGCTGCTACTCCAAGCTAATGCTCCGCTTGGCGGGCGACTTTTGTTTTCATTATTCTGCTGATAAAGTTGAATAGAAGACAAATCTACAAAGGAAAGTGTAAATCAAGACTCTTAGTTACAAAGAAACAACCAACACTCGAATTCACTTAGAAAATTCTATAATGCATATTTTGATGCACTTAAAACATGAAATTTTGGGAATCACGGGGCTCGGAAAATAGTGAAACCGTAGTTGCTGGCAATCTTATAAAAGTGGTCATAGTTTCTTACCCGAGTTCTGTTCCCACCTTCTTGAGTTTCTTTTTCTTTTAAAAACCTACACTATATTATTTATTAATCTTATACGTCAAAATGCAATAGCACTCTGCCTTACGTACTCTTCTCTCACTTAAATCTTGCAATAGTGTTTCAACTAGACCGTCTGGCGAAAAAGAAAAGCATTTTGGCACCTGCTAAAGTGATACTTTGGTCAAGCCCTTGCGGTAGCACTAAGAATGGCTGTATTCGCTTCACTGCGTAAATAAGATTGGCCTTCCAGTGAACAACAGTCTATTCAATTCCGCTGCAATGTGTTACCCATTTCTTTAGAATGGAGTGCGCAGTACCGCACGAATTCCCGTCATGCGAGTACAGTACGGCAGCTTCGCTTCTCGTGCCCCTCGCAAATCAAGTTGAAGCGTGAAGCGGCGGGCAAGCCCTGCCGTCTGCTGTGGTTAGTTAAGCCTTTAAGACGAATTCGCACATAGGAATGGGAAAGGTACTCTCCTTTGTGATCGCAAGAATCTGTATCCTGGTATCGCCCCATGGTCGTTGCCTAGTGGTTTTACGTTACTCTGCTAAGTACGGAGGTCGCGGTATAAAAACCCGGCCACAATAGCTGCATTTTGATAGAAGTGAAATGCAAAACACCCGTGTACTTAAATTTATGTGCGCGTTAAAGAACCCCAGATGATAAAAATTAATGCGTAGTCCCCAACTACGGCGTGCCTCACAACCAGGTAGTGATTTTACCACGCAAAAATCCCATAATTTTTTTTAACCTGGTATCGCTGCGTGGTCGAATCATAGTGGTGACAGTCTATGCAACTTTCTTCGCCAGAATGCGTGTTCCTAAAGAAAGCGCTTCGAATGAGAGTCATTTAGAGTGTTAGAGGCGCTTACCCAGAAACTGCAATAATCATCCACGCACATAACTTGTACGTACCATCGCATCATTTTTGTCATAAACTGATTGTTGCAAATAAATTGGGTGAACTAGCACTGCACCATGTCGTTTGCTATCAACAGTTTACGTGACTGCTGCGACTTCCAGAATAGTGAGTTCAAGAGAAACATGAGCGTGCACTTAACTGGCTTGCGCACGAAGTCAAATGGAAAAACGCGGTGCTCCCAACGGCTGCTGCACTGTTACATCGAGGACGAAGGTAGTGCAATTTCTGATCTAGTGCAGAAAGAAAAAGTATATCTATAACCATAACCTTCGAAATTACGTGCCTGTAAGCTGTTCGTCACTAGGAACTAACATGCTTTCATTGTAGGACAATCGACGTACTACCAAAGCTAGCTGTAAAGTAGAGCATTTATTGCAGCTTGCGCTCTTTATTTACTTGCCTATGTGAACAACAGCTTTCACCTAAAGCGACTCGAGTAATTTATTTATTCCGTCTGATGTCACTGCGTACTGAAATAGCTCAAAATGCTGCTCCTTTCATCAATATACCAGTAGCAGTGACAATAATTCAATGACAGGAGTACCAACAACCACAACATATTCCTTCATACTTGAGTAACCCCGTTTGAATGTAAGCAGCGGTGACGTTCAGCAATGCATGCTCTACATTTCACGCAGGTTTTGGTGCTCCTCAATCGCTGCCATTTATTTGACCGGAAACGCATACATTATAGCAAATAATTCGTTTAAAATACACTCATCTGACCAACGGGAAGCTTGTTTCTGAACATAGCCTGCGCAGAGAAAAAGAAATGGTCAGTTTCGCCTGATGGGTGAATCATTGGCAGGAACAGCAACGTTTAGCCGTGTGCGCGAGCTAGTTAGTTCGCCTGTTTTTTAATGGTACGTGGTGTGACGTGCTGACATGACGCAGCAATCGAGGTAACTTCTGCTGCTAGGCGTATCACAACGCTGGCGTGACGAGGAGCAACACAGGAGCTACGAGCGCTTTCGTAGTACAAGAACTTGCACGAATTCTTTGACGTCTACCCAATGTTCGGCGCCCGAGGATTTTCGCAAACCCTCATTTTATGAATGCGGTTTCCGTGGCTGGTGCATATACCCATAACCTCGCACTTAGCAACAGAACTCCAGTGCAGCAAACCACCGTGAAGGGCAGAGAGAGAAGACAAGAGCAATATGAAAACTGCAACAAAGACGGTGTGTACGGCGACACATTGCATGCGCTTATCCATCCTACATGTCCGAGTTAAATGATGTGACTATTTTGTGTCGTTTAACGCCATTATAGTATATAAAACTACGACATGAAGTTATCTTAGGACGGCTCAGACGTAACAATTCTGTTGAATTGGCCGTAACTTCATGCTTATAAGGCGGAACGCCCAAGCAGGACCAAGTTACCCCTGCTACCATCTCGTGGAAGACGACGGAAACTACGTGGGCGTCTTTCGGCGGAGAATTTGAAGCACTAAGCGAGAGACGCCGTTCGGTCACCTCTCATTTTAGTTATGCGAGTGCTTTGCAATCGAACCCAAACGTTCTGAGCAAACGTGAATATGTTATAGGAATAATAAAATTATGGTTTCCAATACAAGTTATGCCGTTAAATAGTCGCTCAAATTTATCGCAAGGATGTCATAGCTAGAATTCCTAGATACACTATAGCAATGTTGCGTA
Source organism: Dermacentor andersoni (assembly GCF_023375885.2). Classification (NCBI taxonomy): domain Eukaryota; kingdom Metazoa; phylum Arthropoda; class Arachnida; order Ixodida; family Ixodidae; genus Dermacentor; species Dermacentor andersoni. The sequence goes on from NC_092818.1 coordinate 173,062,089, forward strand.
AATATTCTGTCAGACAGAGGATGTATCAGAGCCTCTCCTGTCCTTTTATCTTGTCGGGATTTTTTTTTTCACGCTGCTTTTCCATAATGAAGCGACACGAACAAGCCAAATTTCTGACCCTTTTATATATAATAATGTCATCTGATGTAAGTCTAGCTGCAACTAAAACGAGGAGAAGAAAATTGCGGAAATGAGTTGCTCTTAGCCGTTAGGATGATATTTTCGGACTCCTTTCCCAAGCGTATGGGAGTTTGTGCGGTCAGAATAGATGTGAGCACGTAAACATAAGTCTGCAATATACTGGAATACCTATTATTTTGTATGCTAGTAGCTTTTTCTCTGGGAGAGCATTCAGCTGTGTTATCAAGAAACACACACTTCCGGTAGCTTTTTCCAATTCCAGCTTCTTTCCCGGGGTTACTTCTTTCCTACTAGGTATATTCTTCTATTTCAAGTAAGCTAAACACTTTGCTTGTCTATTTCTGCTCATGATATTGCCTGTCATTTTCGGCGTCTTTTCTGTGCTGCCATATTGCACTGCTTAGCGAAAGCTTTATGTCGGCGGGCACGGCCGGCAACACGTGAATCTGAAAAAAAAAAAAGCGCCCCGAGTAAAGTTCCTCTTCAGTCGTCACAGAGGAACAAATCAATGTTCAGAAAACTTTTCTCACGCAAATGACCTCCACGATTGGTCATTGCCAGTGAAGTTGCCTCGTCATCATCGCGATCATGATTGGCACGAGCTTTGACGCTGGCCAATGAGAATAAGCTGTTACTTAAACAAGTTCCGCGAATACGAACCCTAACGCTTTGTTAGCTAGCCACACTCACTTTTCAACAAGTCAAGTGGCACACAATTGCTCTGTTCAGCTAACTCCAAGATCTTTCAAGGGACCTGATCTTACCCTAATTCCTCTTTTCGATTATCAAATATTAAAAGAATGACTGTATTTCTCTTTTATTTCAGCCAGCTTAATTCGCTGGCCAGAGAGAGCAAGTAATGTGGAGAAATCGTTCCGTGACTCGCCATGCCACTTTTATTTACCGCGCAAAGATTTTCATCACGGATGTTGGCATCGCGAGTTGACGTCTTCTGCCAAGACTCACAAGGCAATTTACTCAAGTCTTGGTAATCGACGGTTGCCTCAGCTCACTTAGGGCCATAAAGAACGTAATTAGCTTGCGTCTTATGAGGAAAAGTAACAGACTAAACACTTAGAGTAGAAAAATAAAAATAATTTGATCACTCAGTGATGGCGGCCGGTGAGAACGTGGGAACGTAATCCATTCAGCTCAGCGAAGGCTTGTGGGGTTGAATTCACAAAGCATTTCATTCGTATCTTGGCCACTGGCCAGCCACCTTCACTAATTATATGATCAACATCAAGACTGGCGAAAATTTTGCCTGGCGTACAAGGCTAGTCTAATAGATTTTGTGTGCATTGATGGATCTGTTGCAGAGGCGTTAAATAAAATTCTGAAACTGAAAATTTGGCAATCTAAGGTGCGCGAATGTTACTGTTAGTCGATGGAGAAAACTATGCACCAGGTACACACGTTAGAGCTGTTATTAGAAAACATGGCTGCAAGCAATTGACGAGCGCAATGTCCTCTAATAAGGAAAACTCACCAGCGTCTTAAGGAAACACTATGCCCTCCTCTTTCTTAGTTTTGTTTACTAGCTGCCGTTTTCTGTAGCTGCTTCGGTTGTAGGAGGCAAAGTTGTTCTATTGCAGGATGTTCTCCGAGGATAAAGCAAATTACATGGTAGTCTGGGTCGAGTACAACAATAAACGGTGAGTGACTGAGGCAACTGCACTTTCTTCGGTTGGATTTAACTAAAAATACAGCACCGAAAGAGCAATAAAAGTCGTAATAACTCCTTTTGGTGGGCGTACGCTGTAAAACAAATGTCGTTCAAACAATTCCGCGGCGAATCTACAAGTTGCCCGTGAAAAGGAACAATTATCCCCTAATCATACGGCTAGTGATGTCGAATTCCTGAAATTTATTGCTAGTATTACCACCTAAAGCAGCATACACAAGAAATAACGAATGGCGGATGTCAGGTGCGGAGTCCGACGAATAAGTAGAAGCACTGTATTTACGCGACATTGCCAGACCACTAACTGTATTGGCTTGCCCTGCAACTATTCCTGTATTTATTTTTCTGGCACACAATGATGGAGAAAGTCTTCCCTTGTTATGTTAAGGCTACTTTTCTTATTCACCGATTGACTTGCCTTTGTAACTTCTATATGTAATCTTTCCCTGATAACTTTCTCATAATATTGATACTCCGGTATGAATAAACAGCTGAAGCAGAGACCATACCAGAATGGTTATTTGGCAAGTGAACGCAATGAAGTTGTCGGCCGCGAATACCGCGTCTCGTTGCTGGGAACCCAATTAGAAAGCAGCGAACTACAAAATATGGTAATCGATAAGTTTAAGCCTCGTTGTCTTGACTGGAGTTTAGGGAACAATGTGCAGAGAGAGGAAACGTGGCGGCAGGGATGCATGTTATAATCAACTTTTCTCACGAACAACTGCTTCTTTCCACTGCATGCAACGTTGTCTTTGCCCACTACAGCATTGTCTGTTCTGGCTTTTGAAACAAGTGCACAGAAGTAACAACCCTTTGGATTCCGGAGCTGAGTTATACCGCAGTGCTTACGTCATGCGGCTTGCCTCTGTGCATTGCCGCAAGTGCGTGAGTTCAATCGCAAGTGGCGATGGTGGTGACAGTTTTGCTTTTCTTTGCAATACTACGAGAAAGAAGCTGAGGATCAGGAGATGGCGTGAATATGACGACATAATAATGACGACTTGATTACGACGACATTGACATGACAGCAATGGCATACATGCACGGAGGAATGGACACAACAAACCCAGTTTTGGCATTTAGACTGTTGTCGCACGAATACGGGTGAAAAAAAAATAAGTGGTACAAGACTTCGACAAGATGCATTTAGAATCAGCAGTAAGAAAAAAAATAGCAGTTTTGCACGAAGGGCAAAGCTTTCATAGCGTTAGAAAAGTGTTGGACAATCACACGAATTCTGATTCCTAGATTCATCGGCTTATAATTCGAAGAAAACATTCGCAAGGTGTAACGCGCGCATAGACAAACATGCACACGTGTCACTAGGTGTACGCGAACACCCGCAGCCAGAACGTTGGCGTGATCAGGAAGGTCGGCAGCTGAGAGCGAATACTTCATGCTGCGATTTGCTTCACCGTGTCTCGGACACTTAGATTACGAGACCTCAAACACTACGCATGCGGGAAGAAGCGCGTGTGAATCCACCAACCATCCCGGCTCAACCTGAACCGTGGCACCTGCCGCAAATTATGGCGTGCGGGCTGCGTATGTGCTATGCCGCGCGAAAAGGCGCGCACTCCTCCACTAGTGGGCACGCGGTCCGGGGACTTTCACTATTGGGTGCTCGATAGGAGTGCGCGCAAGAGGCCAACATTCTTCTCGGCTAATCCTCGCATGCTTGCCCTGGCATCTGCAGCATACGGCTGGCGCGCGGGCCGTTCATTCATATCGCACTTGGACTCTATACGGAACATCACCGCTATAGCGACAGTGAAAATTCGTCCGGAGTGCCCATATAACTGCGGTCGAAATAATAAAACGAACCACAGGGCACCACTGAAGGCGTGGGCCAACTCCTACAGCAGAGGGGGCAAAAAATACGAAGAACAAACAAAACACGGATGCTCTTAAGTAATATTCATAAATGCCAATTTTTTTCTCTGATAATGATGCCTACGGAATACAAATACAAAACCCCTTCGTCTTCCAAATATGAAATGCCTCACCTATCTCAATCACAAGTTGGTGGTTTCGCCCGTCAATGATGATGGCTTATTGAAAGCGAGTTTGGAGCTCAGCCATTGTCCGGTCGCTTATGTTGTGTTCGTACTTGTTTCCGTACGTCTTGTGTTTTCTGAATGTACATTAACAATACCAACTGACCACTTTGCTGTCAATGACTACGTGTTCATGTGTACAAGTGCAGTCTTTAGGTTTACGACGATGTTAAATTGACATGTTGCCTTATTTATTCACTCGCGTGTCCTTCTAATAGCATTATTAGGCCTATTTAAACACTGTGTTTGCTGTCGTAGTTGTTTTTGTGGTTCATCACTAAGGTCCGGCAAGTTTCCTTCATAATTAAGCAACCTAACCGAACATAGCATGGTCAGAATGCCTGTACAATTTCCTCCAGGGCGTCGGCTGTTTTTTTCTCTTGTGCCAGTAGATGTCTTCTGCAATTAGCAAAGAGGGAAAGCTGCAGGAGACTCGATTGCTCATTTGTGCTTGCTTTCTGTCTGCTTTCGTTCGCTCGAGGGACGCTACAGGTTCTCGTAGCTAATTTGGGATGGCTCCTCTCGGCATGTTTTCTTTGTTTGTCTTGCCGACCAGGCTGGAGTAAGGCGATGCTAGCAACGCTAGCGTCGGAAGGATCTCATTGTTTCGTATGAACGAGCTTCCTGTGGCTCACTAATAAAACAGACCATAGCATCAACATCGCCACATTGTTCTGCTCACGAAATTTAAGAGCAGCGGCAAAGCTTTTGATTTTTCACGGTAATATTGTCAGACGAAAAAAGAAAAGCTTAGAACTGTTCCGAAAGTCTAATGTGTGTATCGAGGTTGACGTACTACTTTCTCAACCCTAGCCATATAAAGAACTGCGTTAATGAAAGTATATACGCGCATCATACCCGGCATATACATTTCTTCTTGCGGATATTACACAAACGTGCTTGTTTGTTATTTTGGTTCTCATTGAAGCGGTTTTGAAGGAAATTCTTTCGATCGCACTGGCAAATAGTCGTACGCTCAAGCAGGCGCACTGGCCCTCACTTCTGGCCTCTCGTTCGCTGAGCCATCAGTAACAATCTACCTGTGAACCGGTGCAAAAAAAAATAATAATAACGCACAGAAAAAGGAGTCTAACGAAAGGAAAGTAGTTTATCTAAAAGACTGTTAACGGAATGGATTAGTGGAAGCGCTGCTCTGCTTTTAACCGCATCCGTACTGAACACTGGAAAGAACTACAGCTAGGTTCAAGTAATCATGCTTATTAACGACGATTGTTTGGCGTGCTCACCGAGGCAGCACGATCACTGAATAACGTAGCCCCCAGTCACTTTGAGAATGAAGAAACGCTAAGCTCACGGTGTTTGTTTCCAATATCATTTCACTTCAGCTTAAAAATACATTTCGGCATATCGGGGAATCTGTCTTGAAAGGCAATTTTAGTTCAGTGAATGGAGTGACTCAGACTCTGCGAGACCGGAAATCAAAGCAGCGGCGTTGGCGGCAACTGTTCCGAGTCGCGGGCACACGATACTGCGCCCGCAGCTCGTTAGACGTGCTCCCAGCAATACTGGTCCTAAAAAGACAAGTAACCGGCCAGAGCACCTTTTCAACTTTACATTGTGTAAAGAAGCTTCCGCTATTTCAAGCCAATCGAAAGGAGATACGACAGAGTATTCCGAATTGTAAGCGTTTACCGGCTCCACAAAAAACCGTTGTGTGCACTGGGCGCCTTTCCTTTTGCAGATATAAATTATTCGATGACTTCAATTTGAAGTCACCATTTGTGAAATGAAAGCAATACTCGCCGTTGATGCGAGCTTCTTATATGCAAGTCTTCTTGCAGTAGCCGTGGAAGCGACTGGAGTAAATTTACGTAAGGAAAAAGAAATTGAATCCATTCAATTTGCCTGCAAATTACGTTTCACAGGCCGACTCACATCATTGTCTGCTGAGTTCAGAAGAAGCATGGTTCGTTTGCAAGCGCTTGCGCTGGCTGCTTTTTCTCCACTGCTGCTTTCTTGTCTCCCGTTCCTCTTGGTCTGCTTGTTATTTTCTGGATGCGGTTGACTGGCTTTAAATAACCTGCACAATTCAAATAGAAACGGAGTTCTCGACCCATTATTGTCGAGCTCTTTCATCTCATTGAAGCTTGGCGTTTCACGCTGCTCCCACATTTGAAATTTGGTCACTTTCTCGTCGTGCTTGGAAAGCAAACATCAATTATTTTTCGTTGTGATTATTTGCTGTTGCGTAGATTAGGATAAACGTAAAATATTAGATCTTTGATTGTAGCACGAAGTGACACGGACAAAGACTAGAAGCAGACAGGACGCAAACAGGATTAGCGCTAGTCTCTGTCCATGTCACTTCGCGCTACAATGCAAGATCATGTTACCGTACCAACTCCCCCAACTTTCTATCCTTTTGTAATGTATTAGGATGCAGTTAAAAACAACGACGACCGTAAACTCCATGACGATACACGGCATTGAAAGTGCCTAAGCAAATACAAAAGAGACTGACACATATCGTTGTTAGCGCAAGTTCAAATAAAAGAGGTGAAAGGGCATATAACGCAGAATAAAAATTTCGGGCGCCGTCAGTGCAAGCAATAAATGGCCCAATAAGAACCCCAAAAAATGCGCGAAACATAATGAAATGACGATGAAACAATAGTGAGGTCAGTGCGACATGTTCTTTTTTTTCCTCGTGGGGACGCTCCGCTGACTGAGGCCGCTTCTATAATGTGGCACGTGCAAGCTAGTCTTGGTCCTTTTTTATTTATTCGTCTAGCTATGTCAGTAATAGTACTTTAGAGAAAGGCAATTTCTTCATAGCAAAGAAACGTATTGTTCAAACGTTGCTAGCAGCTTCTATTTAAAATTAGAACGTGTACATGAGCTTTTACTGTTCAGCAGCAGGACGAGGAATTGAGACAGATAGAAATACAGAAGTTCAGATCAATCACGTATACCAGACAAGACACAACTTGTCTCATCACGCGTTTTCCGAGTGAACGGAAGAGGAGACTTCTTAAAATCAGTCGCAATGTAACCGTCTAAAAGTCAAGTTCTCAAGTATTTTTCTTTCCATTAAGACATGCTTATCTATTGTAGGCCGTCATTACTAATATGTATTATATACGTCATCTTGATTGAATGGCATCTCTTTATACGAAACGCTCGTACGAACGTATATTTATGCATCTGCATCCCGCTCAGCGAGCTATTCTTACTGTGTTCAACAGGCCGTGCGTCCCGTCAGTAAATAGGTATGCAATTTACTTTACTCACTTTATTCACTTCCAATCTGCGGGGATGGATAGCTACTCCTAAATTTTTAGAAAAATATTAATTTGTTCTTATTCCTGAACTCAGAATATACTATTTCAAGCGCTGTAATGTAAGATCCTGGTGTTTACCTATTAATTGGAACGAGTAATCATTAGAGCGATGTTAAAGTTGGTCCGAACATGAAATTTCAAACAACTCCGTTTTGAAGGTCCCCCGCGGAGCTGGAAAAGAAGGAGTATTTCGAGATAAAGGTAGATGGGCGAGAGAGGACTTCGTTATTTTCGGTGCAACAAAGGCAGAAAGTCGTGGCGTGATTAATTGACATGACGTATTTTTCGTAAGCGCACGCCAGGTGAGTGGGTATATACAATTTCGCGTAAACATTGGACAATCCACGCAGGAATAAAGTACTCGTTCGAAAACTGTGGCTTAGAGTCCGGTTACATGCGATAATTTGTTACTGTGTTATTTTTGTAACCGTTATAATGAACTTTAGCCTGTGTCAGCAATTCGTCAAAAATGGGATGACCAGGCATAACAGCGTCCATGCAACATAATAGCTCTGTGTTGAGCTCTTATATACGCCGTTGGCTTTCCGTCTCGCTATCTTTATTGCCTCGATCAGTAAAACTCTTGCTTTGGTAACAACTATTTGTTATCGGTTAGTTGTCTCTACGAATATGCATCCCTATAACAATTTGTCGCGCATTTGTTTAGACACGGCTCCAGCCCGCGAATCACTTCATGAATACTTGGCCGTGGTCCCGCATTTGTGAAGACAAAGGCAGATACTATAGCCAATACTTCTTTCAAAAATACTTTTTTTTTTGCTAACGTAAGAAAGACGAAACGTTTTTCTTTCTTTAATAACAAAGAAGCAGTGAAACGAGAAGCTGTGCCGCCCTGCACACACCAACTAGTCCAAAAACAAGCATCGGCGAAAAGTTCCACTTCCTCTGGTGTGGTGAATTGCTAAGACAAAACATAAATGGTAACACGGTCTCCACGACACGGTGGCTCTCATCTCAGCAGCCGCAAAATAGAACACGCAGAATAATAATGAGTTATACAGTCACATTTATTTGTATACACTTTCTTTTTTACCTTCTTCTTTTAGTTTGCAAAATGGGTTATTCGAATACCATGCACGCTCACCTGACAACGCGTAATGTTGTAACAAAGTTGAAAGTTTACTCGACAATGCCAGCAAAATTCAAGTCTGAAAGTTCAATATGGTATTGAAAGCCAAGAGAGAAACCTTTACTCTCTTGTCGTGCTGATCTTGCAAAATTTCGTGGTGCTACTTATAAATCAATGAATTATTCATGACGGGCAAGAGAAGTGGCCTTGCTGAAGTTGTATCAAAGCCGACTTTACAGATCTTGTCGTTTATGCTTTGTCCCAGCAACGTTCGTAGTTCCATACTTTGGTTCAGAAATGCATAACGCGGTAAGCACAAGTCATGACCAGAATGGTGAGATTTAAAAAAAATTTGCTATACTGGGGGGATCACATGACCACTTTCAGAGACATCGCACAACACTACAGATTTAGCAGGTGCAAATACCCACAATCGCACGCCAAACTAAGCAAGAAACAGGCGGTTGCCTTGAGGCACTTGCAAACACACGTATCCCAACCCAGCTATCCTTCGCCTCTGCTACCCTTACCTGTATTCATCCGACGAGTGTAAAGCGTGCGGAGTCAGAGCGACGCTGCAGCACATGCTATGGGAATGCACCGGTAGCGAGCAGCAGGAGTCCCCGAGGAACGGTGTAGTCTTGAACCGCTTGGCGTGATGGGAGGCGGCCCTGCTCAGCCACGACCTCGCCGATCAACTGCGGGCCGTCCGGCACGCCGAGGAAGCCGGCCGTGTCCAAGGACTCGAGGCCGTCACCTAGGCATGGGTGCTGATGGCTCCACCCCGCCGAAATCGACGAACATTTTGAAGGAAATTTTCACTCACTCTAGAGTGGTAGCCTAAGAAGCTCTTTTACAGCACAGGTGAAGGTGAATCCAGGGTTTGTCCATACTTCAACTCTGAAATAGAGCCGCGTCGGCTGGATTCCGCGCTTAATTCAGGCGCTTCTTATTTCTTTCTTTCTTTCTTTCTTTCTTTCTTTCTTTCTTTCTTTCTTTATTTATTTATTTATTTATTTATTTACTTATTTATTTATATTCTACAGGTACAGTTCTATATAGCAGGGGGGGGGGGGGGGGGAGTGGAGCAAATGTAGATACAGAGGCAAATGACACATACTTCATCATAGATACAAATGCTGGCCATGGCGGCCGCATTTCGATGCAGGCGAAATGCGAAAACACCCGTGTACTTAGATTTATGTGCACGTTAAAGAAACCCAGGGGGTCCAGATTTCCAAAGTCCCCCCCCCCCTACGGTGGGCCACATAATCAGATCGTGGGTTTATGAATGTCTTTATTTCCCACAAAACGAGTTATATGGCGGGGTTTTGGGTAAAAGTTTCGCGCAGGCAACTTGACCAGCCCAAAAACCCATGAAAGGCCACAGGAGACAGCGGGCGCTCACATGTGATTACACAAGACGGTAGACATCAACTTACAAAAATGCATGTATACAATAAGGAATACATTTTAATAATTGCAAAAAGAAGTACTTTGTGTGGACAAGGAAAAAATAAATTTAAAATATGAGCAAGATAGATTAGTTTAAAACGATTTTTAGGTGAAAGAAACAGATACTAACAAACAAGAAAAAATAACTAAACATAGCACTACGTTCCGTACACTAAATACTCTGAACAAAAAGTCTTACACAGCATAGCGTATGGACAAACACAATAAACAAAAACGAAATTACTCTAACTGGAAGTAGTTTTGCAAGCTCCGTAGGGACAGCTAAGACATCTATTTTTTGTAAGGCGAGGTTGTTTAGCAAAGTCGGAAGTGTATGCAGGACAATTGGTTGGCCGTAATTCATTCTTGTATGCGGAATGTTCTATTCCCCAGATGCACTTCTGTCATAAACTGCAACATGTTTATGTAGACAAGCTATATTTAGGATACCGTTAACTGCGTGCTTGAGTTTCTTGCGATATGTCAGTGCCAAACGGTGCTAAAAGAGATTCTAAATTCTAAGTAGATCAAGTGTCTTGAATAGTGGCTGAGTAGCGGCATCGTAAGGCTTATTAAATATCCAGCGTATTATTTTTTTCTGCAAGATAGAGCGACAGTGTATATTAGTTTGGAGGCCGTGCCGCATACTAGACAGCAGACAGCAGACGCATGGTACTGATCTAAATGAAATAGGCTTGTAGTTCTGTGAATCATGCGTTGGTCCAGTTTTGGGAATAGGGTATACTTTGCCAGCTTTCCAATCACATAGTAAAATGCCAGAGTTGTAAGATTGTGAGCAAATACTTTCTAGTATGATTGAACAGTACTCCACTGCGTTTTGTAAGAACTTAGTATTGATTTCGTCTACCCCACATGATGCTTTAGGTTTTAATTTATTTATTCTGGCTTTGATACTGGTTGATTTGACAAATACGGTATCCATTAAATGGTCGCTAGTATAACTTATCCCAGGCATCGAATTAGGGATCTCGGGTGATGAGAATTACTCATCGAAGGTATTGTTCAGCACAGTAGAACACAATAGGGCAAGTACTAGTTCCCCAAAACTTGTCAGCAATTACATTCTAGTCGTATGGCTATTTCCTCGTGCAGTTTCCCAAAACCGTTTTGCATTAGCCTTTAGTAAATTTGGAAGTGTACAATTGAGCAATTAAAATTAGGGAGACGTTAGGGTCCTAAGGTATGAATTTTCAGCGTAATTATATGCTACGCAATGTGTCAGTTTCGCAGAAAGCTTCGTTGTGCAGAATAAACAATTTTCTGCTTCGATAATTTATTCGAACATGTGGTATACTATGGCCTTTTATTGCTAGCGTAGAAGGTTCGAAGAGGGACGTGTTTGGGTGATTAGCTCAATAATTTCATTTTCGAAAACGAACCAGTTAGTTTCTGTGGAGCGTTGTAGACGAAGTGGTAGGACAGTGCATAGAAATATGCAGAGTTCACTGTTGATGGCTTCATAGTTAGCTTTCTTTATTATTTCGGAATCTTGTTGCTGTCGGCGTGTTTTTTGTTGTGTTGTTGCAAAATGCAAGATAAGATCGCTCAGTCCGGGCATGTGCGTCACTGCAGAAAAGTCACCGGCCGATGACGTTAGAATTAGGTCCAGGAGTGATGATGCGTTCTGTGCTAAACGTGTTCGAAGTCTGACGATCTGTCATACGCCGAAGTCTGAGCAAATCGAAGTGAACCGACTGGCCTCGGTCACTTTCTCGGTGGCCTGGGCCGACGAAGTATTAGGAGAAGGGTTGGCATGTGACCAAACAATTGTCACGTAGTAGTGACGGTGAATAACACAGCTGTAGAACTGTGAATGACAAAAGTAACGTTTCACTGGGCAAATTTGCACCCACACAAGCAAGTTGCACTCAAAGCACAGCAATAGCGGCGAACACGGTCGGTGATTCTCGAAAAGCTGATCTGCCTGTCAAGCGCATCGCCTTTTATACACGAGACATCGAAGGTTCCAGAGTAATCAATGGCGCCCGTGTGTCTTCTAGAAAGTTCTACACAATTCGCGTCGTACATGCAATCAGATTACACAAGCTTCTGTGACAAACCATCGATAACATTCTAGAAATTTCCGATACATGCGGCAGCGCCCCGCGCTGAGCGATAACATTTGTTAGACGGTGAAAAGCGCTCACCCATAAAGATGAACAAATCTATGTGTCACAATGCTAGGAAAATTAAAATCGCTTAAGAGCCTAATTTCAGCTCCAGAGAAACTCATCGTAATATCATTTAAACTGCCATATAAGTCATCGCAAAAGGATAAGTCGCTTTATTGGGATCAGTAGCATACACCTAGCATTATTTCTTTTAATTATGCTTCGGCAACACCAAATTAGCTCTAAATTTGTACTAATGGGCATAGAAAAAATATATTAGATTCTTTCTTAACGAACAGAACGCCACCATCAATTCTACCTGTTCAGTCACTTCGGTTAACAATCTATCGGTTCTCACATTCAGACAGTTCGGGGTTTGTTATTTTGCTATTTAGCCACGTTTCTTTGAGTACAATAATGTCATCATTACAGTGGTTAATAACAGCACAAAATTTGTTTTCATTGAGAAGAAAACTAGGAATGTTAGTGAAAAAAGACTGAGCACCCACAATTTTCTTTGGCACCTCCCCTCGGATGGCCCTAACTTGTCAGCAGAACGAAGAGTTGCGTCACGTGTATGCTCTTTTCTGTGTATTTCATAAATGCTGTCTTCGGCTTCGTCATACCCGTATCACTTGCCATCGAAAGTTAGTTTTTATATCGAAGTTTGAAAAACGTGGTTTTCGATTTGGCATATTCTATAGATTCTTCTTTCCTGTTGTTCCGCGTTGCTTGGCAGAAATCTTCGCTCGTTGCTATGTCATGTTTTTAAACAATCCTCGCCGAGAGGAGACGAGCTCCCTGGTTCTATGGGTTTCAAATTTAGTTAGGAGTGGTGGAGTTTTCGCTGAATCAAAGCGCCCCATTCTGTGCGCCCGGCATATGCCAAAACTTCTGATGTCAACTTTCATGGTATTATTCAGCAGTATTTTTTTTCTGATTCGTACGAAGTTTCGTCTGCGGCATCTGGTATTCCACAAAAGCTCAGATTGTTTCTTCGAGACCGATCAGCTGATTCATCAAGGCATCAGTGAAATGCACACGTGTCTATTTTGAGGCCGTCTACTGTGGCATACAGCTCTTTCATATATTGCTGCCACTGCTCGAAAACGGAAGGTTGGTTTTTAGCTTTCACTAGTTTGTCCTTTACTTCGGACATCACTTCTGAAACAGTTAATTAATGAGTTAGTTAATCTATTAATTAATTAATGTGATTTTATACGTGCCAAAACCACTTTCTGATTATGAGGCACGCCGTAGTGGAGGACTTCGGAAATTTCGGCCACCTGGGGTTCGCTTCTGAAACAGGCTGCTGTTGCTGCTTTAATTAAGATACTTTGTACGCTCATTCAAGTAATTCAGCGTCTGAAAAGCCTCTGCAAGATTATCCGGGCCCCAGGTTGCTTTTAACATTCTCACAAAGAAGTAGCAAGGAGAAAAAGGGCAATATGACTACTTCAGGGCACGGAAGCGCGATAGTAAAGGGATTATCTGATCTGAAGCTTCGACAAGGTAATTTGGATAAGCAACTAACCTGGAAGATGAAAAACACAGATGCGTAAGCCTTTGGTTCTTCCGTTCATCGTGCCTCCATGCCCACTGAAGAGATAGTGTTCAATGCTGGGTCTTATCCTTTCCAGGGTTGATGACGTTTACATCGCAGCTGCGCACTGGCAGAACTGCAGGAGGCGCTCAAAGCAGTCGGTCAGATCCACGCTAGATGTCGCTAGCAAATCTGGGTTCAGAGGAGGGCGGTATCACAAATTCCGTCCAAGGGTGAAAGGTTATCCCGAAGGCCAACCACCGACGTGCCCACCGCGATGACAACGACGAACTGCAGGACGAAAAAACAGGTGCGTAAGCCTTTGGTTCTTCCGTTCATCATACTTCCGTGCCCGCTGCTGCTTTGTTAATGCAACTAGTAGGCTAATTAGAGAACAAGAGCTGGTTGTTTTCTGCTGATGTATTTCATTTGGCTGAGTACAGATATGAAAATTTGCCCAAACGTTCCGGCTTAATCCTGAAATCAGCGACACAAAGTTGAATGTCCAGCAACGTTTAAACAGAAAAATTGAAAAATATAAATAATTAAACTCGTAGGGAATACGAGAAACGCGATTTCTTTTCTCCATCAATGTTTTTCTTTCGCATCGTAAGATGGTGGTGGTGACGCTTAACTTTATGGATATCATCTCCAGAAGCATATAACTAGTATTATATGCATGCAGTTCCTATAGTACTTTTTCCACACGCACGCCCACTCGCGTACATGCGTACACGCATCGTAGAACAAGAGGGATCGCGCCACAGGCCGGTGTCTCAGGACAGGGTAGTAAGGAGACTACTCACGAAAAAACCAACGTAAAGTCTCGTTTTAATAAAAGTTCAACATGTATAAGTAGTACGAACATAAGGCGGAGCCAATGGTGCTCGATCACTACCGTTATGGGGTGTTCTAGTCGATGAGTTAATGGGAGTATACCACACTTACGTCCATAATTATTGGGGTGAAGGTGCTAATAAATAAACCTACAAGCTGAGTTTAACCACCAAATTAGGAGTGAGTCTTGCGTATAAGTATGAAGCCTTCGCAGTGTAGCATTTCTTCCCCAAAGGAACACCTAGAGCATATTTCAGAGAGCTGCGCGGGATGTTTCATAACAACGTAGTACATGGCCGCAGAACTATATAGTAAGTAGGTATAAATAGGCACGTAAAATAGTGGCAAAGTGCTTTTCCTGTAATTGCCCAGGAACCAGTCACCCAACTGCATTTTCTTGCCTAACCAGAGGGCGTCAAAAAGGCAGTGTTTTCTAGAGTGCTGCTATAAAAAAAAATTCAACATAAATTATATTTACCATTGGCAGCGGATGCATCGTGCAGCTGCTTCGCGTAGGTTTGGCATTCAATTTAGGCGAACCGCGTCGCGTCTTCATCGCAAACTTCGCAGGAGCTCCCACACGAAAGAACAGTGGCAACTTTCTTGATCACCATGATTATGATAATGATAATGATGATAGTGGTGGTTCTGGTGACGATGCCCTTGAAGGGTTTTATCTGCCTGCGTCATCCCCCTTGGCTATTCGCCTAAAGCCGCGTTGCGTTTGTAAGGGAATTACAAGCAATAACAAAATTATTTATAATATTTTTGTAGCTAAGTGAACGAATGCAAGCGGAAAAGGTATAGTTTGCTTGGTCAGCGAGTCTGAATTACCAATAATAAAAACATGTGCAAAAAAGGGGTGCTGAAAAATAAATTAGCAAAAATAATAACGACGAACCAATCGAATAAGCAAATTAATTTCTTCACGACCATGCACGTACATATGCTGGAGAGATTATTCCGCTTCTTCGTCTGATCCCTGAAATGTATCACACTTCTGACTCAACCTAGTGCCAACCACACGCTATTTTTCACTCCGAAGCTTTTCGAGCTAAAGTTTGACTTCTTAAAGAAAACAAATGTTTATTGAAGCCACAGTTACAGCGATATACGCAAAGCAGTCTATCGGCGATCGGGCTCTGTCGAATTGCAGTACATGGTTTCACGCTATTTTTATAAATAGATCACTATACGTATCAATATTTGCCCACTGCACATGCTTTGTGTGTGTGCCTAGACCTGCCATCTACGCTAGTGCATGGAGGACTCATGTAGCGCCCATGAAAGTCTACAGATTGTATGCAGCGTTTGCGTTTGCAGAGCGGTGTGCGTCTGTTGCACGAAGGGCCTTTGAAGGATTGGATTATGTTCCGATTCTCGCACTCCTTCTATTATTTCTTCTGGACGAGGAACTAAACTGTAGAACGGAAAGAAGAGGCGTTAAACACCACTCTACGGTGTCCCGGTGTAAGCGCGTTTCGCTGGCTTCGTTGCATAGCATCGCTGCGTGGTTTTGTTGAGCCGAGCTAGTCGCAACCCTGACGCCGACTCCTAGATTGGAAGCAAAGGTCGCCCTTAGTGTTGCAGCCGCAGTTTATTTAGTGTTGCAGCCATCGTTCTTCAACAATATGTTGTTGGACGCGGCTCTGTGTATCAGTGAGGATATTATTTTCCTGCATGCTATTGAATTGTGTAAATAGGTGCAGAACAACGCCGATCAACAGCAGGTCGGTAACGACACTAAAAAATGGTGCGTTCATCACACGCTTGCTACATTAGTCAAATGAGCAAAATAAGGCAGAATTACGCTAGAAAGGCTCACTTCTGTCGCATAACGCATAGCATACCACATCAACCAACAAAAATGGACGCGCTCGAAAAGTATGCGTTGTATACAATCTTAAAAGGACGCTGAAACATTTTACTTGATGTCTGAGACAACACGCTGTAACGCGTACGATGTCTTGCAATAGATATATAGCGGAAATAATTGTTTAAGAGGACCTACTTTCTGCATTGTCTCTTAACCCAGCAGAGGCCGAATTCACGCAGCTCTTCGTTCCTAAGTGCTCATGCCATTGTTGGACTACCGTCACTAATAACATTTCGAGCATCAGAATTGGCTTGATTTCGTTGTTACGAACAACTGTAGCGCGATAGAGTTTTGTGAATACGAGCCCAGTTTCTTTTAATAGGGGTTGCGCTAATAGCACTCCTCTGCATAATGCCTACTACTCTTTCGTTTCTTTTTCTTCTTTTCGAAGCGGATTTATGGGAACTATTTAAGGCTGGCATTTGGAAAAAGTGCCCGTGTGCTAAAAGAAGGAGCAGGTATCGCACGGGCCGGGTGCATTCAAAGGGCACTGAAGCACCCATTATGGTCTGTAAACATTCCTGATCTAAACATTCATTGCTGCCGTGAACATGCAAGACAAATATTATTCTACTGGATACAGCAGGGTGCCTACAATCTCGCATTATAGAATGCTACAACCCCCCCCCCCCCCCCTCTGCCCCTTACTCTGAGTCAGCGATAATGTTACAGCAAGCGATAAGCACGCATTACTCGCTAGGAAAAGCTCGTCCACGCATGCGCCCTGACAGGCACGTCTTCCGGAAAACAAAATAATAGTGGTTGGTAATTGCAGTGAGTGGGGCATATATATGTTGTTTATCGCGCTTGTCACTTCACTGCAAAACCAAACTTCAAAAAGAGGCCGGTTCACGTTAGAGGAATGAGACCAGCGTTACATTGTTCATGGAAATCTTGAGTTATACACTTTTTAAAAGGGGTTTAGTTATTTCATTAGAAAAAAAAATAGTGGTTTGTCCCGAAGTGCGATCAAATTACAGCAATTTGCTTCTTGGCGGACGGTGATCAAAATGTATCTGGAAGGCCCCAAAACGTTGACGAAATGCAGCAGACAAGACTATTTTCAACTGGGTAGAAGAAAGCGCCCTGGCAGTTACCAGAAGTCTCGCAACGCTGGCTTGATTAGCCCTGCCAATGGCATTGAATGCATCGTGAAGCTGTCGGTGTTAGCGCCTTGTGAAATGTTACATTAGATTGACGTTTACTGCATAACCAAGGCATAAACACAGCAACTCATCAAACATGGTTTTCGGGCGACCTACCGACGGGCGGATGAATCGGCTAGCCACAGACAGCTTAGCTTTAAGAAATCATATTGTACGTATTTTAGGCAATGTGTTACAAATTCGAATTGATTTAGTGCTAAAAGTTATTTAAATTATGGGGTCTTACGTGCCAAAGCCACTTTCTCATAATGAAGCACGCGTAGTGGGGGACTCCGGAAACGTTGACCAAATGTGGTTCTTTAACGGGCACCTAAATCTAAGTACGCGTGTGTTTTTCGCCCCCATCGAAATGTGGCAGCCGTGGCCGGGATTCGATCCCGCGACCCTGTACTTAGCACCCCAACACCATAGCCACTAGACAACCACGGCGGCTTGATCTAGTGTACAAGTGTACACCTTTGTAATGCCTGCATGCGAACTTTTTCACTCATTGCCATATGCTAGTATAGGTGCCCATGCTCTCAGCATAATCTTTTCGTTTTCCGAAAGTAGGACGCCCCGTCTCACTGTCGAGGGGCATTGTTGACGAGGCCAACCCCGACGCTTCGACCCTTTACCACTTCCAATAACGTCGTCGGGCACGCATCTGCGATGACACAGCAAAGAAAAGGGTTAGAAAAGAAAATTTAGCCATGGTAAACACTCAAAAACGTAGTTTGCGAGACTTAGTCATGAGCACCAAATGAACTTTCTAGGGCACCTTATACACTTCGACGTGCGATAGGCTTACTTACTGAAGCAATACAAATTGAGCACTCGCTTCTTAAAGAAGTGTATGACACTCACGAATGAGACCAGATTCCCGCTAAATCTACACCGCCAATACAATTTTGCTGGATCTCTCACTGCAGTTGGAGGGTACTGAGTTAAAACAGCATTGTACATTGTATGCGGTAATGTTGCACATCTCCATCCCCTAAATGGGCATGCGTCGAACCCTGCGTGCTCAGCTGGCGGACACCAAACTCAGTGAAATGCCCGAGCGCTTTCTGTTAGCATGTCCAACGTTCCACAGTGGACGCTGTGTGCTGCTGGGCATTTTAGAGCAATTTTGTCTTGCTGGAAATTGCGCCTAATGACTTGGTCTTTCCGAAAGTCGTACTTCTGGAAACTCGATATGAGGTTCACAAAGCTGCGCTTTATGCCAGGGGAGTAACTTCTCATCTGTAGTGCTCGCGCTCTGCTTATGATGTGACGTGCTCTGGTGGCACCTTATGCTTTCTTTTGCATTGGCACCTTCTATTTCCATTTTTTCGCTGGCATTCAAACGGACAGGAGTAGTGTCTAGTGCTGCCAACTCTCGAGTGGATGAATTTCGTATGGGGCGCCGGGTGTATTGGAGGGGGGTGGCTGGCGACGACCGACTCCGCCAGTGCCAGGAGCCGGCGGTCTGCACGTACAGCAATGCTGCGCGATTTTTTTTTCAGTTCTACCATACCGATACCATACCGATTTACCTATAGAAAGGCGCATTGGCTGCCTGGCCAACTCCATTAACACAGCTGCCAACGCGAATAGAGGTACTGTGAATGGTTAGGGCCTACAACAGGTTTAGAAACGCGAGAAAACGGAAACAACAGTTACATACATGACAATGCAATATAAGCAAAAAAAATGCGAACCCGTTATATGGAAATCTGGTTTATTTTCTGTTAATCAGACTAAAAATGGATAAGTTGGAACATTTGGACGCGCCGTTTTGGCCAAGTTTGTACTCGGAAATCCTCCAACAAATACCTAGGCATGCACATAATCTCGTCACATTCCTGGTCGTTGCACATCGATAAGGTAATTAACAATACTAACCGCATGCTAGGTTATCTTCGCCGAAATTTTTCTTCTGCTCCTACGTCATTAAAATTAATCTTATAGAAAACGCTTATTAGGAGTAAAATGGAGTAAGCCTCATCCATCTGGGACCCGTAACTTGAAACCTTTATTCAATTACTTAAACTAATCTAAAACAATACCGCGCGTTTTATTGATAGCAATTGTGCCGCACATCAAGCGTAACTGTCATGAAAAACTGTTTGTCACTTGCTCCTCTCCCAGTCCGACGTTAGTGCTTTCGCCTTGCTTTATTTCATAAATTATATTTCCACGATGCCTACCTGCGTGATAATCTTATATCACCTCCTATCTACATTTCCTCTCGCATTGATCATAGGCTTAAGGTTGCAAAAATTCAATACCACACCAAAACCTTTCACGAATCATTTATATTTAGGACCTCTCAAGAATAGACCCACCTTCCCGGAGCAGGTGTCGCAATCAGTTCCGTTCGGCCATATCAGACATCATCACTCCGGGATACAATTAACTAATCAATTTTGCTGTAATAACTAACCGTGTGTTGCTGCTTTGTTATTTGCTTATGTATATGTTTCTTGCCCACTCCCCTCTGTAGTACTTCGGTCTTGGGGGCAGAATAAAATAAATAAATAAAATCAGGGTGGTCAAACTAAATTCGGGATGGTGGACTTCCTTTGTTGTGCTCCTTTTAGGAGAAAATTAACAGTTCGCTTACCTTTGCCTCAGTGTGATGTTTTATACATAGGAGAGCCGATAGTTGGGCTAGGTGGTTCAAATTGCATACTGAAAAAGTTTACGTGGAGGCACCAGGGCATTGGCGAGAAAAAGGTTTGTTAGCACTCGTTCTTGCCTTTTCTCGGCATTGTCATCGTGTCTCCGTGCAAATTTTTCATGATGTTTGATATTTTCACATGATTATTAATTAAAATATTCTACCGAAGAGTGAGCATTTCAGCTGGTTGGTTCATTATTACGAGCACAAAACAGCGCTAAACGACAAGACGAAAAAAAAAACGACAGGACAAAGAGGAACGCAGCGCTGTGGTCTGCGTCTCTCTCTCTCTCTTCGTCCTTTCGTTAGCGCTGTTTTCTGCTCTTAATAGCCTAGCCGGTACATGAATAGATGAGTTAAGTCCCCTCGTTGAATGAGTATGGCGGATGGTGTAACCCAGCCCGTTAGTTTTAGTTTTTTTTTCTGCTTCTCCGAGTTGCTTTCAATTATTTTTGTGAGCCATATCAACAAAGCTCTTGTTGTTTATGTAAGAAAATGTTGGCACTGAGACCACCAGGACCTTTTGGGATATAATACTGAAATGGGCATGGACAGGACATGTAATGAGGAGGGAAAATAACCGATGGTCATTAACAGTTACGGACTGGATTCCAAGGAAAGGGAAGCATAGCAGAGGGCGGCAGAAAGTTAGGTGGGCGGATGACATTAAGAAGTTTGCAGAGACGACATGGCCACAATTAGTACATGACCGGGGTTGTTGGAGAAGTATGGGAGAGGCCTTTGCCCTGCAGTGGGCGTAACCAGGTTGATGAGGATGATGATGATGACTGACTCCCTGCGAAAAAGGGGCATGTACAACAGAAACAAAAACAGCCGTGAATTCCAATACGCGTTGGAGCGCAGTGCTGGTATATTCTGTAATTTCCTTTGTTCATTATGGCAGACTACGTCAATAAACTAGCCTAGTCTGCCAACTGAGATCAATCCTTGCGCCAGCTAGGATTTGCAGTGCTTTCATATTTTTATTGATTTACTTATTAATTTATAGGCCTATATCGACAGTTATCACTTATTTATTAGGCCTACACCTGCATCCCGTCGTGATTGTGTAATATTTGAGATAGAAGAAGACGTAGGAGATGATTCAGATTGTTTGCCATAGAGTAATTCGTTGTATCGTAATATTGACCACGCTCTCTAAATGTACAAGTAAAAAAATTTGTAGATATTTTTTTTTTAAACTGCAATCATAAAGATACCTACTCAGCTGATTTATCACTTGACACGGGCCAAGCTGGACGAGAAAGACTACGAAGATGATTGTTGCGCGTGGATGCGTGCTAGCCCTGCCGTTTGATGAGCAGCATCAAGCAAGCTTAGTCGAAGCAGTCTTAATTTGTTCCTAAATAACAACTTCGGATGGTTCGCAGAGGAAGAAGGTCTCGTGGAGGCAATCGTGGAGGCAATCGTGGAGACTTCCGCGGAGGCCGCCGTGGTAGAGCACACCGCCGTGGAGGAAACCAATGGCAAGGTCGTGGGAGGGCGCGGCCTCGAAGAGGTGCGCGTGGTCGAGCGCGTCAACGTGGAGGCCACGGCAAACGTCGACCGCGAGGGCACGGGATATTGCGCCCGCTCGGCAGGAGAGGCCAGGCAAAAAAGGAACGGCGCCTGACTAAGAAAGAGGCGGCTCGGGACGACATGAACTTCGTCCGCGAAGCGGAAAAGAGGTCCTCGGCTGCTATCGCGGACGCACTCGATCATGGCTCAAGTAGCACTAGCGTAGATTACGACGAAGGTCTGCCATTCGAAGCAAAGGCGGAGCAAACGAGGCAAGAGGAAGAAGCACACATGCTAAGGGAAGCGGAGGAGAAGATAGAACAAGAGGAAAAAACCCGCCGGCTAAAGGAAACAGAGAGGCAGGAGGACGGAAGGCGGCCTACTGAAGGAGTGGTGAAGGAGCGGGAAGAGGAGGAAGCCCTCCGGCGGCGTAAAGGTTATCAGATACCGGAACAAGATGCGCAGCTGCGGCGGCGTGATGAGCAAAACATGGACGGAGAGTACGCGCGGCGGCGACGCGAAGATCAACGGATGCAGGTAGAGGACGTGCGCTGGCGGCGTGAAGAGCCAAACATAGAGGAAGAGGAATTCCGCCGGCGGCTTGAAGAGCGCAGGAAAGAAGAGGAGGCAATTCGTAGTCTTAAAGAAGAGCGAAAACGATTGGATGAAGAGAATGTCCTTCGAAAACTTGAACAAGAGCGAAAGTTGCGAGAGACACAGGATACCACCCCAAAGCCTCCATCGAAGGAGGAAGTCCCCCCGGTGATCCAAATGGCCGCTGAAACCCATTCGCTTGGGCCCATCACGCAGCAGATTAAAGACGTCGTCGACGATATAGAGAAGATGGCTACCAAGCCTCTGAAGACGGAACGGCCTACTACGGTGGAAGTGAGTACGGAAACAGATGGCGGCACATTTTACCGGCGAGCTGAGCAAGTAGATACGCGAAACGAGACAGACTTAATCAAGCGGCCGGTTGCCACCTACGTTGTCAAGAGGCCTCGGTCTGAGACCAGGTTGGAACGGCTGCTATCCTTCTTCGGTCTAGCTTCGCCTGAGCAACCAGACTCAGAAGTTATTGAGTACCAGTTTGTGGAACCTACAGCAATATGGTCGCCCTATGAGGACCGGCTAGATAGGCCGGTGCGCTACGGAGAAGGATATCGCCGCCAGCGAAAGGGTGGAAAGAGAACTTACAGACAAGGCGCGTATGACGAATCGCCAGAGAGCAGCGATTCGGAGCTAAGCCCAGATGAACTAGATGCAAAAGGTGAAGAGAACGACACCCGGAAACAACGGAAGAAACGAAGCGGCCGTAAAAAAAAGTCAAAGCGAACTCAGCGTCATGATTTTCGGCGAGATGGAGGATCATCCGGCAAAATGTATGATCCGCGTGAGCGTGCTCACACGTATCAGCTTGACAAGGCGAAAGCGAGCGCCGTTGACAGCGCTGGCGCAGCTGCTGAAAGAGTGCAGGGCATGGGTTACATTGAGGAAATAACTGAGGAAATGATGGAACCTGAACGAAATTTTTATGGACAGGCATTGGGACCCCGGCTACGAAAGACGCGGGTAGTAAGGCCTTTAAACCCATTATTTTCAGGGACCGTCTCACGGCAGATAGAACCACAGCCAAGTTGCATCAGGGAGTGGAAAACTCGACCGGAACCGTTAATCGATGAGCTTTCAACACGCACCGAAATTCGGATGCCCTTTGAGCAGGCCGCCACCGAACGTACGAAGGATGGGGCTATGCAGCCTGAATTTACTGCACATGGCCATATCTTTCCGACAGTCAGCGGGGGAGCTCACAAACCGCAGGCAGTACCCATTCCACCACCCCCGTTTCAACCTTGGTGGACGCCGCGCACGTTACGCCCTTGGGACACACGCCAGCCACTTGTTGATGGTCTGGGGTACTACACAGGAGCTGAGCAGGTACCCTATTGTCATGTCCACTACAGTCCGCCAAGGCCAGCATCCGAGCAACCTCTGCTCGAGCGTAGTCCACCACAAGATGGCCGCATACAGCTGCCTTCCAGCAAGAGTGTGAGTACGATGTGCACTTGTGTGGTCAAGTGCGGAGATCACTGTATCGGCCTTGGGCGTAGGAAAAGCGATTTTATGGAGCCTTCGGAACCCAGTTTACTTTACTCAACAAGCCTAATTGGATACGAAAGTGACAGGCCATTAGAAGACGCAGATGTGATACATAGGGGACACTCCTTACACGCTGAAGGTTGGAGACGTGAAGACCTTGAGGCCAGAATAAGAGCAGAGGAGGAGGCGCGGCTTCTCAAAAGCAAACTGCGACTTCTGGAAGTGGGACGTGAAGAGGAAAAAGCCCTTTTCGATGAACTGCGCGCAGAAGAGGAAGCCCTGCAGCTGGAAAGACAGTTACTACAGGGTGAGCTGGACCGGCTGAATGAGCGAAGGCACGCGGATGTATGGCGTCAGCGCCAAGATCTGGGTGCAGAGCAAATATCTCGAATTGAAGAGCGCTTACGGCTGTTGGAACAAGCACAGGACGTGGCCAGGAAGGGTTCCTCATGGACTCGAGACGGCGTCCCAACCACGGTGCCGTTTGTTTTGCCGTGGCCCTATGCAGTGCCACCTTGCGGTTTCCCGGCTCAGCAAGTGCCTACAGACATTCCATCTTGGTGGACACGCCATCGGGGTCGGCGTGCACGTCGGTGCTCAGATGCTGGGAGTGAGTCATCAGAATCTCGTAAGCCTTCAGCCGGCCATCCTGACGGAGGAGGAGCGGGAGGGAAGGCAAGCGAGTCCTTTGCTTGTAATTCCAATACCATATTTACAGATGCGAAGAAATGCGCGACCTCTCAGAAACAAGATGAACAAGAGGCTCAAGAGAACATGCCGTTTCTCGGAAGGCTGATCCCCTTCTTTTCCTCATCTTTATTGTGCGCCGAAAAGCCAACAACAAAACACGTGTCATACAGACCGGAGCCGTCTGAGCAAAACTCGGAGGCTGTCGTAGGAGCTGGGAAAGTTGCGATAGAGTCTACGTTGAACGAGCAAGGAACAGGTGGGCAGCCGGAAGACCAAGCAACCAGCAAGACAGAGAAGTCTCTTTATGGCAAAACTCCTGTACCTGAGAAGCGCATGATCACGGTGCTACCAGATCCAGAAATTCCTGATGTCGTTTTCGTAAAGCATAGGAAGTCTATATCACCTAAAGCGATGCGTGACAGGATGGACCTGCCAAGCCACAACGCCATTTCGACAGAGATTGACAGTTTGATGTCCGCGCTCTCAGATACTGATACTGATACTCTGAAGCCGGCGCAACCAAAGGTGAAGTCGAAAAATACACGAGAAAGCGGTAAAAAGCATAGTGAAGATAGCAGCTCGGCCACCTTTAGCGATGCAACCAATGCCGCCAAAGCACAGTCTGTGCACTCCAAGAGGGGATCCAGTAAGAGTGTCAGCAGTTTGTCTAAACCGAATAAAGGGTGGAGCTGGAGCACGGCAAGCAGCCGCTTATTGGGCGTACTGAAGCCAACAAGCTCAAACACGCATCCTGAACGCAAGATGCCACGTGTGGCGCCAATTCCTTCCATCGCGCCAAGGAAACCAAACGCAGCAGCTCCCAAAAAGCCACCCGGTGAGTTGTCTGAGGAGGAAAGCGTCATTGAGGAAGCATACACAACCGAGGACTTCATCAACCAGATGACAGGAGAAAGTGCTGAAAGAATGAGAGGGGCGACTTCCTCAAGTACTGCCGAGCTTGGAAGCTCACGAGCGTATGACTCGGTCAAAGACACGACAAAATCAATGCCTACTGACTCCAAGGATGCGCTGCACGCAAGGCTTCCAAAGCCACCACCTGTTGCAGCAAGAACTAAAATGCTGAAAGGTGCGACGAAGCCTGCGACTGATAAGGATGTGAAGGACGAGGCGCAGTCAGTGGAAGAGTCGGTGCAGGAGCAGCGTTTACAACTGCCGGAACCAGTTCCTGATCTGAGCGATAAAGATGAGCAATCAGCGGAGTCGGCTTCAGAAGTTATCATCGATATTCCCGAAAAGCCATTCTCTAGGATGAAAAGCACACCTGACTCTGACACCAAGACTTTTTCTACTGACCACCGTGGCAGCGTTCTTGTTTGTGAAGTGGTGATTCCCGGTGCCGAGGAAGCCGCTGCCGAAAAAGAAATGTTTGAAATTGCGGAAACTCCTCAAGACTTTTTTCCTGAACGTAGTTTTGTTTCACTGGTGAGC
This sequence comes from Dermacentor andersoni, assembly GCF_023375885.2. Classification (NCBI taxonomy): domain Eukaryota; kingdom Metazoa; phylum Arthropoda; class Arachnida; order Ixodida; family Ixodidae; genus Dermacentor; species Dermacentor andersoni. The sequence continues at coordinate 173,087,776 of NC_092818.1, forward strand.
TTGCTTACGCTCCTGTGGATAACTATAGTACTAAGCACCACCACATTCCTGGGCCCCAAACTAACCGCGCATGTGCAAACGGAGACCGTTGCAGTAACTCCTCGACCATCAGTTCTGAGCTATAATCGGAACAGAACTTCGCTCAGTAAGGCGACTCACGCCCCTAGCTTTTTTATCTGCGATAGTGACTACTGCGCTAAGGAAGGGACGTTTCTGAAGAGTGTGCTGAGCGAAGCAGACTATCCGTGCGAGGATTTTTATGAACACGTTTGCCAGCGCTGGGCACAGAAGCGAAGTGCAGAAGTGACCCGAGGAGGGACATTATCCGAAGATGTGTTTCTTGAAGACCACATGGAGCGCAGCGTACTCTCAGCCTTCAATCAGAACGCAGCGAAAGTTGAGCCGGCGGTGGAATTTATGAGAACATGCCAAAATAGCGCAGCTTCAGCGTCTGTTGATCAAATGCGAGAAGTTTTCACGCATTGGCGAATTCGAGAGTGGCCAGTTCGCACCTTTGAAGAGCGCCACCATGAAGATGCATTGTTTTTCGCGGGGGAACTGTTGCGCGACATTGGTTTAGCAGTATTTGCAGATATATACATAGCAGTGGACCCTGTCAACGCGCAAAGAGGCGTAACAACTCTTAAGTGTCCAGAGCCACTTCACTTCCCGCGTGACACGCAGTCTGATCTTGTCGATCGTGCGGTCAAAGAGACTCTGCGTGCATTTAATATCAACGATGCGAAGCACGTAGAGCGTCTGGCAGATGAAATAATGGTGGTATTTGATGTGCTCGAGCGCCTTGCTGTATACAACGAAAACGCTACCATGCTGAAAGACTGCGAGCTTAACAATGACGTCTTTAGGCTACTGAGCTCTGCTGGAAACTTCGAACCAAAACGAGCGAGCCCAATGGAGTGCAATGGAGCCACGTACGTTCTCCTGCTTTCTGCGGACTACTTTAAGAAGCTGCCAGAGGAACTCCGGAAGGTTGAAGCAAACGCCCTTCTCAACCACCTAGGGTTCCGCGCTGTGGTTCGGCTGGCTGCATTTATGCCAGAGTCATTGCGTGTGCTCCGTGAGCTGTCTTACCTCGAGGCAACAGGCCGATCTGAGGTTCCCGATACCGACAGCTTGTGCCTTCGAGTTATGGAGCTCGTCATACCTTTTTGCGTGGTCAAGGCTGCGGCACTGCCACTGATACAGGCGGGCACCGCTCTGTGGCAGCGGCGGTGGCTGTCTGATCTCGAGGTCACTTTCCTTCACGGGCTGCCTCGTGTCTCATGGCTTGACGAACGGGCACTGTTCGCGCTTGCCTTCCGACTGCGGCGAATACGCGTGCAGCCTCCCTTTTTCTTCGACAAGGTCCGAGAAGAGGTGGCGTGTGTCCCGGCAGACTTGACCATTGGCAACTCGCTGGCAGATATCGTCCGCCTCTTTCGGGAAATGCGGACTCGGCGGACGTTTCGCGATCTTCGCTTTGGTCCCGGCTGGCACCCGCTGTCTCCATTAACCATGTGGCCCGATTTCGATGCTACCTTACGCCGCATTCGCATTCCTCAAGGTTTGCTTAACGACTCCATACCCGCTAACAGCAGCATATTTGCTTTCCACCTTTCCCGAGTGGCTGTCCGGTTTTACGCCTCCATGGTCCCTCTTCTCTACACGAGCTACGAGTGGGACCGCGAAGCTGCGCTGGACTTGGGCCGCGAATCGGACCGCCTCCTCGAGGGCGTCAGGCGCTGTCTGGAAGACGACTGGCGATCGCTCTCCGATCAGGACGCTGTGGGCCTGCCGTTTCACTATGGCTTACTGGATCATCGAGCCTGGTGGCTGCGTCGATGGCTGCTCGAACAGACGCTGGCGATCGAACTAGCTTTGCACGCTTTCCGTGAACTTCTGGATATGCGCCGCATCTGGAAGCTGCAGTATCGCTTCGTCACCCTGCCTGACTATACTTCGACGCAGCTGTTCTTCATGTATTACGCCCTTGACCATTGCCAGCGGGACTACGACGGGTTTGAGCGAAGGCAGCTACTTCAGCGAAAACGTCCGCCGCCGAAAATGAGGGTCAACCTGCCACTGCGTCACATCGGGGCCTTTTCTGACGCTTTCGGTTGCAGACCTGGTGACCAAATGAGAGCTGACCAACCGTGCATGACGTTCCGCTCTTGAAGGTGTACACGTTGAGCGTTTTGCTAAGGTGGCGAGCTGTTGCCGTGCAAAATATTGGAAATTCAGATTAGGCTACTTGTTTGGGACGCTGTGACAATATTTGTGTTGACAGTTGTAGTCCATTAGTTGTGATACAGTTTCAATACATCTAGGTTCTGCGAAGTTTTTGCTTGGAGCGAGCAGTACATATGTAGATAATATTGAAAATTCGAGCTTTTTACTGTGGTAAGTTCTCTTGGACATTTAACTCCTTTCATTCAATCTGTGCTTGTCCTACGACGGTGTTGCTACCAAACATCAATGACTGTATCTTCGGTCTGCGCCCACATATCAATATAACTACATGAACAGCGCGTTTTCTTTACTTGGAAACAACGTTTTAGCTTGAACGTTGAAATTAACGGTGTATAATAAATCATAGTAAGAAGTGCGATATTCAGAACATGTAGTGACAATTGAAGCAGCTATAATGATTGTCTTGAGCGATGTTCTCGAGGTTTGTAAGCTGATGTGTTTAAGCACTTAGCCGCGCTTATTGTTCTGTAGAAAACATTTATTCTAGGTAACCTCCTTGTCTTTCCGCTTATTTCTCTTCCTCCTTGTTTATTCTAGTTACGCAGTTGTCAGATTTTCATTTTGTGCTGAATATAGCGAAAAAACCTGCTTATTGCTACAAGGTAATTCTTGCCTTGGTTTGTAGACATTGCGAACATCGAACGTGAATCTTTAAGCTACAGGCCTTGTTCCGATTTTACTTTGTATATCTATGCACGGTGTCTGCCATGTCCGTAACCACGATCTTTTTGTCTCATTTTTTTTTTGTCACATTCAGTTGCCCCCTAAACAGGCTTATGTTTTGTCGAGGAACTCGCCTGCGTTAAGGATGGGTTTGTGTAGGACAAGTACTCAAAGTGTTGAGGTGTTGTTTGAGGGCACACTAAGTAGTCAGACATTATTCGAAGGAATATTTAGCCCTGGCAGTCGTAGATTTAGTGTTGCCTGTAAACGCAGGACGACTTTAAAAGACTCTGGGATACTTGTAACGATGCGAACGTTACAGTCGGCACAAGCCTTAAAAATGAAAAAGCGAAATCACTGTTGCTTTTCCTCCTGCTTTGAACTAATTGCGACTGCGGCCGTTACCTTTACAGCAGATAACGCCAGTCATTTTTTTCATATGGTAACACGGTATTGGCGGAAACAGCGTGAAGAAACTCCAGCTTTAAAAAAACTCGATGCTCTTCGACTCTGTGAGGAACGATGGCCAGCGAAGCTGTGTATGTGGGCCCCTTCGGGATCGGCCCACGTACGGGGAGTGCTTTAAGCCTACTTGATGTCCGCTTCGGGTCGGGCCGGACCGGTATGGAACTATCTTCGGGATGCGCCCACATATGGGGAGTGCTTAATGCCTGCTTTACCTCCGCCGCGAGTCGGCATGGCATTGCACTATCTTCTGGATCTGCCCACGTATGGGAATAGCTTAACGCCTACTTCACCTCCAGGGTGAGTCTTCCCGACGTTTACTAGCTTCGGGATTGCCCATGTATGGGGAGCACTTAGCGCATGCTATACCTCCGCCGCGGGCTGGCCCGGTATTTCACTACCTTCGGGATCGGCGCACGTATGGGGAGAGCTCAGTGCCTGCTTCACCTCCGCCACAAGCCCGGTATTGCACTATCTTCGGGATCGGTCCTCGTATGAAAAATAGTCTACGCGGGGGTGCGATCCGCCAGATCTTAGCTATAAACAGCTTCGCTGTACAAAAGGAGTTGCTCTCTTTGTCACATGGCCTATACTCACGAAGGAAATTTGAATGCACGCAACGTCATGTTTCTGCGCTGCAGTAATGGCTACTGCGGCCATCGAACAACGTGCACAGACCGAAAGAATTGCTCTTCACCAATGCTGCGCTACATCACAGGTGTTGTGTCCGGCTACCACCTACACAGTGGAAATCCGCTTAAAAACCTAGCTGACTGAATGGCTAGCTCATTATTTGTACCTTGTACAAATAATGTAGAATAGGTAGAAGTGCGGAACGAACGTTCTGGTTCTGTGGTTCTTCGAAATTTACTAATTTATTTCCTCAACGGTCTCTTGTTGAGGCATTACATGAGGGAGTGGGGAGTTAGTGGCAAAGAAATATACTACAAATTACAAAGGCGTATTTTCGATGAGCCGCTTGAATGTAAGTGGGTCGATGAAGTTGTGCGACTTCTAGCTATCAGGAGCTTCACCCAAGACGTCGTCCTCCGGGATGGGAGACGGAGAACCTCCGCGCCCCCTTGACATGGCGAGTCCTACTGTGGTAGCCCAGCCTTTGGGAAACCGTGACATCACGGAGTATTGGCTTCCCGACTCATCTGACAGCTCAACAGCAGCAGAGATGGATTCGGACAATGATTACACGCTCATCCAACCACGCCATTTGACGCACAACCTTCGCAGGACGCCGTAAAAATAGTGATTCCACTCATAAAAGCAAATGTGGCGAATAGATCTTCTCCATTGGCTACACGCCAACTACAGCAGGAGCGAATATGAACTGGTTGAATAGGCAATCGCGGACAGAATATTTAGTCGAATAGCTTCAGCACATGTTAGGGAGATTTGCATTAATGCTCGGAAGAACATTGTGACGGTGGACGCGACCTGTCAAGCAGTGTCGGAGGCTCTGAAAGTTATTCAAGCGGTTGGCAGCATTACAATTCACTCATTTCTAGCGTACGGGAAGGACTCCTGCACTGGTGTTGTATCAAACATGGACGCTGTCATCAAGGATGAAGAAATGCAGTCTCTACTAGCATCGACAGGGCGAATCCTCGACATCCAACGATTTGGCCGCTCTCGGTGCATGAAGTTGGTCTTCGAGTCGGACTCTTGGCCAGCATCGATCAAAGTAGGGTATGCGAGGCACTCAATACGACCATATGTGTCACGACCTTTACAGTGTTACAAGTGTTTAAGACTGGGCCACGTGAGTGCTGTGTGTCGGAATCCTGCATCTTGCCGAAGATGCGGTGGTACCCATCATATATTTTTTTTATTGCGATAAAGACCTGCCCTTAAGGCATAATTCTTGGTGCGTATATGTGTATTATATGTGTGCTGTGAGGACTGTGTTGTGTATGAATCCTGTGCGGCTGAAACCATGAAATGTGCAAATTGCTCCAGAGCCCATGAAGTGACATAAAAGGACTGTCCCAAAGTGGCAGGGGAAAGACAAATTTTGAGAAAAATGGTCGGAGAGAACTCCACAGACAACGAGGTTGCGGATGCCTTCCGTAAGAAAAGGGCCCGATTGTGGAAACGGCGTCACTGCTCCCAGAGTAAGTCCCAGTTCAAAGAGGCTCTTCCTTTGCGTCCTTGGTCACAAAGATGCCACAGAGATAGAGATAGAGAGAGAGAGAGCGCAAGGCCCGCACACACAAGGTATGCCTCCTCCAGCAGCTCCGCGCCCACCAATGAATGAGCCTTCCTCCAATGTGAGTCCAACCTCTTGGGCTGCTCAGTGGCCTTCACTGCCTCAAAGGGCATCAGATGGATCTATTTGTTCGGCATTCACCAAGAGCCAAGAGGGAAATGAAAGGCTTCCTGAAAGGAAATATCCCTTCCTGAAACCAGCCTGTTCCCTTGACTGACTGAAGCCCAGTGTTGCCCTTGTTCTGTTGGAGATTATCTTAGTGAATATTTTATATAATACTCGAAGTAAACCGATGGACCAAAATTTTTTCCATTTTTTAATGACTCCCATTTTGTGGATTAGTACAATGTTGGCATTCTTGCAGTTCTCTGGGACCCTTGAAGTCGATAGAAAGTTGGTAGAAAGGGCCGCCAGTTTTTCAAGCATTACGTCTCCTCCATCTTTGATGAAATCGGCTGTTATTCCATCTTCTCCTGCCGCTTTCCCCCCGTTTCATGTCTCGCAAGGTCCTTACAACTTCATCGCTAGACTTAGAAGGAGCCTCTGTAACCTGTTCGTTACTACCTCGAATGGAGGTCTTGTGGGTTCTCTGGGTACCAGGAAAGAATTTGAGGAATTAAGTCTTTTATTGAAAATATTAACGCAGTAAGATGAAAGGAAATGAAAGTGAACGAAAAAACAACTTCGTAAAGCATCGCGCACGTAACGCGGGAGTCTCAGTTGGTGCAACGTTGCCTTTCGTAAAATTTTATTTGCCATTTTCCTATTTCGTATATCTGAAATAAATGAACAGTTTTTTCCCCTATGCTGCTTGTGCTTCAGTGTTTGTTGGCTGTATGACAATTTGCTGTGCATTACTTTGCGCATTAAACAAATCCTAGTGGTGAAAATTCATCCGGAGTCCTCCACGGTAGTGTCGTGCAAAGTCCATCTTTTTTTTTTTTTATTGCCTTAGAGCTATAGTCAACATTTTCTTAAAAAAAAGATATCTTGCGAATTCGACACCAGCTTCTGTGGCGTTACTTTCAATATTTTTTTTAAAATCTGAATTTGATTTTGCTTGTCTTTATCTTCAAGCGATATTTTATATCTTGGCATTCTGTTTTTCTAAAAGGAAATACAGAATGCATCCTTCTTTACGCAGCGCACTTCTCGCACAAAATATCGTTACACGAGGCAGAAGCTCTCAGTTGACGACGACTGTATAAATATGTTTCGTTGCCGTCTGTTTTCGAGTCAGAGCAATGTTTAATAGATTTGTTTTAAAATTTTGGATTATTTTATAATATGTGTGCCGTGGTACATCCATGGAAGCAAGCTTCGTAGTTTAGCTTGGATAGGTATAGAAGAAAACAAGAGGATTATGGCCAATCCCCTCCAGTGGGTATGCGCCATCGTAGAGGGAAACCCAATCCTGTCCAATCTACGCGCCTTTGTTAGGGAGCAAACAAGATTTCCTGAAAAAGATGACCACAATTACGCTGAGAAGCTTCTCGTCGGGGCGCAAGGTAGGAAGGAAATATATTTCGCCAGATTATAATTTTGTGAATATTATTAGCAGTATAAGCGGTAATTGCTGGCCGAGAATGGATGATTCTTTAATCAAATTTGATGATGTGATGAGCAGGAGTGATGTGTTTAGTGAAAGCGTCGAAGCTATTCCAAGGTTATATTAATGGGCACTTACATTAGTGCATAACGGACCTTAACGCTTCACTTTCTCACGTGTGGGTTCTAGTAAAGCGACTATAAGAAGCGCACTCAGTAATGCATATAAGCACGAAAGAAGCACGAAAATTATTGGATGGAGTCGGCGGCTAAAACAGCTCGCTGTAAAGGTGACTGTCATTATCTTAGGCCACGCAATTTGCTGATATATTACGCTTATATAACTGGGCTTTGAAATTTTAATAACATAAGCTTCCTCCGTAATTACATTACATTGAAAATCTTAGCCTTAAGCAGTCTGTTATCATTTCACAGGTACCTGCGTCAAATCTATTTATTTTGCAGCCTTCAAAGAGGACGTACGATGTAGCAAGCAGGAGAGACGGAAAACGGTTCAAGATATGGCCAGAGGTTCATAAGGTACAGGTGCTAAACATTTTCACACTCTACGGGGTTGATCTAGCGCCCCAACGATAATCGCCATGGATATTGGACTCAATTGCATAGTACACCTAATTGCTTTATTAACACACTGCACTCGCTACCTTCCTGTCGGGAACGCAATGTCACGTTCATGCGTGCGTTGTGGCCTGAAAGTACCGAGAGTGGAGCCTTAAAGATATATGCCGATTGTAGTTGATGAACACGATAAGCAGCAAGGGCGCAAGTTTTTCTTAGAGTGCGTGCTCCCTCCGTGTTTCCATCTCTTTTGGGTATCGCGGATCTCAAGGTGCTGCAGTGACCTGGCTGCTCTTGCGTTTTGTCCTTGAACTAAACGCGCACAAATTTTCTTCTGAAATAAACCGCTAATTCCTTATTAAGGTTTGTACACACATTTAAATGAAAAGTTTTGACAATGTTTCACAAGCTGTAAACCAATACCGTCTGTTTGATTTAGTCCTGACCGTAGTTTTAGAAAATTGCCTGGGCGAGATACCACTCTTTTATTTCATTTACTCGAACAGGCACATATTACTTGCAATGCATTGTATAAGTAATCGAAGTGCCTTATGAACTCAACTAAAACACTATGGAGGCTCATGAGCAATTCTTGTGGTGTGTAAATAAGAGTGCATAACCTGTCGCTGAGTGTGTCGCTGAGTTATGTCTGAGTTTCGTGTTGCTGCGAAATGTTGCTGAGTTTCGTGCTGTTCAATTAGGTTTCCGAGTGTACTATTGCTGATTACGATGTCGCAACAACGCAAGACGACGAAACGACCATATTACGATCTCTCAGCTGAGTTTTATTCGCGCAGTTCTCTTTAAAGCACGGCTTCACGCACATTACGTTGAATGTTCACTCTCGATGACAACGCCCCTTTTCAGCGCGATGACCCCCCTCTGCCGAGTGATGAACGCACTTTTTCGAGCGGCACCATGGTGCTGGCACTTCATCGGGTTTGTAGGCGAACTTCCGCTTATACTCTGGGTGGATATCGCCGTCATCGTCCGTTTGGTACCTGAAGCGCGTTGCATCGTATTCGTCGTCCATGGGCCCCGGCGACGGCGTCTACGGGTACCCGACAACGCGAAAGGCAGAGCGAGCTGCTGCAGCTCGCCATGCTCGCTCCACCGCTGCTCGCTCTGCCATCTAGTGAATCACCCGCCATACTGAGGCTAAGCACGCGCATAGGCTTTTCTGCATAGGCTTCACTGCAATCCCGGCCGCGGCGGCCGCATTTCGATGGGGGCGAAATGCCAAAACACCCGTGTGCTTAGATTTAGGTGCACGTTAAAGAACCCCAGGTGGTCGAAATTTCCGGAGTCCCCCACTACGGCGTGCCTCATAATCAGAAAGTGGTTTTGGCACGTAAAACCCCATAATTTCTTTTTTTACACCCGCTGTCGAACGCTTCACATCGCATGAGAGCGCACCGTGCGAGTGCAGAGCGGCTCGGTTGTGTTGTTTTCGAGTGTAGTGGCCGCAGTACGGGTTCTGCCCACTGACTGCGGTTGGTTACGGCCGCTTTAGGTAAAATAAATTGAATAAGGAAGTGTGAAATGTTTCAACTGAATCAATAAATATCGCCGCGAAACAACGCGTGTAAGACGCCACCAAAAAGACTACTATAAACTACCCCTATCTTATCTCTACTGCGCTCCACCACCAAGCGAACGCGAAAAGACGCCATAAGACGCCAAAAGACGTGTTCGTTTATTCAATATACGTCGAGAGTGTACCCATCGATTCCATGACGTTAAAAATGACGTAGGCCGAAAATACTAGATGCCGCTGTTTATTTTCCGTATTTGCTCAAACGGCCAATCAGCATGAGCCTTTGGCGGAGGCGTGGCCAAGGCGATAGTTTCGCGGGAGGCGAATGTTTCAGAATACGGGCCCAGAAGAGAAGCGACATTATCTCACTAGAGGGAGATCGCTTAGTGTGGCCTAACCGGATGTGTGCGCCTGTCAATGGTGATGACTGGACGGCGCGCTCACTAATAGCTTCACTAATGCTCGGGCCACACGCTCCTTTGTTCACGTTTCATTTGACGCTGATAGAACATAGCATATTGCACGTCAGTAATTTCAACCGCTTTGTACGACACTTGTGCCTAAATAAAGGGAAGAAGAGGGATTCAGGTGGCATGATCACCACCAATGCACGCACTGGCGCCACTGCGACTCGCACCACTCCTCGCCTCGTCAGGTGCTAACCTCACACCATATCCCGTCGCTCTCTCCCACCACTCCTCTCCCGCTGCTATTCGGTTAGCTAAACAACCACGAAACTCCGCGAAAGAAACAAAGAAAGCTGTAGCCTTAACAATTGCAGAATTTCACGTCGCAGAAGCGTTCCGTCGCCCTGGAGGATCTGTCGGCGTCTCCTTCACCGCACACCACCCCACTGCTCGACTCTCCAGCGGCAAAAGACGTGGACCGCGGTTTTCGTCGCCGCTGGCAGCACTTGGAACGTGGTGACTTTGACGACGAGGACGAGCGCGTGTCCGAAGCCCACTGGGCTATCGTGGCTGCCGTCGTGTCGTCCACGAGCATCGTCATTGCCTTCTTCGTGTTCGTCGCGCTTGCGTTCCATGCTCGCGCCGACGTGGTCGCAGTCAGGCACCGCGCCAGCAGGCCGCAAGAATTTGCCAGCCCCGTGCTCGCACAGCTCGTCGCCTATGGGGAGAACGTCACTGTGTCTGCGGCATCTGCTAAATCCTACAGGTCAGTGACCAGTTGCCGGTTATGACGAACCAATGCCTCCTTTACTAGATGCCTGCCGCGTCACTAGTCTTCCCATTGGAGCGGAGGTTCCCGTAGTTCAGGGTAGTCGCGGAGAGACGGCGCTCGCAGCCGACCCACCTCCTGTTGTGGAGGAAGTGACGATTGCTAGGCTGGCACGCGCTCGACCAATGGCTTGACGAGAGACCGCGGGTCCTGCCTCCGGGATCGCAACAGACGCCGCTAAAATCTCGGAGGCAGGGCTACGTAATTTAGGTTTCCAGCGGCCACCGCGGCAAGCGCTCGCAGCCGACCCGGGTTGACCCGGGTGGGGAAGAGTAAAGAGGAGAGGGGCAGGAACCAGCTTCTCGGCTCACGCGGCAGGCATCTAGTAAAGGAGGCATTGTGACGAACTTATGCATATTGAGTTACGCTTAATATCGAACCAAAGGGACTCCGTGAATATTATCAACGTAAGATATAGTATTGTCACGTAGTAGTGACAGTGAATAAGTGATTGACGAAAATAACTTTTATTGGCGAAGTTGTGCCCGCAAAGACAGGCTACACTCAAAGCACAGCGATAGCGGCGAACATGGTCGACGATCGTCGAAATCTGATCTGCCGGTCAAAGACATCGGCTTTTCTACATGAGCCATCGAAGGTTTCAGAGTAATTGCTCACACCCGCGTGTCTTCCAGGAAGTTCTACACAATTCCTGTCGTACATGCAATCAGATTACACAAGCTTCGGTTAGAACAGACACCATATAGAACCATCGATAACATTCGAGAAACTTCCAATACGTGCGGGCTCGTTCCGCGTTGAGCGATAACATTTGTTAGACGGCGAAAAGCGGTCACCCTAAAAAAAAATGATAAACAAGTATACGTGTCAGTATTTAGTTTTTATCGTTCCCGCGTAAAACTGCAAAACACCGCTGTAAAGATCCGTGCGTGTTTCTACATTCCACTCTAGCATACGTCGAGTGGTTTGATGGTAGAGACTATATTGACTACTTGATGCAATCTATATCCCGAAACAGGGGCGTAAACTTAACCTGCTCTCCTAGCACAGCGTTTTCAAACCTGGGTATAATTTTATTTTTGTTTATGTATTCAGCATTGGTTTAGACACAGTGAAGCTTGTCTTGGATGGCAAGGCTAAAGGCAGAACATAGACTGCCTGACTAAGGCCCTGTCACCCATACATTGCTCAGCGGTACGTTAGCATATCATAAAATATAAAATATAGGATACACACATATCAATAGCGTGGATTACACATACATAATTAGGGGTATCGATGCTTTCGTCAGGCTTGTAACTTCCAGTAAGGCACGCTCCTTATGGGCTGATTTGGGAAGCGAGGGCTGTCTTTTTGATGGTGCGTATGCTTTTGTTTTTCTTGCTTCTTGTAGTCCGTTTTCACTGAGTCACCGTGGTACCTCAGGCACTTCTCAGTTTCACCGACGAGATTGAGGCCATGAATTCGGTACCTGTTCGCGACCGTCGCATTCCGATGACAGCTTTGGGCTAAAATTCTCGTCTAGTTAGGCTCACAATGGTCAACGCAATACGCAAAACTATATAAAATCTAAATTATTGCACGGTCTCACGAACGCTCTTGTACCAGTCCGTGTGTTAATTGTCTTTTTTGAGCTAAGTCAATCGCTGTTTCCCTCATGAAAGCTGAATCTTCTGGCTTCATCCCCCTTTGGTGCAGGCCACGAATGTCCTCTAAATCGGTGGCCATGGGGGATGCAGATGTGCAGTGTTCAGCAGAGGCAGTGACGACCAGGGCAGCAGCGGTAGCAGAAATAATCACGAAGTCTTCCGCACAAGCTGCGAGTTCAAATGTTTCGCGGAAGGACTGCAACCCACCTGAATGCGGTTGAAGTGACATGGCAGGGCCCAGTGTATTCGCAGAAAATGTTTCAGTTGAATACACTGGGTTGAAAACTTCTGTTGAAACTGTGCTACGTGAACCGTTGCTGGAGCTGTTGAACAATTGGTTACCGCCAGTCTTGCCATATTTTTTAACATTTGAATGTTTCGTTGATGACTAGGCTCGTTCTTTCTGATGTGCTCTTGTGCCATGCATTGCAAAAAATTATTTGGGTTAAATGTATTTCGAGTATACGTAGTTGACGTATACGAAGAGGTTTGAAATTTCTTATAATTCACATCATTCTAGATTTATTTTTCCGGTGCCAACACACATTTGCACCGTTTTTTCAGCCAATATATATGGGATTTCAAATAAACCTAATGTTGGGCCCAAATAATAGCATGCCTAGACATTAGTGCATAAGAATAATAGATATCCACGCTCTTTTGTTTAACGCTCGTGAGAACATACCTTGCATTCGTGTGTTTATTCCACTATCTCTTGCTTTATTCGAAAAGATTGTTCATTATACCCTCTGGAAGTCTAGAGGTTTCAAATAATGGCTGCGAAATCGTGGGATTTCCTCCCCTCAACTCGTTTACACTCTGAAGCTCCTTGCAATATCTGGAGCCTGCCGTTTAACCAAAAGAAAATCTTCTTTTTATTCTTAGAATTCGGTACCAGCTGAGTTGCACTCCTGAGTTCGAAATAAGCGAACTGTGACGTAGGATTTGACCTATCGGCGGATATAATTAGAGTTGCACTGAAAATTGTACGTACAGACTGGACTAGAATGAAACAAATCAGTTTCCTGCAGAAATTACTAGACGGTATTATGAAGATATTGTCTATGGGATGTACAAGTTATGTGGCGGTTCAGCCAGCAATGGAATATGGGTAAGTTTGTGGATTTGGCTAACATTTCTTCCTATGGCTTGAGAAGGCTTTCTAACTTTGAAATTCATCATCTGCACTGATTACGCTTGTGCGCAGACTAATTAGCTTAAGATGCTTTGGATCCTGTGAGTCTTTAGTAATGCAGAATGATTACTCAATAAAATAAAGGTTGAAGCCACAAGCACGAAGGTCAGATCTAGTTCTAATAAACATCGCAGCGCCAATGTTTCTCATTGTAATTTTTGTTGGAAACTCCATGAAACAAATGAAACCTCGCTTGTCCTACCATAAAACTGTATTCGCGAGCACTGAAGTGGTTGACCATGGTGTGATTTTACAGCAAAGCCATTAATACGAGTAGAAGCGCTCATCAACGTTATATGTCAATTTTCACAACTTTATGAAAGATATAAAGACTCAAACTCTTTATTTTAGGAAATTCGGGAATTGTGAGCGGGTGTGTATAAGCCACATATTCAAATGTCTGTATCAATTCTAGCCTAAATGAAAATTGTTAAACGCTCATTTTCAGGCCGGTTAAAAGCGTTATATGAAGCGCTTAAAAGGTTTTACCTCTTCCGCAAGCAGGGCCATAAATGTAAGAAATTCATTGTTGTCACGTTACAGAGGCGATGACCATTAAACACAGCACGTTCCGGTATAAGTATACCGAAACTCTCCTTCTTATATCGTATTTGGGCAACAATATGACATCGGTTAAGCTGCCCGTGTCGATACTGACTTGCCAGTGACAGGGGCTTTTCTTTGGGAGAGCAAGAAATCAATATAAAATCAGCCATCGCGTAAGCTCATCTCACGCTGTGGACAAAGTTTAAGGACTCTTCTGTCATTATTATACAGATTGATTGTTTATTTTGACGCTGCTAGGCCTAGAGGGACGCCATCGACACGGAACATCTAAAAGGTGGCTCACATGGCTACAGCGTTCATCGATGCTGAATACTGCGGCGCCATCTGTTAGGTGGAAGTCGACACACTTTCCGTGTCTACGGCCTCCGAGTTCAGGCGGCGACAGCGCGCGCCGCACCAGTAGGCCGATGGAGGAAGGAAAAAGAGGGAGCATATGGCAACGGCCATTGAGGCCAGTGTAGTGGCCCAACACGTGGTGAAAACGTCAGAGTGCACGGTAGGTTTTAGTACTTCCGGTAGATTTTCTTTTAGATACCAATTGGAAACCATCCGAAACTTTTCAAATAAACAAAAACATGGCTAACACCGCGGCACTTTTGATTAATGCTGCGCTCAAGTTTCTGGATTGTGTTGTCGAATCACAGTGTTGCGCTATGTGTGTCCGCTCAGCGAACCGCATCAGAGAGGGGGCCTTTCAAACGAGTCAAAAGCCGAGCGCGTACCGAACAAATAAATAAAATAAAATAATAGCTACCGGTAACCAAGCGTCTCGGCAAATCTCGATTTTGCTCCGTGCTCGATGCAAGAGGTCACGTCTTGGGCCACCACTGACGGAGCGTTTGCATGCCAAGGCTGACTGCGCGACGGAATGCTCCCTCCTATCTTTTTCCTTCATCCATGTGTAGGCCCCTCTACGTGTATGGTACGTCTGCTAAGGCTAACTAAGCCTAGGGGTCTAGACCTGCAAAGTGTTCGCGAGAGTGACCTGTCTAGTAAGGCTGCCTCAACGAGCTTACCTACAAACGCTAAAGCTGCAAAGAAAGAAAAGCCATCGTTTTCTTTACATGGTTTCTTCACGGTATCCGCGTTTCGGTTTTCTTTAGTATTGTACGGATATTTTCGGTTGAATTATATTCGCGCTTTTTAGGAGATGAGTGGCTTCACTCAAGCTGAAATGTAGTGAACGGAACTGGGTGGCTCACTTCACAGCGCATGATATTTAGAATATGCACGACGTCGTTGGTGGAAGAAATTTTTTTTTGATAGTACGTCTCTTTGAAACTAAATAGGCAAGCGCATGACGTTAAATAAACAATGCATTGCTCTCAGCCCTTCGATACTGATGTTTATAGCCTCAGTATCATACAACCTAACAGTTCATAGAGTCATTGGTTTGTATTGTCGCACACTTGAGAATGTTGAAGATTGAACGAGTTTGTATAGTGTACTTGGCGATAGATAGCGCAATAACCTACACAAGACAAAAGGAGAGTCGCATACTCATACAAAGTGTGCTCTGTGTGTGTATGTACCTCTTGTGGTGTTGTGTGGATTCATCTGATGTCTATCAGGGGCATGCGTATTTGAGACATGTTCATCACACAGTAATCACGTTCAAATAAGCTCAGCCTTGCTTTATATTATGTCCATATTGCTGGTATAAACATTATATCTCTTGGCAGTGGTTGCCGCGGAAGAATTATCTATATGTGTCAACCGAGTTCTAGATGTAGGCTTTGTGACATGTGAGCAGTCTTGCCATTGTTGGCGTTGTCTTTTTCATGGGGACGAAAACCCCGGTTTTCAGTGACACACAGGAGCATCCTTAGGATTGCCCTCAGCAATTTACTTTCTGCTGCGTATTTTAATTGTCGAACTTAAATGAACGTGCCGAGTGAGCTATAAGTGATTCATCGCGACGTACATGTGAACTTTCTCAGCACTTTTCCTCAACACTCAGCACCATTGTGCACGCAGCCCTTGCGTCTACATAACTGTTGGAGTCAAGCCGAGTCTCACAGGTCGTAGTGGTGCTTGATGGAATTCAAAGTGAATTTATTCAGTGAAAAAAAAAAGAAAGGATGCTCACAGGAAGCAACGCAGGGGCTCAAGTTTGTCGCACACGAACTACCACATGGCGTCCGTCGAACACGCAGACGGTCTCCCGCGCTCACACTCCCTCAGCCTCGTCATCGCACGATCGAACGCCAACTCTCAACAGCAACGAAATCCCACCGCCACCCAAAGAGGTTAAAGAAAAACCTCCTTGCCGCCACCTCACCACTAGGCGCGTCTCGGCCACCGATCGTGGTGTACAAGGTAGGGGGCGCTAGCTAGCAGCTTGTGTAATAGCTAACATGGCTAGCTTATCAGGTTATATATCCCTACACGCTTCCTCGTTTCTATCCATCCCCAAAGTTAATGTTTCTCATCTGCTTGAAAGATGGAAGAAGAAGAAGAAAAGAACAGAACGCGCCGTGCCATCTAATTGCAGCTGAAGACAAAGAAAAGAACGAACCAGCAACATCGCCTCGAAAATGGGAAAGGTAACATCTTATGGGCCTAAGATACTCTTCTCTTTTCAAGTCATCAGTTTTGGGCTTTAAATAAGAGATGTTTTATCTGCTGCTAGCATTTTGCATGTGAAAATGCGCTTTCTATACACGCGTATTTTCCGCGAGTCTACTGAGCTTCACAGCCGATGTTGCGGTAGATTGTGTAGTGCCATTCACATACTAAGAAATTATGGACTGAAACAGTTGATGGCTGAGGACATGTCTACTTTAACAAACAGGCAAGTACTCCTAATTGGTGGAGAATTATGAAATAAGGTTACGTTGGTTGTGCTCCAAATGCTAGATTTCTTAGGATTCGTAATACAACCAGATCATGTTTGTTTCAATACTCCAGTATGCCAACACATGTGACTGATATTTTTTGCGTATCCTGGTTTAAGTTCACGTGCTTGCCACTTAGTCTTACCCTTCGTATAGACCATCAATGCAGCGCTACCGCGACCTAGGTGACATCTCATTGCTAATTACGTCATACTGCTAATCACAGTATGACGAGTATTGCACTCTTAAGTGCATTCTGTTCTTTCGACATGGCTGCACGTCCAATACTATCGTATTTTATGACGATTGCTTTGCTGAAGAGGGTTTGCAATTCATTTCTTTCGCCAGGGAACTTCAAATGGTTACTTCAGGACAAGGAGAGGCCAAGCAGGTGCTCTTACCACGGTGAGTAATCCATTGCTTTCAGCCATCCTATATGCAATGGGCCATAGGCTTCCAACATATTTGCCCATTGAATAGTGAGAAATAAAACCAAGGACCACTGCGTGGGCTGGTTTATTATGGCATGGTAGACGCATGATTTTATTCCCTGAGGTATAAGAGCATACGGGTGTCATCGCGGAAGCTTTGCGAACACTCCCGCTTTGCTATCCACGATTACTCGGTAGAATCACTGTGCTCTTCGTAGCCAGTTTTCGTCACCTGTGGACGGGTTTCTGTACGACAAAGTCTCTACATGGTGCTCAACGAAGAAAGAAATGCCTAGCTAAAATTCAGCCTCCGTAGTCACGATGGTTATAAAAAGCATGTGATCAGATTTTCCTCAGTTTCCTAAGTTTCTTAAGTGTGCATTGAATATATTTACGCACCTTGAGCTTCGATGACTTCACATTACCGGATGTGAGTGCATGTTGCATTCAAGCTGTAATATATGTTATGGTGAAGAGCTATCTTCGACATGGGAAAGGAAGCATAGCGTGGCCGAAATAGGATTGGGTCGTGCGCGCGGATGACATTCAATTACGTAGTGCTGACCTCGCGGTGAAAACATGAGAAAAGCAAAATGTTTCTCACCGCCACCACTGAGAGGCTAACGCAGGCCGCAGTTATAATACGATGGTGAAAGGGTGCTGCATCTATCGCGCAACTTGCGCACTTGGCTTTTTGAGCGAACATATTCTAGCTGTGTGCCACCTGTGAAAGACGTGGTGACAACGCTGCACGTATTTTGAAGGGAACAGCTGGCAATGCGCACATGCTGCATAACTTACACTGCGTAAAGCTAACACAAGTTGCACCTCCAGTTGCCCTGATACTGATGTCTAATACAACAAATGACAGAGAAAGAATCGGAGGGACGCGTTATGTGTTCTGAGGGGAACATAAACGGCAGACAAATACCTGTATTAGCGGTCAAGAAGAAAGCGGTTGCCAGTAAAATGTCTTACTGACTAATTGCTTCGCCAGTCTTCAAACATAAATAAGCAGTGATTACGTGGAAATGACGGCTCTATGCAGCTGAAGATGCCAGCGATTATTGAAGTGGCATATTGTCCCACATTTTTGAGAGCATAAGGATGTCTTTTCTTTATTAACTTGCATTGAATAAGGTTTCCTCATGAACAAAAACATTGAAGTCAGATCGCGTTCTTTAGCGCCATCCTTTTGCGTTCTGCAGATCATGTCTTTCACAATACTTTTGTTGCTGAACGTGGGAAGGTTCTACATACACGGGCCTTTTCACATGATGCACTACCTGAGCTTTACCTACATGCTCAATGGTTCGTTCCTGATTTTGCACGGCCTCATGAATGACATGGATCCCACCAACAAGTTTGTGAGTATCGGGTGAGCAACGGCGAAAATAATTTTTATGAAATGGCAGTTCATGCATGTTATGTTCAACGGTGAATTTGGTGGTGGTGGGAGCGGGTTCGGCCCCCTGAGCGTGGCCAATGCGGGGCACTTTTCAGTTCTAGGACTGTAGTCAAGCGTCCTGGGACAAGGCAGTCGAGCCTCCCCAACTCATCCATGACCTTATTATTGACCTATAGATCAATTGAGTGAGTGAGTGAGTGAGTGAGTGAGTGAGTGAGTGAGTGAGTGAGTGAGATAAACTTCCTAAGGCAAAAGAAATTTACCGAGCAACAAGGCCCTCTGAGTGACGCCACACTGAGGAACTCCGGGAAAAGTTTGACCACCTGTAGCTCTATAACGTTCATTCTAAGAATGGTACAAGCATTTTTGCATTCAGCACCCATTGCAATGCGTGCGCCTCCTCCAGCTGTGGAACCCAGGAACTAGTGCTGTGCAGCAGAAATCGATAGCTGCTGCGCCACTGCGGAGAGTTCAGTGCACTGTTGAGACAATGTTGCCGCTACGGTCATTAGCATCCTTACAGCTTGAGGTACTTAGGTAGCAAACTAATGATTGTTAAGTCGAAAAGTATTGCTTTTATGGTTGAGTAAGTTTCGCATCTGTTACTCAGCTACAAGATCTGCCAATTTTTTCAGCTACCGTGAGATGCGCGTAAATAAAACTGTATACTACGATTATCAGACAAAGATGCATGCCCTGATAATGAGGCAAACTTTGGCGTTGGGCGCGCTTTTACGAGATGACATGAGTTCATTTGCAAAGTTCGCAAACCATGCATATGCTTGGGACTAGATAAGGCTACATAGTACCCGGCCCAAGGTAGTGTGAAAATGCTGAAGCCATACCTGAGCCATTCATCTTAGGTTTCCTAAATTTACAAACGTAATTTCTCAGCTTTGAGTGATGTGGTGTATTTCAGAACTGCGCGAAAAATTCACTAATGCTATCGAAATAACACTTTTCTTACCATATCATTGTGAAAATTGAGGCCGCAGAATAACTACACATGAAATACATGTCATATCCATTTTAAGGACTTTTTAGTCCTTTTCCTTTTGGTTAATGGCTCACCGCGGCTCTTGCACTTCCTCGCCAAGCCTTCCACCACGGAAACAAGCACATCTTTGGGATAACCAGCCGCACAAAGAAGACTGGTTAGCTCGCTTAGGCTGACGGATATCATGACAAGACCTAATTTTTTCATGGCATTGGTGAAGCACATGTTCACAATTGCCCGTTTAACAAGCTTCGATTGGGAGGATGAATACGAAAGGAGTGGATTGTTAACCCTAGGGTGGTAATACGAGCTTATGTGGGTTTCTGCGAAAATTAACCTTAAATACAAGAATTGCAATTCGTTGTCAGCCGGTAGTTCATGGGTGAAATCAAGTGGCTTAAAACAGTGCTTAAAAAGTGTTAAAAGGATGTAAGGTCCTGTCCAACGCTAGCTATGCTGTTCTCTATTAAAATTTTGAAAAAATCATCAACAAATCTAAACATTTAACACCTTAACATGTTGTAGATCGGTGGCTACCGTCCTGTCACTGTGAGCTAAAAGAAATCGCTAAAAACCGGCGCTATGCAAGACCCTATGCAGACACCACGTTTCTGTAAATACACACCATGATTTCATTTCGCATAGGTCGAGTTTAGATAAAGATGTAAAAGTTTCGTGAACCCTTCCACTGGTATACCCCACAGCATTCTGAAACACGACAGACCCAAAGCCAAATAGAGCTGGGCATGGAATGTAATGCGTAGGATAGACAACCAGTGAACCATTAGGGTTACAGAATGGGTACCAAGAGCAGGGAAGCGCAGTCGAGGACGCCGGAAGAATAGGTGGGGTGATGAAATTAAGAAATTCGCCGGCGCTACTTGGAATCGGTCAAAGCAGGGCAGGGGTAATTGGAGATTGCAGGGGCGCAGGGAGAGGCATTCGTCCTGCAGTGGACATATAAATATGATGATGATGATGATGACGACGACGTCAGACAGCATAGGCGGCGCACTTGTTGCGGCGAAAGCTTCCAATGACTCTGGAATTAAATACGTGGACACTGTATGCTATAGTTGTGACATCATTAGTCGGCCATTGTTACGTTTCTCGGCGATAAGAGCATGGTGCAACAATTTGAAGCAATAAAGGAGAACAAGACTTCTTATTGGTAAATCGAGATACATTACGGAAGTATTCCTTCAGATAGTCGCACTGATTGCGGTTCGATCAGCAACTAGACAATGCGGTGATTTCAAACCATGACTACCACACTATACGTACTTATTTCTCCATGTTGCTTTTCACAGCTTGTGACGTACTACGGCAGCGGTGCTCTCATGTTCCTCGTCACAGGAATCCTCTCCGTGTCCAATACCCAAGGCCAGCAGTTACTTACGATGTCCATTGGTGTGAGTATTTTATTCCCTAATGTATGCTGACCACTGCCGCAGTCATTCTAGTTCGGAAATAAAATTGACGCGTATTGTGGGAGTACGCAAGAGTTTTTATTT
This sequence comes from Dermacentor andersoni, assembly GCF_023375885.2. Lineage (NCBI taxonomy): Eukaryota > Metazoa > Arthropoda > Arachnida > Ixodida > Ixodidae > Dermacentor > Dermacentor andersoni. Next base: position 173,108,834 of record NC_092818.1, read on the forward strand.
ATTACAGCTACGCAAATGAATTTTTGCCGGTGTAGACATTGAAATCTATGTACATAATTGTTAAAGTACAGTCCCAATATATAGTTTATATTCTTGCGGGTGCTGGTAGAAGCTAGTATACCATAATACAGAGAATATTCTAACTCGCAGCTTTATAACATTTCTACGTTTGCAGGGCTATAGCGCCCAGCGAATTCACAATGAAAAAAAGGCTGTATAAGGCGATGATTATCAATCATATGAAACTGCTACGAGATGAAGAAATATTTCGCTACCCGTAACGTGTCTCTCACTGACGAGTCTAGTGTAGGGCCCACCTCTTTCGGTGATGCTGTGGTCAGAGTGAAGAAAAGGGAAGATATCATTCTGCAACATCGATGAGTTACCATTCAAATAATAATGCATGAAACATGCATACTCTATTATAGTGTGTAAAACATAATTCACTACAAGCTGCGTATGTCTAACGTGTCTACATGCTGGGTAACTGGTCTGCTAACTCCTTTTCGCAGTCAAACATGATGTTGCTAACTATTTTGGAGAGCGACAAAGAATATTTTTTGTAGTTTGGTAACTATCTACGAGTGTCGTATTTGCCTCACTGGTTCAGAGACCAATAAGAACAGAAAAATGTGAAAGCACTATAATTTCCCTCAAGAAAAATTCGAGGGGCTCATCTCTGCAGCGAAAATTATAATATCGGTATTCTGGGATTGTCGTAGCATGTTCCTCGTAGACTACCAAGAACATGCTGGGAACAGGCCAGGAAAGGTCTGACTATAAGCAGTACATATTAATGCTCACTTCTGAATAAATTACGAGATGTTTTAAGGCTCTCTAAAGGCACCCGTCTTCACGCCGATAATGCACCACATCATTCATCTCAAGCTGCGACAGTCCAAGTGGCATAATGTAGCTATGAAATATTCCCCCCATCCACATCACTTCCAAACTCGCCCCAAAAGACTACTTTTTGCTTCGAAAAATAAAAAATCTGCTGTGGTGTGAATAATTTGATGATGCAGATGAAGTCTTCCAAGAGGTCGAACACTGGTTTTCCATGACTTCTGAAATCTTGTACAATGGAGGCCTACGGAGGATTGAAAAACGCAGAGAGAAAGCTGTGAATTTGAATCATGAATACGAGCAGAAGCTTTAACAACTTCAAAGTAAAATAAATTTCTTAATTTATTTATTTTATGGTAATGATTACAATCCTTTGATACCCCTTCGTGCATGGCCTAACATGCGCCTCGCCATCGTGACTACTCGGTGATCTTGAAACGGAAGTGCAAATGGAAGACTTACTGTGCCGGGCATTCGGTGTTACATGGTCTGCGCCAACGAATAAAGTAGAACTTATACAGCGCAAATGATCCACGGGAACAAACTTAAAACTCTTGCTAACAGCTTACCATGAGATTGCGAACATGGTGTATTGACACATCAGGCTACCGGTAATTCGACATTCGACAGGAAATTATATATCGAGAAATTATATGTAGTCTTTTCTACCGTCTTGGCTCGAGAAAAAGTTCTCATCAGTTCTGTCATCATGGCATATAAGGCGGCGAATGCGCTTACTTTTTTTTCCAATTTGAGTGCGCATTTTATACTGATTTTGTTAGGACTGTGATAGCAGCATTTACCCCTTAAAGGCTTACTTCGTCTCTCTTCAGCTGGTGAATTCACAGTAATAAATGGTACAGAGCAGCCGCTGCCTTTTGTAGCCTCGTTTGTTTCCATTAATTCCAAACAAACAGCAATGTTCATTGTCGACGGGTTTATATAACAAGACAGGGGGAATTTAGAATGCATGAATGCATGGTGCCGATGAAAGTATACGTAATCCTGGTTTTCGGTATGTCTTCCTTTCTAGGTCCTTGGCATCGTTGAAGGATTCATCATGGCCTTCTTGGCAATTTTTGTTAATATGCTCTAGCACTCTCATAAGGTGCAATATGAAATCCCGTACTAACACAGCTGTCCATCCGAAACTATTGTTATTGGGCTCATATTACACGTCGTTTGTCTCTGTGTGTCATTTCTGTGTGTCTCTGTGTGTTTTCTGCTCATTTGTACATCTAGTTGAACTAAACTGTGCACAGTGTATGGCTATATTATATGATATTCTTTGACTTATCATGCATGCCTGATATGTCGCATAAGAGGACATAGTATCAACGTGTTAATCATAATGCCAATCTCTTGAAGAAGCTCCATAACCTACTGCCAGCGCAAACACATTCATGGCATGAAGACCGACAGGAGGCCACATTTAAAACTAAAACTTGCTGATGACAGCGCCTGCCATCAACCCTGCCACTGAACGATCATCCCGTATTCCTTTGCTGCGTCTGTTAGCCTTCATTGCATGACTTATAATTAGAAATGCTAACCCGACAGTATATAAAGGCGCTTTGTGCTTCCACGACGTAACTTGCAGTTGTGCGCCGCGGCAACTGGGCCACAACATGTTGGATCGCCTACACGATGAGCTTGGTTTCATACTTTTGTTATTGCTATACTCTCTAGGAGGAATAGGGTATGCATTGTGCGGTAGTAGCGATAAGAATAAAACATCTTTTTGTTAAATACAGAAAAGATAAAAAGGGTTGATAATTGTTGTTAATATATATATATATATATATATATATATATATATATATATATATATATATATATATATATATATATATATATATATAGGTGCAGGTAGCGATGTTGGCATTTAAAATGAGGGACAACATACTGAGGCAACATGGCAGTCCATTCCTTTCACTTATAATATAAAAACTGGCATCACATACGTTACTATAGGGAAGTAAAGGGGAAGCATAAGGCACAGCCCAAACTGGCGAAGCGGAACTTTCAGAAAAAGCTTTCTTTGAATGTTAAACCCACGACATTCGACAAAGAAAGTTTTCATGGTTTAATGCTCACTACCGTATTAACATTGAGGGCGAGGAGCCAAACCAGACATGTGTGACAAAAAATTAAGCATTGGCATTCGGCAACGCATTCTGATCAGGAAACTTCAAATGTTCTAGTGAAACATAACATGCATTACCGAGGGAGTCAGATGCTGAAGCTCATTGTTGTTTAAGATTGATGATTTGGAATTTTCTTCAAGAACAGAATATTTTCTTAATGTTGCGGCAGTGATGTATGCCCAAGGCAGCATAATCCTCAAGATCGGGCGTTTAAGGGAGGCCTGCGCATAGCGTGTGGTTGCCACCGAAGTGTGCCCGCCTAGCAAATCTGCCTCACACCGAAGGCAACGAAGGTAGGCTAGACGTGACGTAGTTTGTTTAGTTGTATCCGTTGAAACACGCTCCTGTAACTGCTATTCTTAGCGCCGTCGCATTTAATAGCTTACAAAGTTAAAGGCATCGTCTGTGGGGTTCGTATATAAATTACTGCAGTTCTTTCCTTATTATAATCGGTCCTTTCTTTATCTTAGACAATTTCGTCCTAAGTACAAATAAACAAAATTTCTATCTACTTGGCCAATCCTCCCATAAGTTCATAATAGTAGACCATATAACTTTAGCGCTTAAAATGAACCTTTCCTCGTCTGCCTATCAAAGCACCCCTTTCCATTTCCTACCGCAACGTGACTTTCCCTACAGCTGTGGGCGTATGCGGTGGACTTGGAAAGGGGCCACGTGTTGCGCTTAATTTAAAAGCGTTGTTCGTAACCATACATTTAAACATGTGACGCAGTACCACGCCTCTAAGCTTAGGGTGTGGAGACGTAAATGACTAGTGCTTCGAATCGTGAAGGTGGTGACAAGAAAATTTTCTTCATACTTATTTAATAAGTCTTAGAACTTCCGTAACTATTAAAGATTCCTAAATACTGAATATTTACCAGCGGAGATCCCTCAATATGAAAAGTGCGTCCTACCAGAAATTATAGTTTTTAAGTAATTACCATAATCGTACATGGCGCATAGTCATCCCTCCAGAGAGAGGAGGAGGAGGAATGAACGTTTATTGTAAGAAACAGCGAGAAAGTGTCCTTTCTTCGCCCTAGGTGGGCGGCTCTCTCAGTCCAGAAAGCCGTTGGCTAATGCTGCAGCCCGGGCCCGGTCCACCAGACTTTGCTGATCTTCCAGGCTCTGTGCCTTTAACATTGCCTCCCACGTTTCTTCGATCGCTTGTAGCGGTTCTGAGGCATCATCTTCACTGTTTTTCTCGCGGTGCGGGCACACCAACACCATGTGTGGGAGCGTGTCTGGTACGTCACAATACCGGCATAGGTATGAGAATTTGGTGGGGTGCATTCGGTGCATGATAATTCCATGTACATACGTATTTGTTTGTAGTCTGCGGAGGGCGGTGGCTTCTTCCTTGCTTAATTTTCGATGAGGTGGAGGATATTGTCTTCTTTCCAGAGAGAGCTGTGGAATTAAGTAATAATGATGATGATGAATTTTAGTTCTACTACAGTGCACTAGAATATTTTAGTACGCAGTAGTTTTAGCCTTTGCATCGGGCCATGAAGCCAGCAAGTGACCTGGCGCAGCCGTCCCGAGACGTAGCCACGGCCAAAAACCGGTGCAAGTTTCACATGTCGGTTTTGTCTATCTCGGCTTATACGAGCTTCATTTGGGGAATCAACATTTCAATTGCTGCGATTAAATATTTTGCATAGAAAGAAAGTGAGCGACCAAATCATACAATATGAACTTTGGAAGCTTTCTTTTTTTGATCCGTAGTGGTAGCCCAGTGGCTAAGATGTTCTGCTGCTCAGCTGGAAGTCGCGGGTACGATCCAGACCATAGCGGTCGCGTTTCTAAGGGCGTGGAATGCAAAAACGCTCACGTACTTAGATTTTGGTGCGTGTTAAAGAGCCTCAGGTCGTAATTAATAATCTGGAATATTTCACTACGGCGTGCCTCAAAACGTGTTTTTTGGCGAGTAGGGACTCAGACTATAAAAAAAAAAAACGATTCTTGTAAAGACATGAACGAAAAAATACCACGGTAGGTTAAGCTTACGTGACATTTAAGCTGAGAACATGTTTCATAAACACATCTTTCTCCGCACAACGTTCACCTTCAGCCTCCCAGCAGTGGAAAAGGCTTCTTATGGCAAGTCCGCAACCAAATAGACAAATGCTGCACGGTGAGAGTGATCCGCCTAATTAATTAATTAACCGCCTATTTTATCTCCGTTGCAGGAAGAACGCCTCTCCAAGCTTTCTACAATTACTTCTGTCTTTCACCAGGTAGCTCCATTTCATGCCAGCACATTTCCTAATTTCATCACACCACCTAATTCTCTGCCGTCCTCGACTGCGCTCCCCTTCCCTCGGCACCGAGTCGGTTAAATCTAATAAATCGATGGTTATCTGCCTTAGGCATTACATGGTCGGCCCAGCTACATTTCTCGCTCTTGATATGAAATGGAATATCACCTTTCAAGCGCCTACTGTTGAGGCACAAACTCCTATGCACCTGTGCGCGTTTGCAACATCAGTATAGTGCGTGCGCTTTTTAATGTTTATAAGGTTCTTTCGGCTCTTCATGCAAAGTGTGGCAGTGCCAAACCTTCCGATTGGTGGTTGCGCAAACAAGACGTTAGCTTGCTTTTCGTAACCGTATTATCTGAAGTAGATAATCGGGGTTTCCACTAAGAAATATTCATTCGCCGAAGAAGTCTTCTCAAAGGGCACCAATGTTTAGTTTCAGTTTGTTTGTTGTTCATTCAAGATGCATAGTTGGTTGTTCGTAGTATACGGGCGAGGGTCCCAAAGTCCAACGACTGCAGCGGCACCCTCCGTTAATAAGAAGATTGGTACAAGATGATTAATTGATACAGGAGTGTAAAATTATGCAATCTACAAGTAAATAAAAAGTGAACGAAATAGTGGAAAGGAATACATTCGATTTTTGTACAAGGAGTCATAGATGTAAGATAAAAAAATTCGCACATTATCAATCTAACCTGTGTAAACCAATTTAACAAATGAAGTACACAATTTATAGTAAATTAATCAGGAAAACTAGTTATACAAAATTAAATTTGTAAGTTCATATTTGAATGCATGAAAAGATGTTGATGAGTTAAGGTAACGGGGTAAGCAATTCCACAATTTAATCGCCGACAAGGAGGATGTCGTTTTGCCATAGTTCATGTTGCATTTAGGTAATAGAAAGTTGTGATTATGGGCAAACATAGTGCTATTAGTATTTGTGAGCAATCTAGATACTATTAATTGATACGCGAGCTCTTTGTTAAGAAATTTATACATGATAAGCAAATGAAATTTGAACAAACCAGATATAGGAAGAATTTAGTTAGCTTGATGGACCGGAGAAGCATTAGAGTACAAGAACTCTTGGTAATAATGCGAATGGTCTGGTTCTGAATGTGATGTATGCATAAAATGTGGCAGTTATATGTATTCTTCAACGAAGTAATGCCATATGTGATGTGACTATGTAGACAGGCAAACATAAAGACAATTAGGCGTCAACAAAAAAAGAAACTTCACTTGTTGTTGACTTGTTTATTCTAAGAATCACACATGAAATATCAGGTGGCGCATTCTTAGCGCGTGTGCCAGCACCTACCAGGAAGCGCGAAATACAAAGTTCGGCACAAATCGTCCAAAATATATTTGTGTAAAAATTATTGGTAATATTTTTAGACAAAAGCCAGATAACAACAGCAAATGGTCTTCCTATGTTACGCATAAATTTCGTGTGATTTTTTGTTCACATTAGGAAACAAGCTTAATGTTAGACGCGTACGTCTTCTCACAATGATACCTAAGGACACCCTCTGGATGGCTGAACTAAGATGCGTATTAAACTTTCATGCAGTGCTACTAAGGTGGCGGTGGCTCTTTACAAGTAGCGTGGCAGCTGCTGGCGTCACTACGTAATGCGGAATACGAACTAATGTAAATGTATTGCGTTTTGAAGGATGGTAATAAGAATGAGAATACAAAGTATTCACATATACCATATAACTGTGTCCCCTCCCCAGCCGTTCCGTCCTTGGCATTTTTCAAAACGTTCACAAAGCAAACGTTTCTGTTCACATCGTACACCTGTCACGGGGGTTCATCTTGGATCCTGCTGGACAGCGAAAGGCAGCGGCAAACTCTGGAAGCCGCTTGGCGACGCTGTTGCACCCCGACGATAAGTGACAGGAAGAAACGCCTTCTTCGCAAAATGAATGGTCATCGTATGAAGCGTAGGAACGGTAAGTTTCACCGTCGCAACATTGTAAAGCACAGTTCACCACAAAGAAGAGTTGTTCTGCCGTATAGTTGAGCGTAGGGAGCACGCGATTCATCTGCGGCTCGGGAAGCGAGCGGAAGGCTTCGTAGGCTGCGGATGTCGCTGCTAGCGCGTGCAAGAGTTCTGGTTCCACATTTAGGTTGGGAATGTATTCGTAGTCGTCAGCAAGCTGAAAGAAAAAAAAAAGTAGGACTTTGTAGTTCAGCTGTGCAAAAGATAACAAATCATTATGAGAGGCATAATGTTTGGTTAATGTTGGCGTCAAGAATTCAGTCATAAATGACGGCTCTCCAAGCTAACACAATGACACTCGAACTCATAGCGATCCGAGATGTTTGCTGTCCATCATAAATGTTCTTGGTGCAATGTTGACATTCTATAGGGTGCTTCACGTCTTGCCGCATCAAAATGGAACCTAGCCAACTGGGCTCAGTCTTCGGGCTAACTTTGCTGCCTTTTATCTGTTTCTCTTTCGTCCTTAGGAGGTAGCTGGGAAAGCTAAATTACATCACAGAACTAATAACTTGACGCAAAGAATAGCCTCTCTTGAATTACTAGCTCTCTAGGCACTTCTCCTCGAATTGAAGAAAAATAAATACAACTGTAATATCCGTAGCGGTAAAGTCAAAGCAACTTTGGTGAATAGAGGTCTCAAGGACCTGTGCATCAACCGTAATTCTACATTCCAGAACCGGGTACAAAGTTTGCTCGGCCAGATGTAACCACGCGGCCGCTGCATTTTTGTTGTGTGGCTTCATGCACACAGTCTATGCAAAAAGTGTCATCGACAACTACTGAGGGTCGAGATCTGGTGCAAGAGCTTGTACTGGCGCGTGTATGAAACTCCAGGCGTCACGAAGCTCAGGAACGAGAAAAGCACTTCCTCTCTGAATATCTTGGGCTTCAACTTGACTCGTGTTCTACAGAGGTTCCAATAAACGTACCCAGGACAGAAGCGGTCACGCGCGCCTTGGCTTCCAAAATTTTGACAAAGACGCCACATACAAGATAATGTTGTTCAAGGCGGTGAAAAGCGTTTGAGGATCAGGAAATTGAAAGCCGTTAACATTAAATCCGACGTCTTACCGGTGGAGGCTCAGTCGAAGGGCATCGAGTTCCTTGCAAGTAATAATACTGCGCTGCGGCTGTCCACCAGTTTTCACAGTCGGTTGCCATGGCGTCAATGCCTCTCGCCTCCCGAACGCAGTCACCACGAAACAATGCATGAGAGATGATCTGCGCTCATATCACGACAAGACGAGTTAGGTAAACAAGAAATCAGTCTACCCTGTGAAAATAAGCATTTACCCTCAATGCAATTTGGCGTGAGACGTGACACATTATTTTTGTATGCCCTTTAACCTATGTTAACCATTGTGTAATAAATCAGGGTCGTTACTTTTAGTTAAAATATCCTTCTACAATTCTCAAAACTACAACAAAAAAGTAAACAGGAGATGTATCAAGATCATGCTCGGTGGATGTAAACATTCGCCTATCGTAGGTATTGTCAATAAGAAACGCCATTGCGGAGAGAAGTAAAGGCAAAGATAGTAATATCGGACATGTACACACACCTTTGATAGCTCTTATAAGCAATAGCTGTAGAAACATTCAGTGAAAGAGGTCTTTTTTTCATACTGTAAATAAAAGTTGACAACTGCCTCCAGACTGTCTACAGCACGACAACTTTGATTCTAGGTATGTAGACTTGAATTTGTAGTACAGCGTCAATGTTTCTGGAAGGTGACACGATAGGGTGCTTCAGAAATGTACTACTGTTCTTGAATTCTGTCTTCACTGGAATGCGCCTGTCGCAGCAGATAGCCGGATGGCTCTTGACGTCATCAATAGAATGACCTAGCTACTAAGTCATCGAAGCAGGTTGCCCCACAGCAGTCAAAGAAAGTAACTCGTAAATTATTGAAGGCACCAACCATTCCGAGTGTTGCATAGTGATACGCTGGAGGGCCTTTGCTTATCAGTAAGGGAGGTCTGCCAACGCCAGCGGGGATGACAATCTTGTTGAGACAAGGAGAGTAGGCAGCTGTCATGCCCGCAGCCTCGAAGGTCACGTTCGGTTGACTGACCCGCTCTAGGTTCAGCTTTTGCACAATATTTGAATAGCGAATCCAAGCGTCCCAGAAGGTTCCCTTGGCTTGTGGGAATGAGCTGTATATTGCTTCCAAATCTGATTCCTCTCGAATATGATCGGGAAAACCAACGTCTAGCTTCAGCGTGGCTAGCCTGTGCAGCGCTTCAAGCCGAACAGAGCCGTGTAGGTGCCTGGAGGTATTGCCGCGGTCCTTCAGATGCTTCGTGAAAGTCTCGAGGACAACGGTGGCTACCGCCTCCACTTGCTCCCGTACTTCTGACGTGAACTCTGCATTCGAAAAAGCGTCGTTGAAAACAAACAAACGAACACAGATAGGGATACACAAACATACAAAGATGTGGTGACTGCTGTATTCGACATATTTAATGCTGCAGGTGGCAGCCAAGCCTTATTTCCACTGTCCTCTCTCTTCCTCCATCTCGAAGCTGCAATAACCAGCGTCGCCCGTGGTTCTCATGGAGGCTAAGGTGCCTGATGTGCCTATCCTGAGGTTTAAGACTGCTCCTCGCTAGCCTATTTAATTTATACCTATTAAGAAGGATGAGGACGGAATGAATACAAAGAAAGTTGGAACTCGTACACGAGACAAATGCCGTCTTGCAAACATGTTTCTAAGTGTGTCTTTGTATTCCCTTCGCGCTCAATGCTCTTTTAGCTACCTTTCGGTATCCATTTTAGTTTTAACCATGTGTAACATGTTTTGGCCAGGACTACTCTCTGTGCAACGTAAGGTACAAATGTAGATTTCGGGTGGCGCCACACCGTTAATATGACAAAAATCCATTCAAGGTGGCTGCAACATTAGGCCTTAGTGCAGGCCGCTCTCAATGCCATGCCAGTGCGATAATTTCAGTGCCTGTTGATGTTCGACGGGACAGCAGCTATGGTAAATGCAGGATTAAATACCTTGTTTTGCTGATGATGATGCTAGCTGCTATGGTAGCATTCGATGCTACCTACACGGGTACGAATAATAGATTACTACAGGTTATCACCTCCGAAACGAAGGTAATAAGGAAAGCAGGCTTCTCTAAACAAGGATTTTCGTCGTGAAAAAATCAGCCACTACTGCCACATTAGTTTTCTTCTTTCGCTGTGCTTTTTGTTGGGCTATTCGTTTTATAATAATTGAACGGCAAGATATAAAATTCAAGAACCTATTAAATTAATCTGCCACTGCAACAAAGCAACAGTATAACTGCTAAGGTGTTCCCGCTTCTAATGATGAGAGCGCACAAAGGTGTTTTCATAGAATTGCACGTGGTGTTGAAGAAAGCCTTTGGTTATTTCTAAAGAACACTGGGAGAACTCCAGTGATGCAAAGATAACCCTGGTCGGTCCAGGGAAACGCTAATAGACTTCCCTGCAAACTGAAGGAGCATAAAAAACGTGTGCTGTCTGCAGCACCGACCATTTTCAAGCAGGACATGCGAGACACTGCCTGTTAGCGCGACTTCCGTCTCACTGAGACGGTCTTATATTTGGCTATTCTCTAAAACCGGGTAAGAGCTACTCCTTAAGGGACAGCAAAGAAGATAAAATAGGATCACCGAATCTTCTTCAGCATACAGCACCCTGCAGTGCAAGGTCGACCATTGTGGTACGGACGTTCGGAAATACTCTGACCGAAACGCGACGTCTTCTGTGAGCACCAATTAGTTTTTCAGAGTACAATGTTGGGCGAATTGGCGTATAGTGTCAGAACTTCTTTTCAATCTTTTCCGATTTTTTTTTGCATTTTTTATCATCCTATATGTTTTCGCATGTGGGTACCCGCCGTGGTGGCGTAGTGGCTATGGCGTTGCACTGCTAAGTCCGAGGGCGCGGGATCGAATCCCGGCCGCGGCGGCTGCATTTCGATCAGAGTGATTTGCAAAAACGCCCGTGTACCGTGCATTAGGTGCACGTTAGAGATCTCCAGGTGGTCAAAAATAATCTGGTGTGTCTCGCTATATGGCGTGCCTCATAATGAAGTCGTGGTTTTGGCACACAATACACCCGAATTGAAGTTTAGCTTGAGCATATCGGCTAGAAGGCAGTGCTTATAACGCTCAGCTTAAAAACGCCAGATCGTCTGTTTGAGTACACGTTTTGTACCTTTTTTTTTACATAGCTAGTGTTTTCACCTGGGAACAACATATATTTTCATCTGATTGTCGCTGAATGATCGGTAGGATAATTCCCGCTATATAAGAGAAGGAAAGAGACATTCAGACGTACGTTTGAAAAGGATAAGTCCCTGGATTGCTGGTTCCATGACTTCAGAAACTTTCTGGATGCAATGGCTCTTCAAGTCACTCTCAGCCAGCAGAGCCAGTAGCGGGTTCCTACCAAAACTGACCAGTTGGCGGATGAGGCTCCAACACATCAACTGACGGCCTTTCGGCCATGACTCGGGCTCAGTTATCAGCTTGAGCAGTTCGAGGGCAGCAGAAGAGGCGTGCGCAGTGTCATTCGACCCATAAGCCCGCAACGAAAGTTGTTGAAGTTGGGCGTGCCATTCATCTGCATGAAAAAAAAAATGAGCTAGCGCACATCAAGCACGTTATGTTCAGTACATACGAATCCAACGTCATAAGGCTGATAGAATAACGTACCACGAAGCTGCCGGTCATGTTTGTTGCGTGTTCAAGCATATACATAACATGGCAAAAATACTGTCACTATTTGCCGTCGCTGATGACTGTAGTGCGGTCATTTTAGTACCTTGGTTTGAGCATCCATTTCCACCTCCTTCTCATTGGCTGTGCCGTCACGTGTCCACCACGCAGGCACTAGGCAAACCTTTAGTCTGCCACGAGAGTTGCAATGCGGGCTTGTTGGTAATGCATCTAGCATGTAGCGTGATAAAAAGACGGGACAAAAGAAGAAACACAGGGACACACACAGCGCTGTGTGTTTCCCGGTGTGTCTTCTTTTGTCCCGTTCTGCCAGAACCATGGAGCCACCGTAGCGTCGGCCAAACGTGCGCGTCTCGCACCCCGGAAGCTCGAGCGCGATTCCCCCCCAGGCCGAAATTCACCAAATTTTATTTTCGAAGCATTAATTTACTTTGTTGACAGGAACCTCCTGGTGAAATTTAACGACAATCCAAGCATTTCATGACGCGTTTTTATTCTTGGCGCGGTCAGCCATTTTTCGTACCATATATCGATACCGCCGACTACGCCGACGGATTTTCACGTAATGTCGCATATAATTATTTCACAGTAAACGAGAAATTAGGGCAAACAATTCCTTTAAAGCATAGATGTTGAAGAAAACTGCAGAGTTATTACAAAATAGCAGAGTTATTGTAACCAACTCTAAAGGCAAAGCTTCCCATAGCATCTATGCTTTGAAATTGGTAGCCACCATGTTGCTACTCTAGACAGCAGCGCAGGCACGGACAACGAGATGCGATTCAGAAGGGACGTATAACCAACGCGATCCCAAGCCTCCTTCTTATGGTGGTGCCATCTAGTTCTGGCGCCTTCAAACGGACCCTTTCACGCACCGTAACTTCTACGTAGAAATTTTATAAATAACCATAGGATCTTTCTCAAAAGTATACGGAATGAATTTTACACATTATGCATACGTACGTGCTACGTGTAAATGCTTGCTTTTCCATCTTGTTTTATTTTTAGCATTACAAATATTAGAAGTAGCAACATGGAGGCGTCCTTGTGGTTGTCACTTTTCCCGCTATATTTTCCCTCTAGAGCATCCCTGTGCAAAATTGATTCAGGCCTTAAGTTTATGTTCCCTAACAAGAATAAAGTTGAACCGCGAAATAAAGACGCGGGCAAGGCAGACATGAACAAACGCTATCATAAACTAAATTTTTTTAGGAAAACTGAATTAATATGTACACAGGGATTATACCAGAAACTGTATAATGAACAATAAAACCATGAAAAACAATGAGTGGGGCCAATTACACCATTTAGTTCAATAAAATTTAGCTGGAAGTAAACAACTTGTTCACGCCTTTCCTATCGTCCTCCTATTTCTTTTGCATATCAACTGTACTCGTCATGGAATATTAACTAACTTTCTTACAAGCCTTGCTGGAGTTTATATTTTTCAAGTAACTGCACGGTGTCCTGCAGTGCTGAGAGCGATGCATATTTTGAGCTTCTAGTTAAATACGATAATCAGGACAAGGCAAGAGAAGGTTCTACGAAACAACTGACGAGTGTGCCCAATTTGTACTTCGCTCTATAAAAGTTAGCACGCTTTCGGGCTTATCTTGTCCCATAACAATAATTGTCGTCGGCCTTGCTTGCGTTTCCTTTCTTGAAAACTCGGGGCTCGCAACTTTCTGTCGAGAATGCTGTGTCACGCTGGTAACGCGCAAGCCGTTCGTGACTTGGAAGTACCGGGCTCGCAGCGTTAAAGAAAGGAAATGCGGGCAAGACGGATGACAATTATTGTTGTGGAACAAGATAAGCCCCAAAGGGTGTACATTTTCAAAGAGTGTTGCAGATCTCACACTCTAAATAAGTTTGCAGCCTTCGGGTGTATATCTGCCACACAACAATAATCGTCATCTGCTTTGATGCGTTTCCTCACTTCAAAACGCCGCGCCCGCTACTTTCCTGTTGGGAATGCTATGTCATGCTGAGAACGCGCATGCCGTTCGTTACTGGAAAGTACCGGGCTCGCCGCGTTAAAGAAAGGAAATGCGGACAAGACAGATGACGATTATTGTAGTGTGGCAAAAGGGTGTAATTTTGTAAAGCAATGAAGGGGGCTATAGTTGGTGAACGTTCATGGTTATATTGCGCTCAGTTTTACACAGACGATATTAAGGAAGGACAGGACGTGGACGGACGTAGTGCAAACTACCAACTGTTTAATACTGTTAAAGAACGCGCTTACATACAAGGAGATATGGCGCGGGGGGGGGGGGGGTATAAAAGATATCACAAGTTGACGAAATGTGACCATAGTTCGGGTCAGGCATACATCGTTCACTTGCACCCGTTTGCCCTGGCAAACTCGACCTCAGCTTTGATAAGCGCGATGGACGGAGTGCTTACGCACATTTCTCTTTCTTTAGCTATCGCAAGTGCCTCGCATATTTGTCGCTCCGTTTTTGTTTTTGATGTGCCAATGACTGCAAGAGGGTGAACGCAGGATTCAAAGAGGCAAACCCTAGTGCTACGGTCTGTCAGACTAAGCACATGAAAAAGTACGTGGAATGTGCTACTTCAGTTGTTTACCAAATCCCACTAGATTGCGGGAAAGTATACATCGGGCAAACTGGACGTTGTCTAAATGATAGGTTACGGGAGCGCAAATACACGTGCCAGCTTCTGACAGCACGTAGCAACTTGGCTGCACATTGCAAACAATGCAAATGCTCTCCGCTACTAGAAAGCACCACAGTCATTGGCACATCAAAAACAAAAAGGGAGCGAGAGATATGGGAGGCGCTTGCGATAGCTAAAGAAAAAGAAATGTGCGTAAGCACTCCGTCCATCGCGCTTATCAAAGCTGAGGTCGAGTTTGCCAGGGCAAACGGGTGCAAGTGAACGATGTATGCCTTACCCGAACTATGATCACATTTCGTCAACTTGTCATATCTTTTATACCCCCCCCCCCCCCCGCGCCATATCTCCCTGTATGTAAGCTCGTTCTTTAACAGTATTAAACGGTTGGTAGTTTGCGCTACGTCCGTCCACGTCCTGTCCTTTCTTAATATCGTCTGTGTAAAACTGAGCGCAATATAACCATGGCTGTAATTTTGCTTAAGAGTGTGTACTTGCCATCTGTCTTGTCCGCATTTCCTTTCTTTAACGCGGCGAGCCCGGTACTTCCATGTCGCGAACGGCATGCCCGTTATCAGCATTACAGAGCATTGCCGACAGTAAAGTAGCAAGCGTGGCGTTTTCAAGAAAGGAAATGCAAGCAAGGCAGATGACGATTATTGTTGTGTGGCAGATATACACCCCAAAGGGTGTAAACGTTTTAGAGCTTATAGAAGCACACCCTTTGGGGTGTATATTTGCCCCGCAACAATCGTCATCTGTCTTGCCTGCGTTTCCTTTCTTGAAAACGCTGCGCTCGGTACTTTCCTGTCTAGAACGCTTTGTCATGCAGATAACGCGCATGCCCTTCGTGACTTGGAAGTACGGGGCTCGCAGCAAAAGAAAGGAAATGCGAACAAGACAAATGAAGATTATTGTTGTGTGGCAAGATACCACCCAAAGGGTGTTAAGCGTACCTAAGAGTGTAGGTAGGAAAATAATTTGGGATAACACATAAACAATGTGTTGTTCTCACGCTTGTTGTAACACTGCAGCCTTCCAATGGATGAGTTAGCTGAGAGTAGAAAACCCAAGGCCCTCGAAAGCGCAGCAAAGGTAGTCCGTTGTTGGTTGGTCGAGAAGTACGCTAGAACTTAATAGTTTTGACCCGCAGTTCGCTAACTCACCCGCTTGTCCATACCAGTGAGCATGGTTAGCCAAGTCTTCCAGCCGAACGAGTGACCTTTCCCTGTACCTGTTGGGTAGTCGCTTTTGGTGTTTTAATTTCCTGAAAGCTGTTAAAATATTTCGTTAGGTTGCGGACAGCTCATCGCCTTTTCCAATTGCATGGAGTCATGAATAGGAGTTGTTTATCAAGGCGTATACATACTTCGCCTTCATTGTCTGACAAAATAAATATTGTGAAGGGCCTCATTGACTGGTTAGTCTAGTTTTGTAAAATAACTGCAAAAGTTTAGTGGGGCTTGAACGTACGCTGACTTTTCTATGTTATAATAAATTGTGCGAACTGCCGAAAGCTGTTCTACAGGGACGCTACCCGAGCATTATGACTAGCGTCTGTAAAATTGTGCATGTCTTAGATGAATTCTGGACCGTATTTGGTTACTGTAGGAAAATCGATAAAATGAAGCCTGCTTTGACATGCTGCATAATCAATGAAGACAATTTTCTCGACAGCAAGACGTCTGGCATCCAAAGGAGGTTTTTGGCGACTTGATTTTAGTGCTCTCCTTATTCTAAAGCACCATCTTGACTAACCGTGGTATAGTATCGAGGTGGCTAATGTAAATCCATCTATTAAACGCTCAATTGGTACCTTCAGATTCAAAGTTTGCGATGTCTGGGATGAGCATCACGATCTCAGGTCGCAATGGTTTGGCTTCGTAGACTAGCAGGACGCCGGCGTAGAAGTCCTTTTTCTCTTGTTCGCTGAGCGTCGCCCTCTCTTTCAGCCAATCGTGGTCGGTCCTGCTGACGACAACCTGTGATAGTGTACAAAGAATACGGTGGAGGAAATAATATAAATAAAATTAGCTTTTACATAGCGGTGACTGAAAACTGCAGACTCCTCTCATAAACATCGAGGTAGCCTTCCTGCATTTCTCCGTGCTCGAAGCATGGCCGTATACATATTGTTCATCTGGTGCGTACGGCTTTTACTATTTCTGTTTGGTAACAATTTGGTAATGCTGTGTTTATGTCAGGGTAAGAAAATCGATTGACATGGAGTAGCAACGTACACTTGCCGTTGTCTGTTGCTGTAATAGTGAACTTTCCTACCATATTTTAGACATATAGCTACGTCGCAAAGCCAGTTAGCTTATAGAAAGGAGTTAAAAATATGCTGCATTAAATACGACCAGCACTAGTTTAATGAAGAGAAGTACCTAATAGAAACGAAAGTAATAAAAGAAAGCGAGGGAAACGAAGGGCTCTCAAATATTGACCACCAGCCAGCAGAATGGTCTTGCTAGGTGCATTTTGTTGTCCTCATTAACAACGTGTTAACGGAACTTGTTAAACGTTATTGCGATCATGAAGAACACATTGTTTGGCACATCCAGCCCTCAAGACACACACAATGTATTATTCATAAATACTAGAATCAATTACTGTTAGTGTATGATATACAGGTTTCGAAGTCTACTACACATATGTTTCTTTTCATTCAGGATATATTTCTAGTCGTTCATCACAACCCTTGCTACTATGATTGTGTTCTCATTCTGAGATATGAGTGCACTTTGTCTGCTAGTTTTTTTTTTATTTTATTAACGTGCCTGCCCTGGTGACGTAGTGGCTTTAGCTTTGCTGCTAAGCCCGAGGACGTGGGATCGAATACAGGCTGCGATAGCTGAGTTTCGATGGTGGGCGAAATAGAAAAAAAAATTCTCGTGTACTGTGCATTATGTGTAGGTTAAAAAACCCTAGGGGGTCAAAATAAGCCCGGGGCTCACCACTAAGAAGTGCCTCATAATCCATTGAGGTTTTGCCACGCAACACCTAAGAATTTGGCTTTCTAATTTATTAACGTGCCTAAGAGTCACAAATAGCTTATGTTACGCGCCCTGCATGGTGACGGCGCCAATTGCTTTTCCACATTTTCAAAGAAGGAAAACCACCTGAATTCTAGTGTAGTGTCTCGGCGAGTCTCATTCACGCACGTGAAAAGAGTGCAGTCACTTACCCGCATAACCTTCTTGCCGTTGACGACGTTCAGACCATCGACGCGGAAGGCCACGAAAGTGTGGAGCGCGTACTGAAGGGATAGGCGAAGCATGGGCAAGACCGGGTTGTCCATCGTATCCTTAGCACCCTGCTCCTGCCGGCCAGTGAGATTCATTCCAATGGACTCGAGGAAGTGCCTTATTCTGGGCAACTCCAGGGCGAGTGCCTCTTTGGGGAATCGCGTGCAGGCTCGAAACAGGCTGACCGCCTTCTGCGTCGCCGTGTGGTTGGTCTCCAGAACCAACCAGGAGTCGAGTCGCGCCTTGAGTGAGTTAAATGCATCGTTTCGCATCTGCGAGGCAGTGACAAAAAATCAGTCGAAGGGCTTGTGTCGAATAAGAGACTAGCTACGTTATACAGTGCCTTGAATAAGTACACAATTAGTATTTGCAATCGTACACCCTTGGTTTGCTTCTTAGATTTGGAGAGATGAGTACCTTGCAAATATATACCTTACATATTGTTTAATTCTATATACGGGTGCAGTCAGCCATCTGTAGCTGTACTGATGCAAAATATTTGCTACCTTGGTTTTTATTTTACTTTTAATTTTTTTTTTTTGCTTTATTGGATAGCCGCCAGCCGCATAAATTCGCTATGGTGCAAGAATTTCTCGAACGTGCAACTAGCGGTCCCTATTGTGTTTCCCATTCGTACCTTGTCTGTCCTGCACAGGCCACAAGTACTTCAGTACATTGTTAATAAAATTATTGTTCTTTACATACTCTTTAATCCGACCAGTTCAAAACACGCGCCACAAGCAGCGCAGGTTTCTTGCGTACGCTGTACAGACGAGAGTACGCTTTTTGCAGCACGAAAATGAGAGATGCTAGTCACATCGTATCCCAAACCACTCACGCATAAGTCAGTCGGCCTGGTGCGCCATGTACAGTACTCACGGAATGAAATGGGACACGGAGCATTTAGTAGAACCCTACATGTGTGCAAAGTACGCGAGAGCACCATGTCATGTCGCTAGGAATTTGGTCACCAAAGGTGATGAGGACTCTGATGTAATTGTACGCGCCGGAATTGCGTCGATGTGACACGAACTGTAGCCGGTTGAAGCGAAAGTATGCGCATTACTTAGCCCTAAATTGACGCGTTTCATTCCGTGAGCACTGTACTGTGGTCGGAAGCCACACAATTACCGTGTTGTCTGAAAAGCGGGCATGCCATATCGATCACTGATTCCTCTTTCATGCTTCACTTCGCATTTGACACAGGTGCTCTGCTGTGACTTCTTTCACTTCTAGCCTTCTCTCTCCTTTTCTCGTCGTAGAGAGCTTTGGCAAGGCAAACAAGGTGTGCTGCAACCATTGCACTGATCTACATGTCAGTGACGTCACGTTACCATACCTCTCGATTTCCGCGACGTGTTGGTAGTTTTCTTTTAGTCAACATTTCCGCAGCGTCGCTTCATTGGGCACGTGTTTCTACTTCGTCGCATTAACAGGTAGTACGATTGATCATTTGTTTCATGTTCGAAAAATTTCGACCTCGCGTCGTCAATACGTAGTAGCCAACTACATAATTAAGCAAATAAATGATACAGAAAATGTGTGCAAGAATTTCTATTAATTTCTTGCCTAATTATATTTTCCTACATGAGTACATCGAATAAAACGGGAAAAACAACGCCCTCTTGTCACTTGTCATGTTCGTTGCATCTATCGGAAAGAAACGGTTGGTATACCGCAAAATTGAAACTGTGAGGTAAATTTTGGTTCGTACAGTAGGCCTGTGAGTCATTCTCCATTACATGATTTGGCCACTTCGTTGGTCAGACTATAAAGGGCAAGCAAATTTCGGAGAAAAGCTAGCGGTGTTATACGACACGTTTCCTGCACACAGTATATACAGAGGCATACGATAGCTTCCTAATCATTTATACTGCAACATCAACTAGGCTGATTTTGCCGCTATGCGAGACTTCTTATTGCGTGGCATTAGGCGGCGGTTTTCAGTTCTTTTTCAGTCAGGTTTGACTGCCATAGTGGCCTAATGCACTGTTCGAAACTGACCCAACGGCTTGTTTTACAGCGAAGCTGTTAAGGGCTAGTTCGCCCAGCACCATGTCCGTGTGTAGACGCAAAACTCCCCATACGTGGGCCGATCCCCAAGATAGTGCAATGCCGGGCCGACCCGCGGCGGAGGTGAAGCAGGGTTTAGGCACTCCCCACACGTGCGCCGATCCCGAAAATAGATCAATACCAGGCCGACCCGTGGTGCAGGTGACGCAGCTGCTAAGCACTCCCCATACGCGGGGTGATCCCGAAGATAGTGCAATGCCGGGCCGACCCGCGGCGGAGGTGAAGCCGGCATTAAGCACTTGCCATACGAGGGCGTACAACAAAAATAGAGCAATACCGGGCCGACCTGCAGTGTATGTGACGCAGGCGTTAAGCACTCCCCGTACGTGGGCCGATTCCGAAAATAGTGCAATACCGGGCAGACCCACGGCGGAGGTGATGTAGGCGTTAAACACTCCCCCATGCGGAGCGCGATCCCGCAAATCGTGCAATACCTGGCCAACCAGCGGCGGAGGTGAAGCAGGCGTTAAGCACTCCCCATACGTGGACCAATCCCGAAAATAGTGCAATACCGGGCCGACCCACGGTGCAGGTGCAGTTCGTTATTAAGGGGCCCACATACACAGCTTCGATGGTCATCCTTTTTCAAAGAGTAAAAGGGCACTGAGTTTTCTCTCCATTTTTGTCCCTTGCAAATAAATTATCTGGCCTTCATAACCACAAACCATTGGCAGAAATTTGTAAACAGAAATTTTCCGAGTTATTCATTAAAAGGTGCTAGATAGGATCGCATCTTCAGATAATTTTGCTCCCACATGCGAGGCATACCTAGATAACCTATATTTACCAACACGAGAAATATGGAGCAGAGGTAAAGGTTTCCGTCCCAACTACCAGTCGATTGCTCACCTGTGTGTAGAGCCCTCGTGACGGTCCTTGATGCCCACCACACACGTGTTGCTGGAAGTCTTCACACGGATCCGTTTCAACAGCATTAGTTATGCGCGCAATAAGTTCTTGAGCTACTTGGCATTCTTGGGAGCTGCACTGCGTAACTGCGGCTATACTTCTATGCAGTTTTGCTTCATGCTTCACATTTGTGTCATTTTGGTAAAGAGAAAACGTTGCACTGGTTTGCATCACGTGATGTGATTGGTTCAGTGAATCTGCTATTGGCTCTCTGTTTGCTTTGCTTGAGTAGGGCAAGCCATCAGAGTGTAGTCCGGCAAGTAGAGCTGATTCCCCTTCGTGAGTGCTCTTTACAGAACTATTGGTCACATTTATCATCAAGAGTGGCTTCTTCCAGGCCAAGTATGCGGCAGTCGCTGCTGCCGAAGACAGCTCAGCCTTGCTTCTTTCTTTGTTAGAGCCAATGTGGACTGAATCAATTCTAAGTCGTGAACGTTTGCTTTTAGAGTTGTACTCTGTGTTGAACGGATTTGGTGAGCAGGCAAATCCACCTAATTTTTGAGCAGTGCTATCGTTATGCGCTTGTAAAGAGCCTCTATTACTGACTTCTTCAGTCGATTTTGGCTGACGAAAGCCCTCGACAGCGGTAGTGTTTTCCTTAACGACAAGTTCTATGTTCAGGCGATGTTTCTTGAATTCGTTAAGCTCAATGAAGGACACCTTCGATAGTTTCCTTCGCGGCATCTTCCGGCGTATGCTGGAAGGCTTGGTCAACTTTCGTAGTCTTCGCATCAATAGCGCTCTTCGTGTCGTAGGAACGCTGTATATAGGCAGTATCTGATCGTCACCGCCAATTTGGACTCTCTTAATCCAGAATACTGTCGTGTTGTCAATGTCCGTGGAATCGTTCAGTGATAAAGCTCTCGTTGTTTCCTGCGTTTGCGTGGATGTCACTTGATGGGGTCTTTCGTGTTCGCCGAGTTTACTAAATGCCATGATGGCCGATTCCTCCACAGGCAGACGCACAAATGACAATGTTGGCTCTTCGTCAATATCGTTGGCAGTTATCTCTGTCTGCAACAAATATGTGACCAGGAAAGTGAAGTATTACTGCCTGATATTTTCATTCCTCTTATGCTGATGTTAGAAACTTTAGCGACTGTGCTACATTGGTCGGACACAAATAACAAGCCGCCTGAGCTTAGCTTGCAGCGCCTATACCATGAAAACCATGACAACGGGTAGGAGCACTTTGAGCGAAATGCAAGTGATTTGTACAGAAAAACATATCTGTGGGAGGTAACGGTGCACTTTAGTGCCCACGCATGCCGATTCGACACGCTGAAACCTTACGTAAACGTTGTAACCTGCTATATTGTAGAGACTAGGTAAAACTCTAAAGCGAAAGATAGAAGCGTGGGATGATGAACGTCCTGCATCTTGATACCAGCTAAATCACACGCATTGAATTGTCTTGCATGGGGCCTCTAGTAAACTTCGCGCTTATGTGATGTTTACTGTTAGTTACTGCACGCTGCGCACTTAAGTGCTCAGAACCGCAGCCGAAAACAGTCAATTAGCTCAAGCTGAACACATGTGAGTGACGCCAAGATATATTCCATGCTTTTTAAGAAACTGATGTGTCACATCAAAAGAAACCAACAAAGAAAGACACCAAGGACAACATAAGGTAAATTACTTCTACTTACTATTTAAACAAAGAGCTTGTGCGGCACCGTTTTCCCATCCACTTTCTGGGGTATGTATGTTTTTACTACCAAAACTAACCTTAGGTGTGTTAGCCAGTGCCACCACTCGCCTCAGGCGCCACAAGTACGTTATCTTTTTGGGTGAAGGCAACGGGTCAATAAACCCATACATGCTACCTGAAGGCATCAATGTTGCCGGATTCGAGACCCTCGTTATGCAATGAACGAGAAGAAAAGGAACAGAGAGGCCTGATTGTTATTAGTAATATCATAAGATGTCAACAAAGAAACACATGAAGGAAAACATAGGGAAAATTACTTCGGGAGTTTAATCTGTAAGAGTGTCGCACGCGTAATGCGAAGACGTCGGTTCGTATCCAACTTGTGGCCAGTTGTTTTTCACGCACTCTCATCTGAATTTTTTTTTTCATTTGTTTAATTCAATTAGTAAGTAGAAGTAATTTCCCCCATGTTGCCCTTGGTGTCTTTGTTTGTTGGCTTTTTATGATGTGATAAGAGGTTTAACGCAGGCTATACGGGTTCTAATCTATTTGTCTCTTTAGTTGCAGTTCTGCTGCTCTACAAAGTACAATTTCAGGCAAAAATGTACAAATATATCTAAAGTCTACCTATCTAATGCTTCCTGCAAAGTTGTGATGGCGGCTGGTGTTTTGATGTTCCTGTGATGCCACAAAGACGGAGTTAAAAACCTCAAAACATAAATCAATAGCTCCAAACCGAATCATATTTAAACACCTCAACACGCTCGCTTGTTCCCGAGTCACTGTGATTTTTCAAGTGATGAGACTGGAATGCCTTAACATCAACATAGGATAGCGGAAGGGAGGAACCTCTGTATCGTGAAGGATGTTCTAACTAAAACATTTTAGTAACATAAACTCGACTGAAATAATTCTGCATAAATAGAACTGGTTCCCTGATGGAGTTCAACAACCAGACAGAGCTATAATTGACCCTGTAGTGGGGTGGCTCTGCATTCACCTTTCGCACACGCCCCGCTCCGTAACGTATGTCTAAATATAAAAACACCGACGTTCTGGCGCTCCGCCACACCAGAATGTGGCAGCCCGGGCGGGCAACCAACGCCGTCACATAGTGCGCTGCAGTAGAATTCTATAGCAACTAAGCTACAGCGGCGTGGTTTCAGACAAGCCGATAACATCTTGTGTATCTTTAGAGGGTTTGAAGACTAGCTCGCTGGTATGCACTAAGAAAACCACAGCGCTTGTGGTGTCTTCCCGCCTAGGGTACCGTCTACGTTGTGCGCTGTTAACACCAGGATGGAAGTCCAACAAGCCCAAGCTGCTATTCTAGAGGAATACTGCGGCTGCTGGTATCGCGCATGTTTCTGTTGTTATCCCGCAACGGGGGCAAATTAAGCGGCATGGATAACCTAATTTTGAAGAATATACTGGTGGGCTAGTTAGATTACATACTGCTGATTTGCTGAGCAAGAACGAGACAAAAAAATAGGCAAGACAAGACAGAAAGAACGCTGGCAGTCTGTCTCGTCTTGCTTATTTGGGTGTCCCGTTGTCACGCTGTTTATTAGCACTGTGCGGACGTTCTACAATTGAAAACTTTATTTGGATGGCATCTCACCTGATGGAGAAGTTAACTCACATTGTAAAATTTACTCAGTGCGGACTAGAATTACGCGTATTTAGCTGGGAAGTGCCTACAGAGAAGGGCCTACAGAAGCTCATGAATGCTGAAAAATAATTTTTTTCTTATGCGTTTAGCTACGCGCATTCTGCACAAGGAAACTACGCAGCACGATAACGACTGCCTCAGTTCCTGACACGAAAAAGAACCGGATACAACCACCACATCTGAATTATTGCAATTAGGCGAAAAAGAAAACGCAGTCTGCGCCAGAACGACGGTAATCTTTCGGCTTCTAATGCAATATCCCTGAAGAGATGACTGAAACAAAGTTAAACTCGACATTTCAAGCGCATTAGGCTACAAACGAGGCTTTCATGTGGACACCAAAAGGTCTAACCCTTTCGAACCTTTTCTATTTCCTTAACACGAGTTGCACACTTACGTCGTATCCGTAGAGGCTTTTCAGTGTCATGAACACTACTGTTATAAGGAAGGCAGCGAGCAATGCCAGCGCTGCGACGGCCGCACTGCCAAAGGGCTCGCACCACGCTGTCTCTTCAACATTGTCCTCAACGTCCACAGCAACCACGTGTGGTTCTGCAAGGTCGTCCGCCGGCCCATGTGAGTCGTACGAGCTCGTCTCCGACGAGTCTGTTTCGCTCGGCTCGTCGGTGTGTCTGTCACTTCGTTGATGTGACTCTGCTTCGCTCGGGTCTGTTGAACCATCAGTCGCCTCGTGTGTTCCGTACGAACTTGCCTCCGATGATATTGACGGTGCTGCCACTTCGTGACTGCTGGTGAGGGAGTTAAAAAAAAAGGATGCAGTGAAATATCACATTCTAGACCAAAATAAATGCGCCGACTGAACTTTAACACCCCATAGATTTAGTCGCCTAGCGTATCAAGCTCTCTCTCTCTCTCTCTCTCTCTCTCGTTTTGGTCAAGTGTGTTTGAGAAAACAAGAAAGTGTGTTTTCAGAATCAAAACATGGTTCATCTGTTAGGCGTGATCCATCAAGGCACGATGGAATAACATCCATGCTTCACTTTGGTTTAGTCGACAATTGTTTATCAAGTGGGTGTGAATTACTTTACAAAAATACTTAAAGGAACGCATACATGAAGGCTGTGGTAAAAACTTGTCCATGAAGTTAAATAATCTCATGGACGATGAGATAACATCCATGCTTCGCTTTGATTTAGTCGACAATTGTTTATCATGTGGGTGTGACTTACTTTGCAAAGATACCTAATGGAGCACATACGCTTTGGCAGGAAATTCTCCATATTATTAAACATCTAATAGATTTCAATGCTTCAAGTAGAGTAATGTTGCTCTAACACCTTCATTTATTATAATGCACTATTGTCGTAAAGAAAATGGTAGTCTGCGCGCTATACAGGCACCTCAAATAGTTCGCCATCTTTCCAATGCGGGGACAGAATTCCCGTCACTCTACTAAACTAACAATAATAAAAGAATTTGTGTTCACTGACCAGCTTTCACCACCTAGATCGCCAAAAAGAAATTTAACGGATTTTGCACGGGAACCAGATAGCGCAAAAACAACAACTAAGAAATCAATCAGATATTGAAGCCTGACGAGTGTTTAAACGGTGTCTCGCAATATATCTCTGCATTTCCTTTCTCTCTCTCTTATTCTCTCTCATCTGGCTTTTCTTATACCTTTTTTAATACTTGCGGCAAACAACGTCCAATAATGGAGAAATGAATCAGCGTTTGTATGCAAACTACGCGGCTTTTCCGAAAAATATTGTTCCGACCGTCTACTTCATTACACGAGCCCTGTCCACCAGCTGCGTCACAGATATCGTGCATTTCCTCCTGCACAATCTCTCCATATCTTACTCCATAGCACTCCAGGGCAGCTCCTCACGGACCGCCGACGTTACTTCTTGTCTAAGTTCACTGACGACATCATCCATTCATGCTTTGCTGAGCATGATGTAGCCACAGCTTATCTAGACACGACCTTAGAAAACGACCTTACAAAACGACTTAACAGTATGATAACCGACTTTCTAGCTATATACGTCTGTGCCAAAGACCAGAACTCGGATGTCCTTCTGCCGTATGTCACTTTCGCGTAAAATGTGTCCCGTCAATCGCCGTTTTACCTACTATTTGACCGTGATCCTGTTCAGCCCCTGGGCACCCCACTTCCACGTAGAACACAGTCACGCACCACGCTTCCGACACGTCACGAACATTTCAGCGTAGTCATTAAGAACAATTATGATAGCGGTTCACCAGCACACTTACCGAACGGTTAACCTTTGCCTGGTGTCGTCTTTATCTTCAGTATGTTTTTGCTGCTCTTTTAAATCCATTACGCTGCTTCCTTTTTAATATGGCTGTTCGGGTTCTCGTACGGTGGTTTCTAGGTTCTAAACGAAATGGCGGCTAGTCCTCGATATGAAGCAATGGCATTCACCCACTGCGCGAAGAAGGCGGTTTTAAAATAATTTTATTATGAACAATATTTTATAAACCAAATGAAACCTTAGCATACAAAGGTATCAAGGCCTAATTACCAGTCCCATTTTTAAAAAAAAGTTAACATTACAAGCATATTATTATTTTAAGCACATTATAAGCATATTAACATTCAAAAAGAAGTAAGGGGCACTTTCACAAGTTCTCAATGGTAGTCGTTCTGTGTTAATTGCAAGGTGACGAATGGTAATATAACGTTCTTCTATTGAGATATAGGAGCGTGGAAACACAACGTTGTTTTTGTTTTAAAGCAAAGGCTCTTCCCCTCGTCGATACAATATGTGCAGATTGCCGAAGATTTGCCGAGCGGTGCGCGCATGAAAAGGGGGTGAAAATGCGTATGAAAAACTTATTGTTGGTCTAGAAAACATTGAAGTATAACGAAATAGTTGAGCAAAAGCTTGGAAAATGAAAGCTAGTAAAAATTGAGAGAATTGATGCTAGTCGAAGATATCTTTTATTTTCACGCAAATGTTAAAGCAAATGTTGCGCAACCGTAACTGTAATAGAAGAAATCTTTGCAGAAATTTACGCAAATGTATTGCAAATGACCCAAGTGCAACAAAATGTTTATTTAAACGTCGTGATACCCCGTGACCATAGTTGCCTATTCGGGCACAAACCAGGGGCACTTATCCATTGGTCCAAATTATTGTCAGCTCGCCCTGATCTGTACAGCAATCGCCACTAATATTCAACCAGCCCAACTTCTCATTTTCTGAACACTTCGACTTCTCTCACCCTACTCACATGCCCACTAATTTTCCTCCCTCAATGTGGTGGGCAGTGAAATAGATAACTGCTGTCAAGAAAATAAGTTGTTGCACTGACGAAGGGCATACCCTTCTCGGAACGTTGCATCGAATGTTTGGTCGAGATCAGGGGATCTGTACTATGCTTAAAGTAGAGATCGGTGCGCAATACAGCAGCAGATAGCACCCGTAAAGTGGGGAGAAGTAGCAAAGAAACATCCGCTTTATAGGGAAATGCACCCTATATTACTGACCAAGTCAGCGAATGAAGGAAATTCACTTGGATCTGGTTGCAAAAAGCAATGCTCAGAGAAAATACGGTGCCAACTTGACTGGAAAGTAGTCAAGTTGACATGAAAAATTAAGTGGCAGACGCTGTTATAATACAAGTGCAGCAACACAATGGATATCAATTTTTAAATCATGTTAGGCGTGCTTTCTTCCACTGTGGTGGCGTTTGACACAGTTATTATAATCGTGCGTTTTCTTCTATGCAAGTCACAAGAAATCAGATCTTTGCTCCTACAAAGGAACTGACCACCGGTCTGTGACACAGAGCCGTTAGGCTGTCGCTGCAGCTGACATCATGGTTTTGTTGTTCTTGTCATCGTCGTCGTCCAGCCAGCTACCGCTGTTATTGGCCGATGCAAAATAGGAAGTAAAAGTTTGCGGGGGTCGCGCGCCACATAGGCGAAATAGAAGAAGAAGAACAAGAAGATTGCGTGGCTGAGTTCGGGTGGAGCATCATCCTGGAGTCTAGGTCAAAAATCGCTGCGTGAGTGATGTTTACTTTTTGTCTGTAATTGTTGCATCGCTCAGTTATGCGAACAAATCCCTTGCACTGACACGTAAAGCATAGAAGTCTAATTGTTGTCGATTACTGCTGGTACAGAATACGAAAGTGAATGACTGCGAGGCTAGTGCTACTCATTACGACATGTCTTGTGCTAGTGTGTCCAAAAATGGCGTTAAAGTGCCTCTGGAGAAAACGTGGCGTATGTTCTTGCAAATTTGAGGCAAATCGCCAACGCCGAAGTTGCAGACAAGCGCGATAGAAAGAAAGGCGGCTTCGCAAGAAATCCTTCTAACCGCACCGGGCACGGTCACAAGGTTTTGATTGTTCTAGCGCTTAAAAACTGCGCAGAGCCCAGACATGTAGTGAGATAAGTTGAAAGATGTTTTCGTAGCGCCTTTAAGCACTGTGGCTAACAGCATTGTGCACGGTCCTTCTGCTTATCAAGGCTTTCATTCTTCTGATCATTTGACAGTTTGTCGTCATCGGCGTGGTGTAGCTGCTCCAGCCGAGCACCATGAAGCGACTTGCTTACATTCATCACAATATGAAGTTCGAGTTGAGCATTTCACTTTAATGCCGCAGCACACTTACCTTTGTTATGTATAAGAAGCCCAACACGGGCACACATTTACGAAACTTCTTAGTGGCAGCTTATACTTACTGTGTAGCTGCTATCTGCAAGTTTCATGGAGAGAGCACGGCGATGGAATCGGTAGTTCCTAGTCAACTCGCTAAGGTGACTGTTTGGGCATGTTAGTAGGACATGAATGCAGCTTTTTGCGCACAAGACGCGAACCAAGAAGAGGCAGGACATTGTTTTATTTTGAAGCAAGTAACCACATATATAGCAGAATCTATGACACATCACGTGTGCACCGCCCGTAGAAAATGCCTATCTCTACGCAAGAAGGATAGCTCCTTGCTGGAAAGGGCGATGGACGGTTTTGACACCCAGGTGTCACCGCACCTGTCAATCAATTCCGCTTTGATGATTTCTCGGGTTAACTGATTACGATTTTTGCTGACAATTGAGCATGCACTAAAGAGGGTGTTTTTTTTTAGCTTCACCAAATTTTTAAAATTAGATGATATAAATCACGGTTACGTTGTCTTTACCACTTGAGTGTACGGATAGGCAGCCTCCAGGTACAGAGAAATTTACGTAATTACATGCGTAATTAGCGAAGTTACGGTTACGAGTTCTGAGTTACGACATCGACGATACAGACGCTCTTTTTCCGGCCATAGTATCGGTTTCAAAAAGCCTGCGAAGTGGAACTAATTGTTCGCGTAGCTCCCACGTGAAATCCGCTATTCAAAATTTGATCGTTGCGACAGTTAGTGTCGAGAACGGGCCCCCAAGTACCCATTTGCTGTAGCCATCTACTCCTGATAATTAGACAGTTAATTACTGTAACTTTGCTAATTAGGCACGTAAGTGCTGCAACTGCTCTATATCTAGAGGCCACCAGTCGGTATACTCGAGTGGTAAACATACGATTACTGTTAGTGATATTTTTCCAATTTTAAAATTTTTTTGCGGCTAACACGAAAGCCCTGTGTACTGGTCTATACACGTGACTGTATTTGTGGCGTCTGCCTGATTACATGTACGATTTCTACAGTGGGCATCGAAAAACCCCCCACTCATTTCTATCGCATTGTAGCGATAATCCTGTAGCCTGTCATTAAGGCATCATCCGCCCTGACCAACATAGTTACACCCATAGTTCAAAGGCAGATTGTAAACCATTCCTTCTGCAAAGAGAACGAACTTTGACTGATATGAGCCTCGTACCAACAAGGCATTGTTCCTGTATGCGTCAGCTCACTCAAAGCTGGTAAAAGGGGGCATCGCGAAGTTATGCCTCTTCAATTCTTTAAGCAAGTCTTACCCAGAGCTCATGGCCGACAGCTTCTCTGAACAGGCACTTCGCCTCAGGAACGCGGAGTACCCTACACATGTCTTGGTTAGCGTTGCTGAAGGATTGTTGAAGCGCATGTCACCACAAATTACTAATGCCTCTCAATATTCCACGTTTACAAAAAAGTCGCGGTTATTCTGTATATCCACGGCATATCGCATCCACTGAAAAGGATTGGCCAGGGGGCGAATGTGAAGATATTTTTTTTTTTCGCTCCCGATAAACTTCAATCTTTGTGTACATTGACCTGTGCGTGTGCCCCCAAACAGCCTGCTTGCGAAATGAGACATCACGCAAAGTTCGTTGACTGTGCGGAAGGAATAGGTTACAATCTTCCTTTGAACTGTGGGTGTAACTATGCTGGTCTGAGCGGACGATGCCTTAATGACAGGCTACGGGAGCATCGCTACAATGTGATAGAAATGAGTGGGGGGTTTTTGGATGCCCACTGTAGAATTTGTACGCCTAATCAGGCAGACGCCACAAATACGGTAATGTGTAAACCGGTATGTAGTGCATGCTGAATTGCTGGCAAAATCGTAATCAGTTAAACCGAGAAATCATCGAAGGGGAATTTATTGACAGGCGTGGTGCCACCTCTGCGTCAAAACCATCTATCGCCCTTTCCAGCAAGGAGCTATCCTTCTTGCGTAGAGATAGGTATCTTCTGCGGGCAGCGCACACGTGATGTGTCACAGATTCTGCTATATATCTGTTCGCTTGCTTCAAAATATAACAATGTTGCAAGTGTGCGCTCGTGTGTCTCAGCCTTTTCTTCGTCCTCGTCTTGTGTACAGAAAGCTGCATTCTAGTCAACTGGCACGTTTCCGTTCGATATGCGGCAGATTCATCGACATCGCTTCCTGCATAGCAGTTCATCCCAACGGTTGGCACTACCCTAACCGAAAGAATAACGAACAGTGCGTGACATATCTAAACACAACCAAGTGGTACATTCAGCATGCGTTAGAGCAATGAATGACATGAACGAGAAGAAGAAGATGGGGACTGCATAAGAGGAGCTGGTTTGCTAGTTGAGTATCTGACCCGCTCACTTCTTTCTATGTTTTTTTCTCCCGCTAGGAGAGTCTTCCTTTCGTCGGTATGGTATCTTAGCTACCGCTACAAGCGAGCTTTTAGTGTTACACCCCCAACCAAGAGCATTAGTGAGCCGTGGCTGTACCATAGATTAAGATACATAAAGTGAGTGAGGCTTTGAATTAGCCTCTTCCTGCACTACTAAAGTATCGCATGAAAATTAAGATTACTACACGCCCTTGCAGCATGGCCAGTAGCCTGACACCGCTTTCGGGAATGAGTAGCGATGGGAGCCAATGCTCGCCTTCATCGCCAAGCAACGCGGCCATGGCGGCACTGCGTCGCTGGCGGCCGCCTGCCAAGGGTGGCTCACCTCTCGACGACATCGACCTGCCGCCGCCCTGCGGTCTGCACGAGCGCGCCATGCTAGTAGCCTGCCTCGGATCGTGCGCCGCTGGCACGACACTGTCCTACACGTCGGCAGCCATGCCGTTCATCGAGCTCGAGCCCTGGTACCAGCTGCAGAAAACCGCGCCCGCCAACCGATGGGCGGCCGACGTCCTCTTGCTTGGTGCAACTGGAGGGGCACTTCTGTCCGGTGAGGAAAAAAACTGCGCTTGTAGAAAAGGAATCGAGTTCCGTAAGAAAGCTACAGGGTGTGATACTTTTAGTTTAGAACGAATGAAAGTTGAAGTCGGGTAGGTATTTTATGAAGCACGATCTTGCATTGGATGCACGTTAACGAAACCCAGGGGTCAAAATTAATCCGGAATCCAGCACTACGGCGTTTCTCATGATCAGATCGTGGTTTCGGCCCGTAAAACCCCACGTATTAGCTTCTAAAACTTTGCTTTAGATATTTATGGCACTGAAACGCACGCCTGCAAACGCGGACACACGAAGTAACGGCTTTTTTGTTTTCCTTTCGGTTCCTTAAATTCTTGTGTACGTATCTGTATGCCGACGTTCCGGTAACGTTAGTTTGATTGCCTTTATGGGAAGTAGAGAAACAAAAAACAACTAAAGGGGTTGAAGTCAAGACGAGAGTACAGGGGAAAATGGCGGCTTAATTTGGCTCACTTTGCGTAAAACCTATAAAGAAGCCGCTTTAAATATGTTTTAAGCACAATTCAATGCTACTTTCAAGTTATCTATCTCGGCATGTCATCATCTAGAAACGCTCTAACATAAGTTAAGGGCTCCTGCAAATATTACAATAGAGGACTACGTCTGCACTTCTTTTCCTTCTTTACCCAAGGCATAAAGATATGTCGGAGCACTGTAGCTTGACATGACTGAATGTATGTTGTAGGCTGTTCTATGGGAGGAAGTCAAGCTGTTTTTATTATTTTGCTTAATCGCATCATTAGTCGAGATTAATTTACTAACTTTGCAAATGTTAGCTTCCAATGAGAATATTAGAGAGCGTTCTATAGAAACAGGTAATTCAGCCCCTCGTAACTTCATACGTGTTATGAAATCACCTTTACCACTTATTAAAGAACGCCTGCCAAATATGAAAAAGACAAAGAAAAAAAGAAAAGCACTGCCGTGTTCAAATGGGCGCCACGAATGCAGTACTGTCAGACATGCCGCGTATGAACGAACAGCTTATTCGGCCTTGTGCCATGCGTGGTCTCCTTATCGCTATCATGACATGCCACAATACAAAACATCACTCGCGCAAATAGCGCAACCGAGGCCTGCGTCGCTACCATGTCACTGTTTTAGTCGTAGCACACAGGCTAAATGCGTCGTTTGTTCATACTTAGCATATATGTTTGAGAGCATTGTAATCACGGCGCACAACAGGACATGCCACATGCATTTCCTTCATATTTTGCGCGCTTTCTTTCGGAAGCAGAAAAAATGATTACGTAACAGATAGGAAGCCCAACACTGATTAGTTAGACGTTTACTAGAGCGCTCTGCAACTGTCTCATTGAAAGTGTTGCTCTGAATTTAATAATTCCGAAATTGGTTATTCAATCTCCGTTAGTTACACCATTAAGCAGAATACAAAACCTACTGCCGCCTCAACTGTGTTGCGGCGCACGCGAGCTCTCCTTTTCAATCCTCCGGCATGTTATCAGGCATGCGACGCAGCTGGCGAAGCGAGCGGAGGCGAGCGCAACTACGAGGAACGCGGTGTGACAAGGAACGCCGTGGGACGTCATGTGCCTCATCGGAGCATGGCCACGGCGAAATCGCAAGTTCGCGGCCAGTAAAGCTTTCGCTTTAAAAAAAATGGAATGACTTGCTCTTAAAGATAGCTAGCATGATTTGGTCGCGTCTTCGTAAAGTGCCTTGGAATACTTTTAAACGTTTGTTAAAGTTAGCTGGGACACCCTATACTCCTATACTATATACTGCTGAGGCTTCTGCCCTTCGGTGTACCAAGCTTCACACATTTTCGATTTGTCTACCACTGTGCGCAATCGAAAACGCGCAGATGACTAGTGAGTTAATTAGATCCATAAACTTACAATTTTAACGCGTGCGACGCTATTTTTGCTGAGTATTTCGAGCTAATTGTGTGGCTCTTTTAGTTACAATGTAATCTGTACACGTCTTCGGCTTCGCAGGGATCCTGCTTCCCTTGACGGGCCACCGAAGGACTCTACTAATATCTGCCTTCGGCCTAGTTTGTGCCTGGATCTGCCTGATTTCTTCCAATAGCGTCGTCATGCTGATGGTCAGCCGTGTTGCGAGCGGACTCTGGCTAGGCGCCTTGGCCTGCTGCTCCAGCCTTTATGTGACCGATGTGTCTCCTCCCAAGAAAAGAGCGTTCTTCGGCGGAATGATCGAGGTTGGTGACTTAATTATACACTTGTGACAACTGAACAAAAACAAGATAACCACGATACTACGCTGTAATGTGTCTCCACTTTATTGCACTTAGTGAAACAGCGACAGCGACAAAGAAACCGAGAATGCGCGACGCATATGCAGTAAGCATATGCAGTTACATACCGTAACTCTAGTAATGCCATGATAGATTCGAGAAGTAGTTCACATGAGCCAGTAGTTGTTTCTAATAGTCAACGTTAAGAACTAATACAGAAATATCGACGGATCCCACGCATCGGGGGGAGGGGGGGGGGGGGGGGGGGGATTGGTTATAAACAAAGCTTTCTTTGCTGTTTACGGAAAGCTTATGCAAGTGTAATGATAATGACGCAGATGCAGTGTAATGCTTACGTATGAATGGAACGCGATCACGCAAAAATGCAACATATTGACATATTGACGGAAATATTTTTATGTGGGGGATATGTCCGCACTAACACGACGCGAATGCATAATTAATGTATCATGTGTGACGCCCGCGTACGTTATTCTACTGCGCGCCTAGAAATAACGCGACGTAATGAGAGACTCTCACCGCCTCAATCCATCGCACTTCTTACTCGTCACATTCCTTAATGCTGATGATCACCGCGCGTTGTTGTGCTGTTTCCCGCTCGTGCACTTGTGGGTGTAGTGTTCGGCCAGCTCCTCACTGCTCGTAGCCATCAAGCGTCACTGTTTCGCACTTACGAGGCCGTAAGTGCTGACGTTCTACACCACTCCTCGCAGCGTAACGAAGGCATTCTTGTTCCACTCGACACCTCTTTCGGGTCCGCCTCTTCCTTCTTTCAATAAGCTATTTTATCCCGTTTTGTTAATTTCACTTCTTCCTTTCCATTCGATGCCCTTGTTGTCTACTCCTGCACTTTTCTGCAGCCGATACCTTCAATTTTAGGCATGAAATGCTTTTAGCTCCGGTTGTCGGCGGCCTTCAAGTGACCTTGAACCCAAAGCCAGAGCCGTTATCCGTGCACTTGGACGAGAATATCCCGGCATCTTTGCAAGGACAACGCGAAATCATCCGGGGTCCCAGTCAAAACTTAAGAGAATACTGCCTCTGGCCCTTAACCCTTTGAACAGGACCACCATACATACGCTAGTTACGGCCCAAACAAGTTACTAAAAATATTGCTTCCGAGTTCTTCTTAATGTTGGCTCACAATATCACTCAAGCTGTAATTTCTAGTACGCTAAAGTTGTGTTTGTCATTTCCGATGGTGACGTTCAAACGGCAGATACAGTGCGCCATACACTTGATTGTCATCTTTTGGCGCTGAGACAGGGTTGCCTGTGCTCTTCTCAGCGCCAGTAGTCCGTGAGTTCCGCGGTGCTGGCTTTGCGCCGCTTCCTCCGAGAGCTGGCGCCACGCTCCGTGACCAGGCCGGCTGTGTCCGGCGCGTCGCAGCAGGTTGTCAGATGATATAGTGATGATTGTGAAATGATTATGAGTACACGTCGTAATTACTCCAACCGATCTTCTTTGCCGATAGCCATGTCATGCTTACACATGCGCTCGATTACGGGAGAGTCAGCATTTTTCTATTGCTGACTTTTCTCTGTTCGTTATTGTCGCTTTTCTCTCGTTCCTGTGACCCAAGTTGTTTTCTACTCGGTGAAACAACAGCAGCCAAGCTATGACTGCAATTTATCGAGTAGCCGAAGTAAGGATGGCGGGAAGAGTGGTTTGTGTTAGGAGGAGGCATATGCTTTGGAATTCTGGCTTCATTTAACACGTCCTTGGCCCTCACTACTACTATGAAAGCCGTATGTAACATAGCTATGTAGTCCAGTCTATTTTACAATGCACAATATCTTGTGTAGGATTGTTCTTAATATGGTACATTATTTTTAATTATTTTACCGCTTAAAGCCATCACATTGCGCGTTACACACACACCGCCACACACCTTTTCTATCTCGCCAACTTTATATAATTGGTAACTCTCTTCGCCTGTACGTTGCTTATGAATCCAGAAGGAACATATTGAGAAAGCAACGCTGAAGAGGTTTGAGTTTTAAACTCGCACGTTGTTTATTATGGTTGAGCAGACTTACATCTTAAACATTGAACGTGGGACAGATTTGAGAAGCAATATCTTTATGGGAAATCTGGGAGTCTAACAAAATTTTAGATGGTTGAAAACCCTAGTGTTAGCGGCTACATCTAAGAAAATGTATGTGCCTCTGATTTCTTTGGTGATTGCAAATAGCTACCAGATGTGCGTGAGAAAATAACCGATAATATTGTCGCAGAAGAAACAGACTAACGGTAAGTCACATAGTGCGAGTTTATCAAGGAACATTGTACATTGTTTACTCTGGCTCGTGCAGGTAGCAATGAACGCAGGAGCACTGACAGCCTGCTTTCTCGATAGCGTCAAGTGGGAGTTCCAGGCTTGCCTTTGCACGTTGTGGCCGCTGGCTGTGTTAGCCTTTCAGCACTACGTGATCGAGAGTCCGCGCTCTTTGGCAGCCAAAGGACGTCGCCAGGAAGCCAACGTCGCGGCTTCTCGTCTCTACGGCATGGACCTCCCACCCGAGCTAAGGCAGAAAAAGGGTGGACAGGTGGATCCTCCAGTTCAGTGGCTGAAGATGAGCCGGTGGGTATCAGTCATATCTGATCGTGTATAGAGTCTACTGTGAACTGCCGAGCGCCTATTCACTCATAATTGACAACTGATAGGAAAAAGAGTTATGCAGATCAAACGCATATAATGGAATCTATGTCAAGCGAAGCTTTTATAAAGCGGTTAATGAAATGCTATAAATTTGACCACTTGACTCCTGCAGCTTTGGCACAAAGAAAACTGGCACGCGTGCATGTACTCTTGCGCACGTGCTCTATGCAATATTACTCGTCATATATTTTTCTTCATTTTCTATTAATTTCTCATTCATTTTCAATACACCGTCTAATTCTTGGCCAGTCTCCCGTTGTAGGTACGTGTCCTAGTATATAAATCACCATCATTATTATCCACACGTGACCATCATCTCAAAGTTGCCGTTGGCACGAATTGGCACGAAAAAAAGCATATGTGCGATTGAAGAGTAGGCATGGAAAGTTTAGAAGGGCATACTTTAATCAAGTAATTATGGTCTAGATGACGTCTATTCGTTACAATGAGGATACTTCGGCATTATTTGTTTTATCACTGAGTGTTTTCGTAGAAAACGAGGCCAGCAGCCCGGACACCTACATGTCCTGTAAAGACGGTAGTGCTGACCCGGCGTGCGAGTTATTCTTCAAGAAAGCAGCAGCCCCCGGTTAGCAGCCATGGTCAGGAAAGACCGCAAAGGTTCGCACAGAAAGCCAGAACTCACCTGCAATGATGCATCATCTGCATCGTATGCGAGCAGCCGAAACGCGTAATGTATGAGGTGTGTACTGCAGTCAAGCTCCTCTCTCACCTTTCCCTCTGGACACGCTGCGCCATCTAGCGACACTGTTGGGGAGTGCACGCATACCCAGTGGCAGAAGTGACCCAAGTTATTGTCAAAGCGGCCTATTGAAGAGCGGCACGTACTCAGTGGTACATACCCACGGGAACGGCTCCCATATTTAGACTGCATGACCTTCGGGATCGACCAGCATTTTTAGATATGACTCTTTTCTACATCGGCCAGTATTTCTGGTTAGATAGTTCGAGCAACAGCCAGAAAGAAAACTCGTCTCACGATGTCAGAAATGCTATTCGCATTAAAGGAAGAATGGGAGCTCGTTCTATCTAGCAAGAAAAAAATCAAAGGGAAATATTTCGTGGAGTAAAAACTTGATATGTATAACACCTGAATTCAAGATGTTGGCCAATTGGCACCAGCTAAGTGTGTCCCACAGGTTACCTGATGTGGAACAACGAGAAAGCAAGATGCTTGCTTCCTGTAACTGGTATGTAACCTTAACGTGGTATTTAATATTAGTACCGTGTTGTAGGTGTTTAGTGAAACAAAACGCCGAAAAAACACTTGCACTGCACTCTTCCTCTCCAGCGTTTCATCGACGTTTCGCTTTAGTAAGCACTCAGCGTATTCGACCAACCAAATTTCTGTCGCTAAGCCTTCTTCTGCGTGGAGGTCATGGAGTAAGGCTTTTGATGGAGAACAAAAGTGTGAGACCGGGCACACATAGGAAAGATCCCAGTGGTCATAGTGCTGTCCAGGTGCTTCATGTGTCGCCTCAGTCTTCAAAGAGGAGGTAGGAGGATCCATTGCGTGATCTTGAAAACTTTACAGAGGCAGCAGACGCTTGCACCATCGAGAAACGATTTCTTCGTTTTTACTCAAATAAAGGCAGTGCGCGCTTATTGTGTTAAGAACATTTGCTGGCTTGGTGTATTACTGTACTCCTTGTGATAAGCGTATGTTCTGGGAAGGTGATATCCCGATTTATGAGGCTGCGGTTTATATTGCTATAGCGAATATAATTTTCACATAAACTAGCATATGGGAAACACTCGTACTGGATGAAATGCAGTTAATTACCGTGAAATAAGCAGGTAAAAGTGAAACCGTCCTGAATGCTTCAGCGAGACTACCGCGTGTAACTAACAAGGTCGACATTGTCCCATAGGTGGTGTAATCTGTCCAGCCCATTCATACTATCACGATAATTTACTTGTCACAAATGGCAAAAACATTGTAAGGCCATTGTTTAGGCATTGGAAAGAGGAAGCGCCCGACGGATCTCTTGGTATGGAGCGCAGAACGAAACCGGTGCTGGACTATTTCTCAAGACTCTCATCCATTTTCCGTAAATAAACACGCCTCATCCCTAACAGTTATGTGGTGGGTCCGTCTTCCTCTTCCTCTTTCTTTTGCTTCAACCGAAGCGTTACAATATATTTCACGTACCGTATTTACTCGAATGTAACACGACCACGATTGTAACGTGAGGGCCGACGATTCAGACCGCGAAATAAACAAAACTAAAACTTCGATTCTAACGCGACATGAACGGAAAGCGAAAGGGTGCTTTCATTCAAGGTATCAATTCGGGAAGGAGTTCGTTATCATCGTCGGCTGAGAAGGAGACGCAGCTTTCCTTGGGCTGTATTCTAGGGCAATCACTTTGGCAAATTACACTTGACTCAGTACCGAAAGCGTCCCTCACAAGTGTTTTTTGGCGCTCTGCCAAGCTCGTTATCAGTGCCAAGAGCGCTGTGGGTCGTATACTTCGAGGGGTTCGGTGCCGAAACGAGCCAAGTCTCGGGAAAGCGAAACTATTCGCGAAAGTGATCGGCCGAGGATCAAATCGAATCCATGCTGTCGAGCTAGGTTGAGATTACGTACTCTTAGAAAACCGCGCAACCATCCATTCGAGGACAGCACCAGGTCACAACGAGGCCCTTCCGATCCGCCCAGCATTCGCAAAGGGCCATGGGTGCCACCAACCGAGAATCGTTGGCGTCGCTGTGCCGAGCCGCGGCAGAGTTTCCCAGCTCCTCGGCCATCAAAATTACTCGTCTCTCGAAGCGGCCGCCACACCGAACGCTCTGCGTCGCCATAACGTTGCGAATGAACGTAGAAGCTCGAAAGGCCGCAGGGTAATGCAGCACCGTAACCGTAACACCAGTATTCCAACAAAAAAAGTTTTGATTTCGGTCGACTTGTCTATGGATTGAATCGAGACGTAAAGGTAGAAATCGCAACATAACGTTAAAAATCGTGGAATTTAGTATAGTACAGCGCAGCTCTATATGGCTAGTTTTGCAGCAGAACGATGTCCGTAGACCAAAAACAGTGGGCCGATCCCGAAGATAGCATAATACCGGGCCGACCTGCGGCGGAGGTGAAGCAGGCTGCAAGCACACTCCGCCAACTTGCAAAAGTAAGTTTAATATCTTGGGTCCAAGTAAAGCCCGTATCTGATACTAAGCTTATAAGAACAGATAGTACACTTTGACCCGCGTCGGCCACATCGACGTTCGCACCGCCCTCTCTTTGTCGGCGTTCCGAGCGCGTGCGTATCTCCTTTCCTTTCCTACCGCTCTCGAGTGGTGGCGATCCCGTGGAAACGTCACGCATGTCTAGTTCCCTCCGACTCCTCGGTTCGGCGGTTCCGTATTCAACGCGAATGTATATAAATATCATGGTAAATGAGTCCGTACGTATGTCCAAAATTTTGTGTCACCTCTGTATCATATGCTAAAAAGCTTTGCTGGTCATCCACCTTCATAGTAAAATGGCTCATTTGTGTTTTTTTGTTTTTAAATCGTAAATTTCGCCCTTGTTCAAATCTAACGTGACGTTTGAGTTCAAGCAACGAAATCATGAAGAAATTCCCATTACAATCGAATAAATACGGTCAGCTCCTTAGCAGTTCAACTTTACATATGTTGTGGCAGCCTTGTGTTCAGTTTTCTGGAACTTTACAAATTTGTGCACGTAACCTTACTGTTAAATTTCTTGAGGCCTAGCAAGGAGGCACTCCGACAAATAAATACTCCATCAGTATATTGGCCATTGGCCAAATGAGTGCACTCCTTTCTTTTTTTTTTCACATTTGTATATGAATTGGGTTGCGCAGTCGCGCTAAATCCGTTGGCGCATTCCACATTCGGGCGCGAGCCCATGACTGAAACGTCGTAGAGGCTTGTGTCCTGTGTCCTCAAACCCTTCTCGAAAGGGCTGAATCGCAGAACTAACAGACTTCTACAAATCGCTACCCGCTTCTTCGCAGGATGGTGTCTGGCTGCCTGCTGCTCTTCCTTCTTCAGAACCTGTCATTCGCCCAGCTGTTTCAGCCGATGGCCCTGCAAGTCAGTAGCTACCTGACTGGAATGTCTTACGGGAACGTGGTTGCATTGCTTCTACTCGCCGGTCAAACTGGTCTCGCTACCATATCTGCGGCGTACACACACCTGGTCGGTCGTCGGTGGCTACTGGGGGCCTCCGCTGTTCTCGTCACCGTGGCACATTTTACGTTAGGACCACTAGAGTACCTGGTGTTTAGGTATGCGCCTTACTGTGACGTCTCCTAACAGATTCTCAAATATGTAGACTCTTCTCTGATTGCTCAACGGTCATGCCACCATAAATAGTGGTTTTCGTCTAACCGCCGTAGCCGAGCAGCACTGTGCTTGGTCAGAACGAGACACGAAGCTCACCTGCATAAAGCCTTGTGCTGATGACTGGCCTTCTACAATAGAGTATAGTTCAAGGCCCATATTAACAAAAGGCGGTTATGGTAGAATTGTTCATATCAGAGCAAATTTTAGCCAATCTGTTTGCTGGACATATTATTATCAAAGTCGGCCGGCCAAAGGCAATGATGTCCGCCTAAGGCGAAACAGTTGAGGCATCCGTGACAACCTAAGCGAACAAAATTTTTGTCGCAGTCGCTAATGAAACGTTCCAGTGTATATGCAGCGAGGTTGTTTTAGGTCGTATTTTATACGTGTATGGTGTTGGTATGGATCCCCCGTAGAATAGGTTTAGTATATTGAAAGAAATATAATGGACGAAGTGTCATGGGTAACATAACACGTTGTGGCTAAGCACATCTAGGGTTCGGCTCCTCGTTTACGAAACGCCCATTAACCGGAACGCCAAGGCATCAATAAGCATTGCACAATTCGGAGATCAAAGCCACGTGAGCGAAATTCTAAGCTAAGGCGAATATCAACAGCTGATGCAAATAATATTTATCAGGGGCATCCGTACTGCGAATTTTCCGAAGCGAATTGAGCATGTATATTCGATAACGTTCTGATACGACATCGAGTTCCAATTAATTGTTTCTAAAACATGAAATGCTTTTAAATCCCGTAGTCGGCGACCGGAGCCAAAAGCCAGACCCGTTATCCGGTCAAGTTGCGAGAACGAAACGAGATCATGTGGGCAACCAGCAAAAACCTAGAAAATGCGGTCTCTGGCCGCCAACCCTTTGTACAAGACCGCATCACATAGGCCAGCTATTGCCCAAACAAGTTTTAAAAAATATTGCTTCCGAGTTTTCCTAATGTTTGTTCACAATATAACTGAAGCTGTAGCTCTAAAAAACCGCCACCGGCAACAACCGCACGTGACGTCACTCTATACTAACCCGTTAAAACTAGCATACCGAGGATGACCAGGCCGCCTTTGACGAAGACAGGTCCTCCTATCTAAACGTTGGCCAGCCTTTCTGAGGCACCTTATTTCTGTTTATAACCGTTATACCACAGAAACTCTAACTCTAGTGCGCTTAACTTTTATTTGTCATTTCTAATAGCGACGTTCAAAAGGTAGATACAGGGCACCATATACTTAATTGTCATCTTTTGGCGCTGAGTACTGAACGGTCGAGGTCAGCGAGTTCTGCAGCGAGGGTTTTGCGTCTCCTCAAGAGATGGGGCCAGGCTGCGTGTCACCTTTTCAAGGCGCTTCTACCCGCCGTGGTGGCTTGCTGCTCCTGCAGCAGAATCATTCCGAACAATCACTACTCGCACCTGGCTTTCTCATGCAGAAACTCCCAATGGGTGATCTCATCCTCTATTTCTGAGCCAGAAAAATATCAGACCATTTTGAATAGTAAGCTCACAAACCTAATATGAATGATATAGCAAACAATTATTAGATTCCTGTTCTAAATATTATATATTCACAATCTGCTACATTTTTATCCCTCTGTTGGCGCGTACAACGCTAGAATCGCTTCGGAAATCTATTAGCGTGCAACGTTTACTTTCATTTTTAACTGTACCTTTTTGATATTGCTACTTCAATTGCTTCTTTCAGTTGCTGACCATCATTGCTAGTCGAAAAACGCCTTATTTAGGCTCGTTAAAACATTAGTCAGTTGACTATCGATAGAACACAAGATATTTGAGAGAATAAATCAGAAAGGAACCATGCTTTCAGCAGCATCCAACCCATTGACGGATACGAAGTCAATTAAGTAAACGTTATAGACTGGAAAGGAAATGCCCTTACAGAATTCACCCAGAGTTTGTTCAGTGCACAAAAAATGACAGAAACAGAAAGGACCGCAATAGACTGCGAATTGTCGTTCGTAAAAGTGCTTCACTTCTTAAGAAGGGCACTGATAACCTTCGTTTAAAGGTCTTCGATTTCTCACTTTTTTTTTTCGTTTTTTATCGATATTATTTAATGTCGCGTCAATTTTTATTTGGAAATTTGTGCAAAACGTTGGGTGCTTCAGAGTTTAATCAATTTTATATATGCCGCGATGAAAAGTCTCGTTCTGTCGTGGCCACCGCCTGTGAGATTAAGGAGGGTTGCCTTTAAAAACTAAAATGGCGCGACCAAACGCAGCTTCTTTCAACATAAACTTTTACGCTAGATAGTAAGGTCTGTTCTTGTTAAACAGCTATTTTGTTGCTAAAGCTGGCCTCCTCCATCCTCTTCACTTGGCGCCTGCTCTTTGTGTCTCTTTTACAAAAACACGAAGCTTTCCTAATTCACTAAAGCTTATTGATTGGAATTTATGCCCTCTATCAACACGGTATCGCAGCTACAGAGGGCTGCGTCGGAAATTACCTCCTTTTTTTTTACATATTCAACTGCGATTGTTATAGCGCGTGCCCTATTTGTTGATAGACCAATATATCCCCTTTTCACTTCAAAGCTAATTTGCCCATGAGTGCCCTCCCCACGGCGTTCCTCAGAACCCACTGCAACGTTCCACTACGCTAAACACCGTACCTTTTGTAGCCGTGCGTACACAGCTGCCCAAATTAGTTAGAATACCAGAAACTATAAAAACGCAAATTTTACTCATGCTTTAGGCCAAATCGTCAAAGATAAGACGGCAGAGAAGAGTCAGACAAACGACGC
The DNA here is from genome assembly GCF_023375885.2 of Dermacentor andersoni. Lineage (NCBI taxonomy): Eukaryota > Metazoa > Arthropoda > Arachnida > Ixodida > Ixodidae > Dermacentor > Dermacentor andersoni. The sequence goes on from NC_092818.1 coordinate 173,152,630, forward strand.
AGCTAACTCGCACATTCGCTGCAAAATTCATTTTAATTATATATGTTCCTCTGCAGAATTATTGGTGATTAAGACCAGTGCGGAACTGGGGCAATACTTCGTATACGTTTGCAGAGCTTTGCACTATATATGTAGTTGAACAAAAGATGCCAAACTGACGTCCAGCTTTGAGATGTGGTCATGCACTCAGCAGCTTCATTTTTTGCAATAAATTGTATGTTTGAGGAACTAAGACTTGTTGCGAATAGCGTCATCGCTTGTATGATCCCATTTCTTTATTTTCCCCGCTGTTTAGCCTCCATATCCAGTGTGTACCAACTAACTCAGAATTTATTTCTTCTTAATTTCTCCACGGCCATGTTTCCGCTTAATTTTTAGTTCTTATTACCCCATCTTCGTTATTTGTTGAAAGGGTACCATGCTTCCTTTATCACGTGACCAGCCGGTCTGCATGAAAGATGCCACAAAAGCTTTTTCTCCGAGTGTGAAAGCAGCCCGCAAATACACGCAATATGCCTCGAGCGGCCAGTCGAGCGGCAGTTTTGCGTGTATTCCCCGGCTTCTTTCACGCTCGAATAAATATTTTTATGTAGCATGTAGTAAGCAACAGGAAACTGCATCGGGAGCTTTTCATGCTGCTCTAGAATTTTCTCGTTGACGCTATTAATCTAATTATGATATTAAACAAGTTGACTAAATAAGTGACTAATTCTATATTTAGGCGCAACAACGGGAAAGACGGCAAACGCCATACGGTCAACAACATTACCTTGGCTCTGCCCAGCTATGCGGCGTTTGCATATTGTTGGTGCATGATTGTTGGGACACTCTGTATATAGTATACATGCCTTCATGCTTTCAGTATAGGCTGTACATTGCAGCGAAACGCGTACTGAGCGCTTATGCGTTTTTGTCTCGCAGCACGTGGACTCTAGAAGAAAGGAGCCAACCGGCCAACTGGCGCGGCGTTGCGTCCATCGTTACCCTGGTGCTCGGCTACTCATTAGGACTGTGCCACTTGCCACCTCTGCTGACCGGCGAACTGGTGCCGCTCCGAATGCGCTACCTAGGCTCCGCGGTCATCTGGGCGACGCGCTGGATCGTCATGTTCTTGATGGCGCATTTCGAGGACAGCTTGCTGGCAGTCATGCAGACCAGACAGACTTTCCTCGCGTTTTGCCTCGTATATGTGCTCACTGCCTGCATCACGATCGCCCTCATACCCGAGACAGAGGGTCGTTCCCTCGTGGACATCGCTAAAGACGAGTGATGGCCGACGAGGAAGACTATAGTTTCTGTATATACCCTGCGGCGGGGGGGGGGGGGGGGGGGTAAATTTAATGTGCCATTAATAGCTTACTTAATTGTGCCTATATTATTGTTCTGAGTTCCGATCGATCCTCTGCCTATACTTTTCCTGCTTACGCATAAACTGAAGCGTGGCTTTTAGAAACTTGTATATGATAGAATTGGGGTCTCTGTCCTCCATCAGGCATACGTTAGTACAATGGACTGTTTGTACCAGTTTTGCAAATTGAGAATATGTTTGAATATAGCCTTGGTATGTGCACAAGAAACAATTTTGTACTCCCGAGGCATTCCTTTATTATCTTTCAAAGGTGGTGTTCTCGTCGATATTGTTTGTTATTGATGCGAATAGCGTTGTTGTCCTCAACTACTTTTGTCCTGCTAACTCAAAAGACTGCTGGACATATTTTGAGCAACGTTTTCTTTCCACTCATCGCGTTATCCAGAGCTCTACCCTCTATAATTTCCTTCAAGAAACACATTCTGCCCTTCGGAAGTCTCTGAAATACTGTCAATTGAAAATCTGCTCGCTATCGCCAAACATTTACCCCAATTTTAATTGTCAAATATGCGAAGCCTTCCTGACGTGTGCCTAGTTTGGAAAGTTTATACAATAATCAGTCTGTCCTTCAGTGGTCGAAGATGCGGCTCTGAAAAAGGTAGTGTTGGTTCACCGTAACGAGGAACATTGACTAGGTGATATGTTAGCCATTGATTGCCAGTCAGGGTTACTTTCCCTAATTACACATCGTGTTCCTTTAAAGCAACCAAATATGAATTTTAGGAGAAAACTTAGCGTCAGTAATATCGTCAGCCAAGAAGAGTATTATTTTTCACCCGTAAATGCGAATACTAAAAGAGACATAAACCGACTTCCAACGTTGAAAGTTTCGTTGATTGATGCTTCGGAACGGCTCGCTAATGAGAAAGGCACATGCACTCATATATGCATTATTGTTCATGGTCACTTCGTGTAAAACATTTCTCAACAGGGTGTAGGCGTTGTGCACAACGCGGCAGCAGGCTGGTGTACCTTGAAAGCGATCTGCGATGCCGAAAAGCGTGCAGAGTGCTGATAGCTTACCGTGCTGTGTTCTCGCGGCTTGTTTAGCGTTGAAGGGGAACGCGCGGGCCCATATCTTCAAAGCGATCTGCCAAAGTGGCAGAGTGAGGCGTGTGCCGTGAGCACCGTCTGCTCGCCGCTTCGTTGTCGTTGAAGCGAGAAGCTGCTCGAAAGTAAATCCGCTCGCTGCTGCGTACGCTACTTCGCAAATGGTCGTCCTACAGGACAGGCAGACGGACAGTTAACAAGCGTGGAACTGCTTGCGAATTTAATATTCACGTGCATGCTTCGCAGTAGGTTGTGTGTGTTTGTGTGTGTGTGTGTGTGTGTGTGTGTGTGTGTGTGTGTGTGTGTTGTGTGTGTGTGTGTGTTAAAGAAGCTTTGCTTCACTTAGATTCCAACAGTACGTTTGATCTGCGCGCTTTAATTTTTCTTCTATTTACTACCTTAATGTTGCACTTGTGCATTTACTTCGACGCTCGTGTTTCGCTCGTGTTACTTCGACGCTCATGCAAATGCAATAATAATAATGGGTATAAGCCATAAAAGAGGATCATCATCATCATCATAATAATTCGCTGCCTATAAGGAGGGGTCGGCAGCTAATAGCATTCGGTAGGCTGAAGAGTACCAGCTACTGAAACCTCTAAGCAAGCTCTTTCGGAAACCGCTTGAACGTTCCTGGCCGCTGCACATTCAGCAACGAGTATGTCATGCTTCATGTGATGAACTTGCATGATACAATAATTATGTTAATTTACCTATCTCTGCAAAAATGAGGAAATTAGAGCCTGGCCTTGTAGTATGCCAGTCAATCGCATAATTCGACCGAAAACCTTATTTCCGATATAGCGCTAGATATAAGGAGGTGCTTCTGCTCGATTTTGGGATCAGGCGCTACGCTTTGAAGACTTAATTTTTTTTCTTTCTCATGGTTTTAGATTGTGAACATGGCTACGAAGATTGTCATGGCAATTATCTGCACACTAGGTATGCAGGTATAGCGCATGCATTTTTTTTTTCTTTTTGCAAGTTTTGCTGAGTACAATGAACTGCGTTTTTATTACAGGAACGCTAAAAGGTTTTGCGCTTGTTACTGCTAGAATTCTTACCTCAAATTGTGCAAAAATATTGAACATACGGTTCGCAATATTTGAACAAAGCACTTGTAGGTCATTGTTTGCTTAGTTTGTACCGACGTTTACACACAGCTGTTATGGCGACTAAATCAGGAAAACGCTATATAGTGTCTTCTTACTTTCGCTGTGCCTTTAGTTCCGCGAGAGCTACGTTCCTCGTTATACCTATGTTTATAGAACACACAGGTCATGCTATAAGTGATGGGCAGGCATATTTTGAAGTATGAAGGTTATTTAGGACATAATTTGCAAGTGTTAAGCTAGTTTTTTTTTTTTTTTTGCTTGCTTGCTTGCTTGCTTGCTTGCTTGCTTGCTTGCTTGCTTGCTTGCTTGCTTGCTTGCTTGTTCAGATGCATCACATAAAACGCTTATAATATTTTTTTCTCCAGCTGCTCTGGGAGAACCCAAGGCGACAACAATTTTGCCTTTGAAGAGAACGTAATCATGTAATGGGCGACGCACTTAACACTTTTAAGCTGATTAGGCTGCATAGAAGCTGTGCAGAAAATTACTTATGCAAGCGTTCGGGAGCTCTATAGCCTTGTTTTAAGAACAACCCGGGAAGGTTGCAGATTGTGCCGACATAACTTAGCATGCCACAAAGTTTATATTTGGAGAGAATAGGGGGTATCCTACATATTTGTGATGTGTGGGAGTGTTATTGGTGAGCTGAACGAAGCAGCTGTTTCATATTCAGTAAGAATATGGGACAGGTCATGTGCGATGTGTACGTAGAAATTCAAGGGACGTGCGCTAAAAACAATTTTTTGCTATATATTATTTCGCAAACGCTCCAGATTGTTATATATGTGTCCTCAGAACGCTTTCGAATTTTCCTAGCTCAATGTATATAAATACAAGAGATCCCAAGATCAAATTGCGTGAAAAAGGTTAGAATATTATGGCTGTATGCATACGAAATTAAAGTGTGTGGGTGAGGTAAGGCTTTAGTTGAAGGTTACCTTAAAGAGTGTGGTCTAATAAAATAAACTCTGAGAAACTGGTCGAAGCGAACAGAATTGCTTGGAACCAGGCTGCTACATCACACAAGTCTCCTTGTCTTCTTTTTTTTTTTTGTGCCCACTGAGGAAAAAACAAGTTTACATCTATGGCCGGCCCAGCTGTCCTCTCCGATGTGAAGATACACATACAGCTCTGGATTTAATGCGAAGCTTTTGAAGCCAGCCCTCGTGCTGTAAAATGACTTTTCTTCCGTTTACCCGCTTCGCTTGACATGAATTCAAGATGTATGTTGGATATGCATAATTACTTGTCTTCAGTTTTTCTTGGATGAACCTAGTACACTCTTAGACAAAGGTTACACCCTTTGGGGCGTATATCTGCCACGCAACAATAATCGTCATCTGTCTTGCTTGCGTTTCCTTTCTTGAAAACACCGCGCCCGCTGCTTTCCTGTCGGCAATGCTATGTCATGCTGATAACGTATGTACATGGCGTTCGTTACTAGGAGGTACCCGGCTCGCAGCGTTAAAGAAAGGAAATGCAGACAAGACAGATGACGTCTTTTTCTGTGTGGCAAGATACGACCCAAAGGGTGTAACTATGTTTTAGAGTGTAGGCAATAGCGTCGGATGTTCGTATGTTAGTTTGGAATTTGAGCCTAAAGAACACATTGGTAAGCGCGAAAGTTTTTACTCGTAAGAATAAAAGTGCCGGTCAGTTAATGCTCCCTCGTAAAAAACAGCTGCGCTGCGTACGTGCGCGTGCGTTCTTGCGTATATGTGTATGTATTTCTTTGTTGCTGTCCACCCACCCACAAGGATATTACGTCTTATGCGTCAAGTCAAACCATGTAAAGCGTACTTTTGTTGGCCCAGCATAGCTCGGCTTCCCCACCCACTGAACAGGTTAGCCTGTGTGTGTCTGTTTCTCTCTACGTCCTCGTTGAGTCACGTTTACACATTCTATCATTGTTAATTTAGCTAGTAAGCGAGTTTTTACTAGTTTATACGCCCGATAAAACTATTTTCCTTACTTCGTACAGCTATCTACTAATTTGCTATTGCAATCGGTGCTTCGCCTTTCGGGCGGAGCTGCTAATTTTTTTCTGTATCGGTGTACACTACTAGAGGTTTGGAATAAAAAAGAGCGGTAAAAGAAATAAATCTTGCAGTTGGAGGCTACGCGGGCGTACGAGCACCGAAGCAGCTGCTCAACTTGGCCGGATTCACGGAAACCGGGGTCAGGGCAGCGTCGTTAGCGGGCAACGTACAGTCCCATTATCGCGCCATGTGTAAAAAGAAGAGCCTCTTCGCTCTACTTCAAGGCTGGGCCATGAGCGGAGTCCCGTTCTCCGTGCAGTTCCTGTCCAGCACTGTTGGAGTGCGCATCGGCTACGCATTGTTCGAAATCATTGCACTAATCTTAGGCAAAGTCTTCTGATCGGTATGTCTATGGGAAGCCGGAAGGTGAAAAGCGATCGGCCAGTCGCCATGCAAAAAAAAAAAAAAAACACATTCTTTGATTTGTCGTTGCGTGAAACAGGAAACAGCAGCTGAAAGGTGTGGTCACGTAATTCACGGTGACTTAGTCAAAATTTGTACAACGTGGCCACCACAACACTGCGTGGTAGCACGTCGACTGTGTGTTTGGCGCTATCTAGTCAGATCACCACTTTTGAGAGTCTTCATAGATTATCAGTGTAATAGAAGTAGCCTCTGAAATGTGCTAAGCTTTAACCTGTTATTCTGACTAGAATCTGCCACAAGTAACTTTAATAAAAAAAATATTTCCCGATAATGTGGCTATAACACACACGCTGTTAGCTGCACTGTCTAGACTTTTGATAAAATGTAGCTTTATTTATTCTAGTTTGGTCGAGCGCATCACCCCTCCTAAGACCACGACACGACCGTTGATGTGGCGGCATCTGTAATCTACGTTTTCATTTACGCATTACGGAAAATGAAGTCGAACTCATGGTATCGAACACAGCTACTTCGTTTAACCTTAAGTGCTCGTGGCTTTCAACGTTCAGGGTTTTGCGTATTAACTGAAGAAAAAGAAAGCTTTCAGAAATTTGCCATAGAACTTTAGATTGTGCAGCTTTAATTTCTCGGACGCTGCTCCAAGAATACGCGGATGCAATGTGTTGCCCCGACAGCAGCACGCAGAGCAACTACCGCTGAGAGGAAGGAGCAGCGCATGGCAGCAGCGAATTGTGTCGAAACGCTCGTATGGTGAACGCCGACATTGGGGATGCAGGCGTGGCACTTCGATGGTCCACAACGAGAGCGACGGAAAACAGTCGGCATTTCCCAGCATCCAGTGAAACAGTAGATATGCCAGCCTAAAGAGTACTGTGCGTACGGCCCAGACCAGTGCATACACCAGTGTTGCTCAAACTGCTAGCCATGAACCCAAATGGGTCATGTGCCTCTTTCTAGCGTCATGGAAGGTCCTGGTATATGTACACTTTGCTTGGAGGAAAGCAGATGAACTTTAATATATGGAAGCTGACATCAACAACAAAATCTTGTTGCCCGCTCCGGGGCGTGTTCCCAATGCTTCTCTGCCTGCGTCGGTTCCTCGCTCAAAAGCCTCAGGCCTTGTGCAGCAATATATATATATATATATATATATATATATATATATATATATATATATATATATATATATATATATATATATATATATATATATTGCTGTACAAGGCCTGAGACCTTGCAAGCTAAACAATTTCACAATGGCAGTACTTATTCTACACACATTTTACTTTGCGCGAATATTACCCATGTTATTCTACACATTCAAGCATGTGTAACTTGCTGCTAAGACCCGTAAGTTCACCTTACCCTTTGAAATGTGTTTGTGCATTACTTATACCTGCCTGTAAGTTTAACAAATATAAGCAAATGTATGGCGTAGTTCATCGAGGATACAGTAAAAACCCACTACGGACATCCCATAACAGAGATATAAGTGCTTTCTCTCTCTCTCTACAATACTCTCTCTCTCTCTCTCTCTCAAAAAAGGAGAGTTCAGTAATTATTTCCCACGCCTATAATCTCTCTTCGAAAATAAAGGATTCGTGATTCATATGACTAACCGTACTCCCGTTTCTATTAAACGTAAAGTTGATGTAAAATATAGTTATCTCGGATCATTGGGAAGCGCAGCTAATGATGGCAGTACGACACTTTGGAATAGTTGCTTCAAAGTATTTTATGCAGTTAACTTTGCACAAAGATTTAAAATATTATTCGCCCTCATTGTCGCTAAATTAAATATTTCCGATATTTATGAGAAAACATGCGCTCGTAAAACACACTACGCTCCAGAGTGCTGTAATTCATTTCGAAAGCCACCACGCGCAGATTGGCTTTCCCGAAAAAAAAAAATATCGGGCTAAAACCCATTATATTTTCTGCGCCGCAACACCCAAACACTTCTCTAGAAAGGTCTGGTTCGGCGCACACATCTCTCCCAATGCGGATCCACGTGCTGACGCCCATTTACTCGATGAATAAAGAGACATGTGACGAGCGGCTTTCCTGAACAAAAAAGGCAGAACTATAGCACATTACTATGTCACCGCAGCCAGGTAAAATCAATTAAAAGTGCTGATTCGACACATACATCACTCCCAGTGTCAATGCACGCGCAGACACTAATTTACGCTATGAATAAACAGACGTGCGCAGAGTGGCTATTCAGCAACAGGCAAGACTATAGCAACTATACTATAGCAAACTACGAGAAATTAGCGAACTACTAACGTTCCAAACATTTGTTCGTCCCAAACTGAAATACTCATGCGCAGTTTGGGGCCCGCATCAGATTGGCGAACAAAAAGCTCTTGAACCTATCCAAAACCACGTTATTGTATTTGTTTTCTCAGATTATTCTCACTTGTCTAGCATTACAGAACTAAAACAATAATTAAAACAGTAAATAAAACATTAAAACAGTTAATTTTCCCAGTCTTGAGTCATGCAGAAAAATAGCGCGCCTGTCCCTCTACCATAAGTTTTATCACTCGTCTCTTGCTCGCTCGATCATCATACCTACTCGTCGCCTTTCACTCCACTACAGTCATTCTAAAGCTGTATATCCACCACCTGCGTGCACTACTGCGCATCTCAACTCATTTTTCATTCGAACAGCGGACGACTGGAATCATCTGCCTACCGACGCTGCGCACCACTCCAATCCTATCCACTTCAAGTCATTCATCGAAGACCAGTCACAAATATAATACTCATCCCTCATGTAAAACCCCACAATAGGGGCATTTGAGGAACAAATAAATAAATAAATAAATAAATAAATAAATAAATAAATAAATAAATAAATAAGTAAATAAATTCCACTGTCAGCGTTTCCAATCATTTCTCCGAAAAGTGCTGGTACGGCGCACACATCGCTCCATCTGCTAACGCAGAAGCCGACGCTGATCGCAGGATGAAAATCGATATCCGTTGATTGTCATTTTCCCAAGGCAAAAAGGTAAGCTAATAACCCATTGAAATGTCAATGCGCAGGCAGGTCCAATAATTTCTCAGAAAACCAGTCGCCTGGCGCATGCATCACAATACCGGGTAAGGCACGTGCAGGCTTCGATTTACGCATTGAGCAAAACGACCTGCGCGGATTGTCTTTCCATGACAATAACTGGCATGTACACAAACTCTGGGAATGGATGTAACTGAAGCATTGTATGCTGTTTCCATTGATTGATGGTAATTACCGGTGATGTCAGCGGTGAGCTTGTTCTTTGATCAATGTTTAATCCAATACGAGATTGGTTAGCTGAATAAAACATTGCCTTGCGTGCACCACTGCTATCTGCCGGAGTAGTTTGCTTGAGGCATTCTGCGCCCTTCTTCATCATCTCAGTAAGGGTAAACCTATAGCCCAAGAAAATATTGTCTAACACAGGTCCAATAGGATCTCTCGAAAGCGCTCGTTCTTCGCGCACATCACTCCGCACGCATGCTTCAATGCCGATTTAGGTGTTAAATAAACGAATGGAAATTGTTTAAATTTCTCGCAAAAGATTTTAGAGAACGGTAACCCTATAGCCAATGAAAATATTCGTTTGCGCCAGATAAAATAAGTTCTCTGGAAAGTGCTGGTTCATCGCGTATATCACCCCACACACATGCGTTGACGCCAATTTACGCGACAAAAAAACGAATAGGCACATAATAATTTGTTGCAATAAATGAATAATAGGAAAGCCAGTAGCGAAGCCGTCACAGCAGAATAGGCGACAGCGCATGCGTGGGAAGGGATATATGCGAAGAAAAAGCGATTTCCAGAGCTCATTTTATCTGGTTGAAACGAATAATTTCATGGGCTATACCTTCTGGCCTTACCATTTTTTCATTTTTTCGAAAAGATTATGTGCCTATTCGCTTGTCGATCCCGTAAATTGCCGCCAGCGTATGCGTGGGAAGGGATATATGCGAAGAAAAAGCGATTTCGAGAGCTCATTTTACCTGGCTGAAACGAATAATTTCATGGGCTATACCTTCTGGCCTTACCATTTTTTCATTTTTTCGAAAAGATTATGTGCCTATTCGCTTGTCGATCCCGTAAATTGCCGCCAGCGTATGCGTGGGAAGGGATATATGCGAAGAAAAAGCGATTTCGAGAGCTCATTTTACCTGGCTGAAAAGAATAATTTCATGGGCTATAGCCTTACCATTTTTTCATTTTTTCTAAAAGAATATTATGTGCCTATTCGCTTGTCGATCGCGTAAAACGGCGCCAGCGCATGCGTGGGAAGGGATATATGCGAAGAAAAAGCGATTTCGAGAGCTCATTTTACCTGGCTGAAACGAATAATTTCATGGGCTATAGCCTTACCATTTTTTTCATTTTTTCGAAAAGATTATTATGTGCCTATTCGCTTGTCGATCGCGTAAATCGGCGCCAGCGCATGCGTGGGAAGGGATATATGCGAAGAAAAAGCGATTTCGAGAGCTCATTTTACCTGGCTGAAACGAATAATTTCATGGGCTATAGCCTTACCATTTTTTTCATTTTTTCGAAAAGATTATTATGTGCCTATTCGCTTGTCGATCGCGTAAAACGGCGCCAGCGCATGCGTGGGAAGGGATATATGCGAAGAAAAAGCGATTTCGAGAGCTCATTTTACCTGGCTGAAACGAATAATTTCATGGGCTATAGCCTTACCATTTTTTTCATTTTTTCGAAAAGATTATTATGGGCCCATTCGCTTGTCGATCGCGTAAATCGGCGCCAGCGTATGCGTGGGAAGGGATATATGCGAAGAAAAAGCGATTTCGAGAGCTCATTTTACCTGGCTGAAACGAATAATTTCAGGGGCTATAGCCTTACCATTTTTTCATTTTTTCTAAAAGAATATTATGTGCCTATTCGCTTGTCGATCGCGTAAATCGGCGCCAGCGCATGCGTGGGAAGGGATATATGCGAAGAAAAAGCGATTTCGAGAGCTCATTTTACCTGGCTGAAACGAATAATTTCATGGGCTATAGCCTTACCATTTTTTTCATTTTTTTCGAAAAGATTATTATGGGCCTATTCGCTTGTCGATCGCGTAAATCGGCGCCAGCGTATGCGTGGGAAGGGATATATGCGAAGAAAAAGCGATTTCGAGAGCTCATTTTACCTGGCTGAAACGAATAATTTCATGGGCTATAGCCTTACCATTTTTTCATTTTTTCTAAAAGAATATTATGTGCCTATTCGCTTGTCGATCGCGTAAATCGGCGCCAGCGCATGCGTGGGAAGGGATATATGCGAAGAAAAAGCGATTTCGAGAGCTCATTTTACCTGGCTGAAACGAATAATTTCATGGGCTATAGCCTTACCATTTTTTTCATTTTTTCGAAAAGATTATTATGGGCCTATTCGCTTGTCGATCGCGTAAATCGGCGCCAGCGTATGCGTGGGAAGGGATATATGCGAAGAAAAAGCGATTTCGAGAGCTCATTTTACCTGGCTGAAACGAATAATTTCATGGGCTATAGCCTTACCATTTTTTCATTTTTTCTAAAAGAATATTATGTGCCTATTCGCTTGTCGATCGCGTAAATCGGCGCCAGCGCATGCGTGGGAAGGGATATATGGGAAGAAAAAGCGATTTCGAGAGCTCATTTTACCTGGCTGAAACGAATAATTTCATGGGCTATAGCCTTACCATTTTTTTCATTTTTTCGAAAAGATTATTATGGGCCTATTCGCTTGTCGATCGCGTAAATCGGCGCCAGCGTATGCGTGGGAAGGGATATATGCGAAGAAAAAGCGATTTCGAGAGCTCATTTTACCTGGCTGAAACGAATAATTTCATGGGCTATAGCCTTACCATTTTTTCATTTTTTCTAAAAGAATATTATGTGCCTATTCGCTTGTCGATCGCGTAAATCGGCGCCAGCGCATGCGTGGGAAGGGATATATGGGAAGAAAAAGCGATTTCGAGAGCTCATTTTACCTGGCTGAAACGAATAATTTCATGGGCTATAGCCTTACCATTTTTTTCATTTTTTCGAAAAGATTATTATGGGCCTATTCGCTTGTCGATCGCGTAAATCGGCGCCAGCGTATGCGTGGAAGGGATATATGCGAAGAAAAAGCGATTTCGAGAGCTCATTTTACCTGGCTGAAACGAATAATTTCATGGGCTATAGCCTTACCATTTTTTCATTTTTTCTAAAAGAATATTATGTGCCTATTCGCTTGTCGATCGCGTAAATCGGCGCCAGCGCATGCGTGGGAAGGGATATATGGGAAGAAAAAGCGATTTCGAGAGCTCATTTTACCTGGCTGAAACGAATAAATTCATGGGCTATAGCCTTACCATTTTTTTCATTTTTTCGAAAAGATTATTATGGGCCTATTCGCTTGTCGATCGCGTAAATCGGCGCCAGCGCATGCGTGGGAAGGGATATATGCGAAGAAAAAGCGATTTCGAGAGCTCATTTTACCTGGCTGACACGAATAATTTCATGGGCTATAGCCTTACCATTTTTTTCATTTTTTCGAAAAGATTATTATGGGCCTATTCGCTTGTCGATCGCGTAAATCGGCGCCAGCGTATGCGTGGGAAGGGATATATGCGAAGAAAAAGCGATTTCGAAAGCTCATTTTACCTGGCTGAAACGAATAATTTCATGGGCTATAGCCTTACCATTTTTTTCATTTTTTCGAAAAGATTATTATGGGCCTATTCGCTTGTCGATCGCGTAAATCGGCGCCAGCGTATGCGTGGGAAGGGATATATGGGAAGAAAAAGCGATTTCGAGAGCTCATTTTACCTGGCTGAAACGAATAATTTCATGGGCTATAGCCTTACCATTTTTTTCATTTTTTCGAAAAGATTATTATGTGCCTATTCGCTTGTCGATCGCGTAAATCGGCGCCAGCGCATGCGTGGGAAGGGATATATGGGAAGAAAAAGCGATTTCGAGAGCTCATTTTACCTGGCTGAAAAGAATAATTTCATGGGCTATAGCCTTACCATTTTTTTCATTTTTTCGAAAAGATTATTAGGGGCCTATTCGCTTGTCGATCGCGTAAATCGGCGCCAGCGCATGCGTGGGAAGGGATATATGCGAAGAAAAAGCGATTTCGAGAGCTCATTTTACCTGGCTGAAACGAATAATTTCATGGGCTATAGCCTTACCATTTTTTTCATTTTTTCGAAAAGATTATTAGGGGCCTATTCGCTTGTCGATCGCGTAAATCGGCGCCAGCGTATGCGTGGGAAGGGATATATGGGAAGAAAAAGCGATTTCGAGAGCTCATTTTACCTGGCTGAAACGAATAATTTCATGGGCTATAGCCTTACCATTTTTTTCATTTTTTCGAAAAGATTATTATGTGCCTATTCGCTTGTCGATCGCGTAAATCGGCGCCAGCGCATGCGTGAGAAGGGATATATGCGAAGAAAAAGCGATTTCGAGAGCTCATTTTACCTGGCTGAAACGAATAATTTCATGGGCTATAGCCTTACCATTTTTTTCATTTTTTCGAAAAGATTATTATGTGCCTATTCGCTTGTCGATCGCGTAAATCGGCGCCAGCGTATGCGTGGGAAGGCATATATGGGAAGAAAAAGCGATTTCGAGAGCTCATTTTACCTGGCTGAAACGAATAATTTCATGGGCTATAGCCTTACCATTTTTTTCATTTTTTCGAAAAGATTATTATGTGCCTATTCGCTTGTCGATCGCGTAAATCGGCGCCAGCGTATGCGTGGGAAGGCATATATGCGAAGAAAAAGCGATTTCGAGAGCTCATTTTACCTGGCTGAAACGAATAATTTCATGGGCTATAGCCTTACCATTTTTTTCATTTTTTCGAAAAGATTATTATGTGCCTATTCGCTTGTCGATCGCGTAAATCGGCGCCAGCGTATGCGTGGGAAGGGATATATGGGAAGAAAAAGCGATTTCGAGAGCTCATTTTACCTGGCTGAAACGAATAATTTCATGGGCTATAGCCTTACCATTTTTTTCATTTTTTCGAAAAGATTATTATGTGCCTATTCGCTTGTCGATCGCGTAAATCGGCGCCAGCGCATGCGTGAGAAGGGATATATGCGAAGAAAAAGCGATTTCGAGAGCTCATTTTACCTGGCTGAAACGAATAATTTCATGGGCTATAGCCTTACCATTTTTTTCATTTTTTCGAAAAGATTATTATGTGCCTATTCGCTTGTCGATCGCGTAAATCGGCGCCAGCGCATGCGTGAGAAGGGATATATGCGAAGAAAAAGCGATTTCGAGAGCTCATTTTACCTGGCTGAAAAGAATAATTTCATGGGCTATAGCCTTACCATTTTTTTCATTTTTTCGAAAAGATTATTATGGGCCTATTCGCTTGTCGATCGCGTAAATCGGCGCCAGCGCATGCGTGGGAAGGGATATATGCGAAGAAAAAGCGATTTCGAGAGCTCATTTTACCTGGCTGAAACGAATAATTTCATGGGCTATAGCCTTACCATTTTTTTCATTTTTTCGAAAAGATTATTATGGGCCTATTCGCTTGTCGATCGCGTAAATCGGCGCCAGCGTATGCGTGGGAAGGGATATATGCGAAGAAAAAGCGATTTCGAGAGCTCATTTTACCTGGCTGAAACGAATAATTTCATGGGCTATAGCCTTACCATTTTTTTCATTTTTTCGAAAAGATTATTATGGGCCTATTCGCTTGTCGATCGCGTAAATCGGCGCCAGCGTATGCGTGGGAAGGGATATATGGGAAGAAAAAGCGATTTCGAGAGCTCATTTTACCTGGCTGAAACGAATAATTTCATGGGCTATAGCCTTACCATTTTTTTCATTTTTTCGAAAAGATTATTATGGGCCTATTCGCTTGTCGATCGCGTAAATCGGCGCCAGCGCATGCGTGGGAAGGGATATATGGGAAGAAAAAGCGATTTCGAGAGCTCATTTTACCTGGCTGAAACGAATAATTTCATGGGCTATAGCCTTACCATTTTTTTCATTTTTTCGAAAAGATTATTATGGGCCTATTCGCTTGTCGATCGCGTAAATCGGCGCCAGCGCATGCGTGGGAAGGGATATATGGGAAGAAAAAGCGATTTCGAGAGCTCATTTTACCTGGCTGAAAAGAATAATTTCATGGGCTATAGCCTTACCATTTTTTCATTTTTTCGAAAAGATTATTATGGGCCTATTCGCTTGTCGATCGCGTAAATCGGCGCCAGCGCATGCGTGGGAAGGGATATATGGGAAGAAAAAGCGATTTCGAGAGCTCATTTTACCTGGCTGAAACGAATAATTTCATGGGCTATAGCCTTACCATTTTTTTTCATTTTTTCGAAAAGATTATTATGGGCCTATTCGCTTGTCGATCGCGTAAATCGGCGCCAGCGCATGCGTGGGAAGGGATATATGGGAAGAAAAAGCGATTTCGAGAGCTCATTTTACCTGGCTGAAAAGAATAATTTCATGGGCTATAGCCTTACCATTTTTTCATTTTTTCGAAAAGATTATTATGGGCCTATTCGCTTGTCGATCGCGTAAATCGGCGCCAGCGCATGCGTGAGAAGGGATATATGCGAAGAAAAAGCGATTTCGAGAGCTCATTTTACCTGGCTGAAACGAATAATTTCATGGGCTATAGCCTTACCATTTTTTTCATTTTTTCGAAAAGATTGTTATGTGCCTATTCGCTTGTCGATCGCGTAAATCGGCGCCAGCGCATGCGTGAGAAGGGATATATGCGAAGAAAAAGCGATTTCGAGAGCTCATTTTACCTGGCTGAAACGAATAATTTCATGGGCTATAGCCTTACCATTTTTTTCATTTTTTCGAAAAGATTATTATGTGCCTATTCGCTTGTCGATCGCGTAAATCGGCGCCAGCGCATGCGTGGGAAGGGATATATGCGAAGAAAAAGCGATTTCGAGAGCTCATTTTACCTGGCTGAAACGAATAATTTCATGGGCTATAGCCTTACCATTTTTTCATTGTTTCGAAAAGATTATTATGGGCCTATTCGCTTGTCGATCGCGTAAATCGGCGCCAGCGCATGCGTGAGAAGGGATATATGCGAAGAAAAAGCGATTTCGAGAGCTCATTTTACCTGGCTGAAACGAATAATTTCATGGGCTATAGCTTTACCATTTTTTTCATTTTTTCGAAAAGATTGTTATGTGCCTATTCGCTTGTCCATCGCGTAAATCGGCGCCAGCGCATGCGTGGGAAGGGATATATGGGAAGAAAAAGCGATTTTGAGAGCTCATTTTACCTGGCTGAAAAGAATAATTTCATGGGCTATAGCCTTACGATTTTTTTCATTTTTTCGAAAAGATTATTATGTGCCTATTCGCTTGTCGATCGCGTAAATCGGCGCCAGCGCATGCGTGGGAAGGGATATATGGGAAGAAAAAGCAATTTCGAGAGCTCATTTTACCTGGCTGAAACGAATGATTTCATGGGCTATAGCCTTACCATTTTTTTCATTTTTTCGAAAAGATTATTATGGGCCTATTCGCTTGTCGATCGCGTAAATCGGCGCCAGCGCATGCGTGGGAAGGGATATATGCGAAGAAAAAGCGATTTCGAGAGCTCATTTTACCTGGCTGAAACGAATAATTTCATGGGCTATAGCCTTACCATTTTTTTTCATTTTTTCGAAAAGATTATTATGTACCTATTCGCTTGTCGATCCCGTAAATTGGCGCCAGCGTATGCGTGGGAAGGGATATATGCGAAGAAAAAGCGATTTCGAGAGCTCATTTTACCTGGCTGAAACGAATAATTTCATAGGCTATACCTTTTGGCCTTACCATTTTTTTCATTTTTTCGAAAAGATTATTATGTGCCTATTCGCTTGTCGATCGCGTAAATCGGCGCCAGCGCATGCGTGGGAAGGGATATATGGGAAGAAAAAGCAATTTCGAGAGCTCATTTTACCTGGCTGAAACGAATGATTTCATGGGCTATAGCCTTACCATTTTTTTCATTTTTTCGAAAAGATTATTATGGGCCTATTCGCTTGTCGATCGCGTAAATCGGCGCCAGCGCATGCGTGGGAAGGGATATATGCGAAGAAAAAGCGATTTCGAGAGCTCATTTTACCTGGCTGAAACGAATAATTTCATGGGCTATAGCCTTACCATTTTTTTTCATTTTTTCGAAAAGATTATTATGTGCCTATTCGCTTGTCGATCCCGTAAATTGGCGCCAGCGTATGCGTGGGAAGGGATATATGCGAAGAAAAAGCGATTTCGAGAGCTCATTTTACCTGGCTGAAACGAATAATTTCATGGGCTATACCTTTTGGCCTTACCATTTTTTTCATTTTTTCGAAAAGATTATTATGTGCCTATTCGCTTGTCGATCGCGTAAATCGGCGCCAGCGCATGCGTGAGAAGGGATATATGCGAAGAAAAAGCGATTTCGAGAGCTCATTTTACCTGGCTGAAACGAATAATTTCATGGGCTATAGCCTTACCATTTTTTTCATTTTTTCGAAAAGATTATTATGTGCCTATTCGCTTGTCGATCGCGTAAATCGGCGCCAGCGCATGCGTGGGAAGGGATATATGCGAAGAAAAAGCGATTTCGAGAGCTCATTTTACCTGGCTGAAACGAATAATTTCATGGGCTATAGCCTTACCATTTTTTCATTTTTTCTAAAAGATTATTATGTGCCTATTCGCTTGTCGATCGCTTAAATCGGCGCCAGCGTATGCGTGGGAAGGGATGTATGCGAAGAAAAAGCGATTTCGAGAGCTCATTTTACCTGGCTGAAACGAATAATTTCATGGGCTATAGCCTTACGATTTTTTTCATTTTTTCGAAAAGATTATTATGTGCCTATTCGCTTGTCGATCGCGTAAATCGGCGCCAGCGCATGCGTGGGAAGGGATATATGCGAAGAAAAAGCGATTTCGAGAGCTCATTTTACCTGGCTGAAACGAATAATTTCATGGGCTATAGCCTTACCATTTTTTTCATTTTTTCGAAAAGATTATTATGTGCCTATTCGCTTGTCGATCGCGTAAATCGGCGCCAGCGCATGCGTGGGAAGGGATATATGCGAAGAAAAAGCGATTTCGAGAGCTCATTTTACCTGGCTGAAACGAATAATTTCATGGGCTATAGCCTTACCATTTTTTCATTTTTTCTAAAAGATTATTATGTGCCTATTCGCTTGTCGATCGCGTAAATCGGCGCCAGCGTATGCGTGGGAAGGGATATCTGCGAAGAAAAAGCGATTTCGAGAGCTCATTTTACCTGGCTGAAACGAATAATTTCATGGGCTATAGGCTTACCATTATTTCATTTTTTCGAAAAGATTATTATGTGCCTATTCGCTTGTCGATCGCGTAAATCGGCGCCAGCGTATGCGTGGGAAGGGATATATGCGAAGAAAAAGCGATTTCGAGAGCTCATTTTACCTGCCTGAAACGAATAATTTCATGGGCTATAGGCTTACCATTATTTCATTTTTTCGAAAAGATTATTATGTGCCTATTCGCTTGTCGATCGCGTAAATCGGCGCCAGCGTATGCGTGGGAAGGGATATATGCGAAGAAAAAGCGATTTCGAGAGCTCATTTTACCTGCCTGAAACGAATAATTTCATGGGCTATAGCCTTACCATTTTTTCATTTCTTCGAAAAGATTATTATGTGCCTATTCGCTTGTCGATCGCGTTAATCGGTGCCAGCGCATGCGTGGGAAGGGATATATGCGAAGAAAAAGCGATTTCGAGAGCTCATTTTACCTGGCTGAAACGAATAATTTCATGGGCTATAGCCTTACCATTTTTTCATTTCTTCGAAAAGATTATTATGTGCCTATTCGCTTGTCGATCGCGTAAATCGGTGCCAGCGTATGCGTGGGAAGGGATATCTGCGAAGAAAAAGCGATTTCGAGAGCTCATTTTACCTGGCTGAAACGAATAATTTCATGGGCTATAGGCTTACCATTATTTCATTTTTTCGAAAAGATTATTATGTGCCTATTCGCTTGTCGATCGCGTAAATCGGCGCCAGCGTATGCGTGGGAAGGGATATATGCGAAGAAAAAGCGATTTCGAGAGCTCATTTTACCTGCCTGAAACGAATAATTTCATGGGCTATAGCCTTACCATTTTTTCATTTCTTCGAAAAGATTATTATGTGCCTATTCGCTTGTCGATCGCGTAAATCGGTGCCAGCGCATGCGTGGGAAGGGATATATGCGAAGAAAAAGCGATTTCGAGAGCTCATTTTACCTGGCTGAAACGAATAATTTCATGGGCTATAGCCTTACCATTTTTTCATTTTTTCGAAAAGATTATTATGTGCCTATTCGCTTGTCGATCGCGTAAATCGGTGCCAGCGCATGCGTGGGAAGGGATATATGCGAAGAAAAAGCGATTTCGAGAGCTCATTTTACCTGCCTGAAACGAATAATTTCATGGGCTATAGCCTTACCATTTTTTCATTTCTTCGAAAAGATTATTATGTGCCTATTCGCTTGTCGATCGCGTTAATCGGTGCCAGCGCATGCGTGGGAAGGGATATATGCGAAGAAAAAGCGATTTCGAGAGCTCATTTTACCTGGCTGAAACGAATAATTTCATGGGCTATAGCCTTACCATTTTTTCATTTCTTCGAAAAGATTATTATGTGCCTATTCGCTTGTCGATCGCGTAAATCGGTGCCAGCGCATGCGTGGGAAGGGATATATGCGAAGAAAAAGCGATTTCGAGAGCTCATTTTACCTGGCTGAAACGAATAATTTCATGGGCTATAGCCTTACGATTTTTTTCATTTTTTCGAAAAGATTATTATGTGCCTATTCGCTTGTCGATCGCGTAAATCGGCGCCAGCGCATGCGTGGGAAGGGATATATGCGAAGAAAAAGCGATTTCGAGAGCTCATTTTACCTGGCTGAAACGAATAATTTCATGGGCTATAGCCTTACCATTTTTTTCATTTTTTCGAAAAGATTATTATGTGCCTA
The DNA here is from genome assembly GCF_023375885.2 of Dermacentor andersoni. Taxonomy (NCBI): domain Eukaryota; kingdom Metazoa; phylum Arthropoda; class Arachnida; order Ixodida; family Ixodidae; genus Dermacentor; species Dermacentor andersoni. The sequence continues at coordinate 173,172,581 of NC_092818.1, forward strand.
TTCGCTTGTCGATCGCGTAAATCGGCGCCAGCGCATGCGTGGGAAGGGATATATGCGAAGAAAAAGCGATTTCGAGAGCTCATTTTACCTGGCTGAAACGAATAATTTCATGGGCTATAGCCTTACCATTTTTTCATTTTTTCTAAAAGATTATTATGTGCCTATTCGCTTGTCGATCGCGTAAATCGGCGCCAGCGTATGCGTGGGAAGGGATATCTGCGAAGAAAAAGCGATTTCGAGAGCTCATTTTACCTGGCTGAAACGAATAATTTCATGGGCTATAGGCTTACCATTATTTCATTTTTTCGAAAAGATTATTATGTGCCTATTCGCTTGTCGATCGCGTAAATCGGCGCCAGCGTATGCGTGGGAAGGGATATATGCGAAGAAAAAGCGATTTCGAGAGCTCATTTTACCTGCCTGAAACGAATAATTTCATGGGCTATAGCCTTACCATTTTTTCATTTCTTCGAAAAGATTATTATGTGCCTATTCGCTTGTCGATCGCGTTAATCGGTGCCAGCGCATGCGTGGGAAGGGATATATGCGAAGAAAAAGCGATTTCGAGAGCTCATTTTACCTGGCTGAAACGAATAATTTCATGGGCTATAGCCTTACCATTTTTTCATTTCTTCGAAAAGATTATTATGTGCCTATTCGCTTGTCGATCGCGTAAATCGGTGCCAGCGCATGCGTGGGAAGGGATATATGCGAAGAAAAAGCGATTTCGAGAGCTCATTTTACCTGCCTGAAACGAATAATTTCATGGGCTATAGCCTTACCATTTTTTTCATTTTTTCGAAAAGATTATTATGGGCCTATTCGCTTGTCGATCGCGTAAATCGGCGCCAGCGTATGCGTGGGAAGGGATATATGCGAAGAAAAAGCGATTTCGAGAGCTCATTTTACCTGGCTGAAACGAATAATTTCATGGGCTATAGCCTTACCATTTTTTTCATTTTTTCGAAAAGATTATTATGGGCCTATTCGCTTGTCGATCGCGTAAATCGGCGCCAGCGTATGCGTGGGAAGGGATATATGGGAAGAAAAAGCGATTTCGAGAGCTCATTTTACCTGGCTGAAACGAATAATTTCATGGGCTATAGCCTTACCATTTTTTTCATTTTTTCGAAAAGATTATTATGGGCCTATTCGCTTGTCGATCGCGTAAATCGGCGCCAGCGCATGCGTGGGAAGGGATATATGGGAAGAAAAAGCGATTTCGAGAGCTCATTTTACCTGGCTGAAACGAATAATTTCATGGGCTATAGCCTTACCATTTTTTTCATTTTTTCGAAAAGATTATTATGGGCCTATTCGCTTGTCGATCGCGTAAATCGGCGCCAGCGCATGCGTGGGAAGGGATATATGGGAAGAAAAAGCGATTTCGAGAGCTCATTTTACCTGGCTGAAACGAATAATTTCATGGGCTATAGCCTTACCATTTTTTTCATTTTTTCGAAAAGATTATTATGGGCCTATTCGCTTGTCGATCGCGTAAATCGGCGCCAGCGCATGCGTGGGAAGGGATATATGGGAAGAAAAAGCGATTTCGAGAGCTCATTTTACCTGGCTGAAAAGAATAATTTCATGGGCTATAGCCTTACCATTTTTTCATTTTTTCGAAAAGATTATTATGGGCCTATTCGCTTGTCGATCGCGTAAATCGGCGCCAGCGCATGCGTGGGAAGGGATATATGGGAAGAAAAAGCGATTTCGAGAGCTCATTTTACCTGGCTGAAACGAATAATTTCATGGGCTATAGCCTTACCATTTTTTTTCATTTTTTCGAAAAGATTATTATGGGCCTATTCGCTTGTCGATCGCGTAAATCGGCGCCAGCGCATGCGTGGGAAGGGATATATGGGAAGAAAAAGCGATTTCGAGAGCTCATTTTACCTGGCTGAAAAGAATAATTTCATGGGCTATAGCCTTACCATTTTTTCATTTTTTCGAAAAGATTATTATGGGCCTATTCGCTTGTCGATCGCGTGAATCGGCGCCAGCGCATGCGTGAGAAGGGATATATGCGAAGAAAAAGCGATTTCGAGAGCTCATTTTACCTGGCTGAAACGAATAATTTCATGGGCTATAGCCTTACCATTTTTTTCATTTTTTCGAAAAGATTGTTATGTGCCTATTCGCTTGTCGATCGCGTAAATCGGCGCCAGCGCATGCGTGAGAAGGGATATATGCGAAGAAAAAGCGGTTTCGAGAGCTCATTTTACCTGGCTGAAACGAATAATTTCATGGGCTATAGCCTTACCATTTTTTTCATTTTTTCGAAAAGATTATTATGTGCCTATTCGCTTGTCGATCGCGTAAATCGGCGCCAGCGCATGCGTGGGAAGGGATATATGCGAAGAAAAAGCGATTTCGAGAGCTCATTTTACCTGGCTGAAACGAATAATTTCATGGGCTATAGCCTTACCATTTTTTCATTGTTTCGAAAAGATTATTATGGGCCTATTCGCTTGTCGATCGCGTAAATCGGCGCCAGCGCATGCGTGAGAAGGGATATATGCGAAGAAAAAGCGATTTCGAGAGCTCATTTTACCTGGCTGAAACGAATAATTTCATGGGCTATAGCTTTACCATTTTTTTCATTTTTTCGAAAAGATTGTTATGTGCCTATTCGCTTGTCCATCGCGTAAATCGGCGCCAGCGCATGCGTGGGAAGGGATATATGGGAAGAAAAAGCGATTTTGAGAGCTCATTTTACCTGGCTGAAAAGAATAATTTCATGGGCTATAGCCTTACGATTTTTTTCATTTTTTCGAAAAGATTATTATGTGCCTATTCGCTTGTCGATCGCGTAAATCGGCGCCAGCGCATGCGTGGGAAGGGATATATGGGAAGAAAAAGCAATTTCGAGAGCTTATTTTACCTGGCTGAAACGAATGATTTCATGGGCTATAGCCTTACCATTTTTTTCATTTTTTCGAAAAGATTATTATGGGCCTATTCGCTTGTCGATCGCGTAAATCGGCGCCAGCGCATGCGTGGGAAGGGATATATGCGAAGAAAAAGCGATTTCGAGAGCTCATTTTACCTGGCTGAAACGAATAATTTCATGGGCTATAGCCTTACCATTTTTTTCATTTTTTCGAAAAGATTATTATGGGCCTATTCGCTTGTCGATCGCGTAAATCGGCGCCAGCGCATGCGTGGGAAGGGATATATGGGAAGAAAAAGCGATTTCGAGAGCTCATTTTACCTGGCTGAAAAGAATAATTTCATGGGCTATAGCCTTACCATTTTTTCATTTTTTCGAAAAGATTATTATGGGCCTATTCGCTTGTCGATCGCGTAAATCGGCGCCAGCGCATGCGTGGGAAGGGATATATGGGAAGAAAAAGCGATTTCGAGAGCTCATTTTACCTGGCTGAAACGAATAATTTCATGGGCTATAGCCTTACCATTTTTTTTCATTTTTTCGAAAAGATTATTATGGGCCTATTCGCTTGTCGATCGCGTAAATCGGCGCCAGCGCATGCGTGGGAAGGGATATATGGGAAGAAAAAGCGATTTCGAGAGCTCATTTTACCTGGCTGAAAAGAATAATTTCATGGGCTATAGCCTTACCATTTTTTCATTTTTTCGAAAAGATTATTATGGGCCTATTCGCTTGTCGATCGCGTAAATCGGCGCCAGCGCATGCGTGAGAAGGGATATATGCGAAGAAAAAGCGATTTCGAGAGCTCATTTTACCTGGCTGAAACGAATAATTTCATGGGCTATAGCCTTACCATTTTTTTCATTTTTTCGAAAAGATTGTTATGTGCCTATTCGCTTGTCGATCGCGTAAATCGGCGCCAGCGCATGCGTGAGAAGGGATATATGCGAAGAAAAAGCGATTTCGAGAGCTCATTTTACCTGGCTGAAACGAATAATTTCATGGGCTATAGCCTTACCATTTTTTTCATTTTTTCGAAAAGATTATTATGTGCCTATTCGCTTGTCGATCGCGTAAATCGGCGCCAGCGCATGCGTGGGAAGGGATATATGCGAAGAAAAAGCGATTTCGAGAGCTCATTTTACCTGGCTGAAACGAATAATTTCATGGGCTATAGCCTTACCATTTTTTCATTGTTTCGAAAAGATTATTATGGGCCTATTCGCTTGTCGATCGCGTAAATCGGCGCCAGCGCATGCGTGAGAAGGGATATATGCGAAGAAAAAGCGATTTCGAGAGCTCATTTTACCTGGCTGAAACGAATAATTTCATGGGCTATAGCTTTACCATTTTTTTCATTTTTTCGAAAAGATTGTTATGTGCCTATTCGCTTGTCCATCGCGTAAATCGGCGCCAGCGCATGCGTGGGAAGGGATATATGGGAAGAAAAAGCGATTTTGAGAGCTCATTTTACCTGGCTGAAAAGAATAATTTCATGGGCTATAGCCTTACGATTTTTTTCATTTTTTCGAAAAGATTATTATGTGCCTATTCGCTTGTCGATCGCGTAAATCGGCGCCAGCGCATGCGTGGGAAGGGATATATGGGAAGAAAAAGCAATTTCGAGAGCTCATTTTACCTGGCTGAAACGAATGATTTCATGGGCTATAGCCTTACCATTTTTTTCATTTTTTCGAAAAGATTATTATGGGCCTATTCGCTTGTCGATCGCGTAAATCGGCGCCAGCGCATGCGTGGGAAGGGATATATGCGAAGAAAAAGCGATTTCGAGAGCTCATTTTACCTGGCTGAAACGAATAATTTCATGGGCTATAGCCTTACCATTTTTTTTCATTTTTTCGAAAAGATTATTATGTACCTATTCGCTTGTCGATCCCGTAAATTGGCGCCAGCGTATGCGTGGGAAGGGATATATGCGAAGAAAAAGCGATTTCGAGAGCTCATTTTACCTGGCTGAAACGAATAATTTCATAGGCTATACCTTTTGGCCTTAAGATTTTTTTCATTTTTTCGAAAAGATTATTATGTGCCTATTCGCTTGTCGATCGCGTAAATCGGCGCCAGCGCATGCGTGGGAAGGGATATATGGGAAGAAAAAGCAATTTCGAGAGCTCATTTTACCTGGCTGAAACGAATGATTTCATGGGCTATAGCCTTACCATTTTTTTCATTTTTTCGAAAAGATTATTATGGGCCTATTCGCTTGTCGATCGCGTAAATCGGCGCCAGCGCATGCGTGGGAAGGGATATATGCGAAGAAAAAGCGATTTCGAGAGCTCATTTTACCTGGCTGAAACGAATAATTTCATGGGCTATAGCCTTACCATTTTTTTTCATTTTTTCGAAAAGATTATTATGTGCCTATTCGCTTGTCGATCCCGTAAATTGGCGCCAGCGTATGCGTGGGAAGGGATATATGCGAAGAAAAAGCGATTTCGAGAGCTCATTTTACCTGGCTGAAACGAATAATTTCATGGGCTATACCTTTTGGCCTTACCATTTTTTTCATTTTTTCGAAAAGATTATTATGTGCCTATTCGCTTGTCGATCGCGTAAATCGGCGCCAGCGCATGCGTGAGAAGGGATATATGCGAAGAAAAAGCGATTTCGAGAGCTCATTTTACCTGGCTGAAACGAATAATTTCATGGGCTATAGCCTTACCATTTTTTTCATTTTTTCGAAAAGATTATTATGTGCCTATTCGCTTGTCGATCGCGTAAATCGGCGCCAGCGCATGCGTGGGAAGGGATATATGCGAAGAAAAAGCGATTTCGAGAGCTCATTTTACCTGGCTGAAACGAATAATTTCATGGGCTATAGCCTTACCATTTTTTCATTTTTTCTAAAAGATTATTATGTGCCTATTCGCTTGTCGATCGCTTAAATCGGCGCCAGCGTATGCGTGGGAAGGGATGTATGCGAAGAAAAAGCGATTTCGAGAGCTCATTTTACCTGGCTGAAACGAATAATTTCATGGGCTATAGCCTTACGATTTTTTTCATTTTTTCGAAAAGATTATTATGTGCCTATTCGCTTGTCGATCGCGTAAATCGGCGCCAGCGCATGCGTGGGAAGGGATATATGCGAAGAAAAAGCGATTTCGAGAGCTCATTTTACCTGGCTGAAACGAATAATTTCATGGGCTATAGCCTTACCATTTTTTTCATTTTTTCGAAAAGATTATTATGTGCCTATTCGCTTGTCGATCGCGTAAATCGGCGCCAGCGCATGCGTGGGAAGGGATATATGCGAAGAAAAAGCGATTTCGAGAGCTCATTTTACCTGGCTGAAACGAATAATTTCATGGGCTATAGCCTTACCATTTTTTCATTTTTTCTAAAAGATTATTATGTGCCTATTCGCTTGTCGATCGCGTAAATCGGCGCCAGCGTATGCGTGGGAAGGGATATCTGCGAAGAAAAAGCGATTTCGAGAGCTCATTTTACCTGGCTGAAACGAATAATTTCATGGGCTATAGGCTTACCATTATTTCATTTTTTCGAAAAGATTATTATGTGCCTATTCGCTTGTCGATCGCGTAAATCGGCGCCAGCGTATGCGTGGGAAGGGATATATGCGAAGAAAAAGCGATTTCGAGAGCTCATTTTACCTGCCTGAAACGAATAATTTCATGGGCTATAGGCTTACCATTATTTAATTTTTTCGAAAAGATTATTATGTGCCTATTCGCTTGTCGATCGCGTAAATCGGCGCCAGCGTATGCGTGGGAAGGGATATATGCGAAGAAAAAGCGATTTCGAGAGCTCATTTTACCTGCCTGAAACGAATAATTTCATGGGCTATAGCCTTACCATTTTTTCATTTCTTCGAAAAGATTATTATGTGCCTATTCGCTTGTCGATCGCGTTAATCGGTGCCAGCGCATGCGTGGGAAGGGATATATGCGAAGAAAAAGCGATTTCGAGAGCTCATTTTACCTGGCTGAAACGAATAATTTCATGGGCTATAGCCTTACCATTTTTTCATTTCTTCGAAAAGATTATTATGTGCCTATTCGCTTGTCGATCGCGTAAATCGGTGCCAGCGTATGCGTGGGAAGGGATATCTGCGAAGAAAAAGCGATTTCGAGAGCTCATTTTACCTGGCTGAAACGAATAATTTCATGGGCTATAGGCTTACCATTATTTCATTTTTTCGAAAAGATTATTATGTGCCTATTCGCTTGTCGATCGCGTAAATCGGCGCCAGCGTATGCGTGGGAAGGGATATATGCGAAGAAAAAGCGATTTCGAGAGCTCATTTTACCTGCCTGAAACGAATAATTTCATGGGCTATAGCCTTACCATTTTTTCATTTCTTCGAAAAGATTATTATGTGCCTATTCGCTTGTCGATCGCGTAAATCGGTGCCAGCGCATGCGTGGGAAGGGATATATGCGAAGAAAAAGCGATTTCGAGAGCTCATTTTACCTGGCTGAAACGAATAATTTCATGGGCTATAGCCTTACCATTTTTTCATTTTTTCGAAAAGATTATTATGTGCCTATTCGCTTGTCGATCGCGTAAATCGGTGCCAGCGCATGCGTGGGAAGGGATATATGCGAAGAAAAAGCGATTTCGAGAGCTCATTTTACCTGCCTGAAACGAATAATTTCATGGGCTATAGCCTTACCATTTTTTCATTTCTTCGAAAAGATTATTATGTGCCTATTCGCTTGTCGATCGCGTTAATCGGTGCCAGCGCATGCGTGGGAAGGGATATATGCGAAGAAAAAGCGATTTCGAGAGCTCATTTTACCTGGCTGAAACGAATAATTTCATGGGCTATAGCCTTACCATTTTTTCATTTCTTCGAAAAGATTATTATGTGCCTATTCGCTTGTCGATCGCGTAAATCGGTGCCAGCGCATGCGTGGGAAGGGATATATGCGAAGAAAAAGCGATTTCGAGAGCTCATTTTACCTGCCTGAAACGAATAATTTCATGGGCTATAGCCTTAGCATTTTTTCATTTTTTCGAAAAGATTATTATGTGCCTATTCGCTTGTCGATCGCGTAAATCGGTGCCAGCGCATGCGTGGGAAGGGATATATGCGAAGAAAAAGCGATTTCGAGAGCTCATTTTACCTGGCTGAAACGAATAATTTCATGGGCTATAGCCTTACCATTTTTTTCATTTTTTCGAAAAGATTATTATGTGCCTATTCGCTTGTCGATCGCGTAAATCGGCGCCAGCGTATGCGTGGCAAGGGATATATGCGAAGAAAAAGCGATTTCGAGAGCTCATTTTACCTGGCTGAAAAGAATAATTTCATGGGCTATAGCCTTACAATTTTTTCATTTTTTCTAAAAGAATATTATGTGCCTATTCGCTTGTCGATCGCGTAAATCGGCGCCAGCACATGCGTGGGAAGGGATATATGCGAAGAAAAAGCGATTTCGAGAGCTCATTTTACCTGGCTGAAATGAATAATTTCATGGGCTATAGCCTTACCATTTTTTCATTTTTTCGAAAAGATTATTATGGGCCTATTCGCTTGTCGATCGCGTAAATCGGCGCCAGCGCATGCGTGGGAAGGGATATATGGGAAGAAAAAGCGATTTCGAGAGCTCATTTTACCTGGCTGAAACGAATAATTTCATGGGCTATAGCCTTACCATTTTTTTTCATTTTTTCGAAAAGATTATTATGGGCCTATTCGCTTGTCGATCGCGTAAATCGGCGCCAGCGCATGCGTGAGAAGGGATATATGCGAAGAAAAAGCGATTTCGAGAGCTCATTTTACCTGGCTGAAACGAATAATTTCATGGGCTATAGCCTTACCATTTTTTTCATTTTTTCGAAAAGATTATTATGTGCCTATTCGCTTGTCGATCGCGTAAATCGGCGCCAGCGCATGCGTGGGAAGGGATATATGCGAAGAAAAAGCGATTTCGAGAGCTCATTTTACCTGGCTGAAACGAATAATTTCATGGGCTATAGCCTTACCATTTTTTCATTGTTTCGAAAAGATTATTATGGGCCTATTCGCTTGTCGATCGCGTAAATCGGCGCCAGCGCATGCGTGAGAAGGGATATATGCGAAGAAAAAGCGATTTCGAGAGCTCATTTTACCTGGCTGAAACGAATAATTTCATGGGCTATAGCTTTACCATTTTTTTCATTTTTTCGAAAAGATTGTTATGTGCCTATTCGCTTGTCCATCGCATAAATCGGCGCCAGCGCATGCGTGGGAAGGGATATATGGGAAGAAAAAGCGATTTTGAGAGCTCATTTTACCTGGCTGAAAAGAATAATTTCATGGGCTATAGCCTTACGATTTTTTTCATTTTTTCGAAAAGATTAATATGTGCCTATTCGCTTGTCGATCGCGTAAATCGGCGCCAGCGCATGCGTGGGAAGGGATATATGGGAAGAAAAAGCAATTTCGAGAGCTCATTTTACCTGGCTGAAACGAATGATTTCATGGGCTATAGCCTTACCATTTTTTTCATTTTTTCGAAAAGATTATTATGGGCCTATTCGCTTGTCGATCGCGTAAATCGGCGCCAGCGCATGCGTGGGAAGGGATATATGCGAAGAAAAAGCGATTTCGAGAGCTCATTTTACCTGGCTGAAACGAATAATTTCATGGGCTATAGCCTTACCATTTTTTTTCATTTTTTCGAAAAGATTATTATGTACCTATTCGCTTGTCGATCCCGTAAATTGGCGCCAGCGTATGCGTGGGAAGGGATATATGCGAAGAAAAAGCGATTTCGAGAGCTCATTTTACCTGGCTGAAACGAATAATTTCATAGGCTATACCTTTTGGCCTTAAGATTTTTTTCATTTTTTCGAAAAGATTATTATGTGCCTATTCGCTTGTCGATCGCGTAAATCGGCGCCAGCGCATGCGTGGGAAGGGATATATGGGAAGAAAAAGCAATTTCGAGAGCTCATTTTACCTGGCTGAAACGAATGATTTCATGGGCTATAGCCTTACCATTTTTTTCATTTTTTCGAAAAGATTATTATGGGCCTATTCGCTTGTCGATCGCGTAAATCGGCGCCAGCGCATGCGTGGGAAGGGATATATGCGAAGAAAAAGCGATTTCGAGAGCTCATTTTACCTGGCTGAAACGAATAATTTCATGGGCTATAGCCTTACCATTTTTTTTCATTTTTTCGAAAAGATTATTATGTGCCTATTCGCTTGTCGATCCCGTAAATTGGCGCCAGCGTATGCGTGGGAAGGGATATATGCGAAGAAAAAGCGATTTCGAGAGCTCATTTTACCTGGCTGAAACGAATAATTTCATGGGCTATACCTTTTGGCCTTACCATTTTTTTCATTTTTTCGAAAAGATTATTATGTGCCTATTCGCTTGTCGATCGCGTAAATCGGCGCCAGCGCATGCGTGAGAAGGGATATATGCGAAGAAAAAGCGATTTCGAGAGCTCATTTTACCTGGCTGAAACGAATAATTTCATGGGCTATAGCCTTACCATTTTTTTCATTTTTTCGAAAAGATTATTATGTGCCTATTCGCTTGTCGATCGCGTAAATCGGCGCCAGCGCATGCGTGGGAAGGGATATATGCGAAGAAAAAGCGATTTCGAGAGCTCATTTTACCTGGCTGAAACGAATAATTTCATGGGCTATAGCCTTACCATTTTTTTTCATTTTTTCGAAAAGATTATTATGTACCTATTCGCTTGTCGATCCCGTAAATTGGCGCCAGCGTATGCGTGGGAAGGGATATATGGGAAGAAAAAGCGATTTCGAGAGCTCATTTTACCTGGCTGAAACGAATAATTTCATAGGCTATACCTTTTGGCCTTAAGATTTTTTTCATTTTTTCGAAAAGATTATTATGTGCCTATTCGCTTGTCGATCGCGTAAATCGGCGCCAGCGCATGCGTGGGAAGGGATATATGGGAAGAAAAAGCAATTTCGAGAGCTCATTTTACCTGGCTGAAACGAATGATTTCATGGGCTATAGCCTTACCATTTTTTTCATTTTTTCGAAAAGATTATTATGGGCCTATTCGCTTGTCGATCGCGTAAATCGGCGCCAGCGCATGCGTGGGAAGGGATATATGCGAAGAAAAAGCGATTTCGAGAGCTCATTTTACCTGGCTGAAACGAATAATTTCATGGGCTATAGCCTTACCATTTTTTTTCATTTTTTCGAAAAGATTATTATGTGCCTATTCGCTTGTCGATCCCGTAAATTGGCGCCAGCGTATGCGTGGGAAGGGATATATGCGAAGAAAAAGCGATTTCGAGAGCTCATTTTACCTGGCTGAAACGAATAATTTCATGGGCTATACCTTTTGGCCTTACCATTTTTTTCATTTTTTCGAAAAGATTATTATGTGCCTATTCGCTTGTCGATCGCGTAAATCGGCGCCAGCGCATGCGTGAGAAGGGATATATGCGAAGAAAAAGCGATTTCGAGAGCTCATTTTACCTGGCTGAAACGAATAATTTCATGGGCTATAGCCTTACCATTTTTTTCATTTTTTCGAAAAGATTATTATGTGCCTATTCGCTTGTCGATCGCGTAAATCGGCGCCAGCGCATGCGTGGGAAGGGATATATGCGAAGAAAAAGCGATTTCGAGAGCTCATTTTACCTGGCTGAAACGAATAATTTCATGGGCTATAGCCTTACCATTTTTTCATTTTTTCTAAAAGATTATTATGTGCCTATTCGCTTGTCGATCGCTTAAATCGGCGCCAGCGTATGCGTGGGAAGGGATGTATGCGAAGAAAAAGCGATTTCGAGAGCTCATTTTACCTGGCTGAAACGAATAATTTCATGGGCTATAGCCTTACGATTTTTTTCATTTTTTCGAAAAGATTATTATGTGCCTATTCGCTTGTCGATCGCGTAAATCGGCGCCAGCGCATGCGTGGGAAGGGATATATGCGAAGAAAAAGCGATTTCGAGAGCTCATTTTACCTGGCTGAAACGAATAATTTCATGGGCTATAGCCTTACCATTTTTTTCATTTTTTCGAAAAGATTATTATGTGCCTATTCGCTTGTCGATCGCGTAAATCGGCGCCAGCGCATGCGTGGGAAGGGATATATGCGAAGAAAAAGCGATTTCGAGAGCTCATTTTACCTGGCTGAAACGAATAATTTCATGGGCTATAGCCTTACCATTTTTTCATTTTTTCTAAAAGATTATTATGTGCCTATTCGCTTGTCGATCGCGTAAATCGGCGCCAGCGTATGCGTGGGAAGGGATATCTGCGAAGAAAAAGCGATTTCGAGAGCTCATTTTACCTGGCTGAAACGAATAATTTCATGGGCTATAGGCTTACCATTATTTCATTTTTTCGAAAAGATTATTATGTGCCTATTCGCTTGTCGATCGCGTAAATCGGCGCCAGCGTATGCGTGGGAAGGGATATATGCGAAGAAAAAGCGATTTCGAGAGCTCATTTTACCTGCCTGAAACGAATAATTTCATGGGCTATAGGCTTACCATTATTTAATTTTTTCGAAAAGATTATTATGTGCCTATTCGCTTGTCGATCGCGTAAATCGGCGCCAGCGTATGCGTGGGAAGGGATATATGCGAAGAAAAAGCGATTTCGAGAGCTCATTTTACCTGCCTGAAACGAATAATTTCATGGGCTATAGCCTTACCATTTTTTCATTTCTTCGAAAAGATTATTATGTGCCTATTCGCTTGTCGATCGCGTTAATCGGTGCCAGCGCATGCGTGGGAAGGGATATATGCGAAGAAAAAGCGATTTCGAGAGCTCATTTTACCTGGCTGAAACGAATAATTTCATGGGCTATAGCCTTACCATTTTTTCATTTCTTCGAAAAGATTATTATGTGCCTATTCGCTTGTCGATCGCGTAAATCGGTGCCAGCGTATGCGTGGGAAGGGATATCTGCGAAGAAAAAGCGATTTCGAGAGCTCATTTTACCTGGCTGAAACGAATAATTTCATGGGCTATAGGCTTACCATTATTTCATTTTTTCGAAAAGATTATTATGTGCCTATTCGCTTGTCGATCGCGTAAATCGGCGCCAGCGTATGCGTGGGAAGGGATATATGCGAAGAAAAAGCGATTTCGAGAGCTCATTTTACCTGCCTGAAACGAATAATTTCATGGGCTATAGCCTTACCATTTTTTCATTTCTTCGAAAAGATTATTATGTGCCTATTCGCTTGTCGATCGCGTAAATCGGTGCCAGCGCATGCGTGGGAAGGGATATATGCGAAGAAAAAGCGATTTCGAGAGCTCATTTTACCTGGCTGAAACGAATAATTTCATGGGCTATAGCCTTACCATTTTTTCATTTTTTCGAAAAGATTATTATGTGCCTATTCGCTTGTCGATCGCGTAAATCGGTGCCAGCGCATGCGTGGGAAGGGATATATGCGAAGAAAAAGCGATTTCGAGAGCTCATTTTACCTGCCTGAAACGAATAATTTCATGGGCTATAGCCTTACCATTTTTTCATTTCTTCGAAAAGATTATTATGTGCCTATTCGCTTGTCGATCGCGTTAATCGGTGCCAGCGCATGCGTGGGAAGGGATATATGCGAAGAAAAAGCGATTTCGAGAGCTCATTTTACCTGGCTGAAACGAATAATTTCATGGGCTATAGCCTTACCATTTTTTCATTTCTTCGAAAAGATTATTATGTGCCTATTCGCTTGTCGATCGCGTAAATCGGTGCCAGCGCATGGGTGGGAAGGGATATATGCGAAGAAAAAGCGATTTCGAGAGCTCATTTTACCTGCCTGAAACGAATAATTTCATGGGCTATAGCCTTACCATTTTTTCATTTTTTCGAAAAGTATATTATGTGCCTATTCGCTTGTCGATCGCGTAAATCGGTGCCAGCGCATGCGTGGGAAGGGATATATGCGAAGAAAAAGCGATTTCGAGAGCTCATTTTACCTGGCTGAAACGAATAATTTCATGGGCTATAGCCTTACCATTTTTTTCATTTTTTCGAAAAGATTATTATGTGCCTATTCGCTTGTCGATCGCGTAAATCGGCGCCAGCGTATGCGTGGCAAGGGATATATGCGAAGAAAAAGCGATTTCGAGAGCTCATTTTACCTGGCTGAAAAGAATAATTTCATGGGCTATAGCCTTACAATTTTTTCATTTTTTCTAAAAGAATATTATGTGCCTATTCGCTTGTCGATCGCGTAAATCGGCGCCAGCACATGCGTGGGAAGGGATATATGCGAAGAAAAAGCGATTTCGAGAGCTCATTTTACCTGGCTAAGACGAATAATTTCATGGGCTATAGCCTTACGATTTTTTTCATTTTTTCGAAAAGATTATTATGTGCCTATTCGCTTGTCGATCGCGTAAATCGGCGCCAGCGTATGCATGGGAAGGGATATATGCGAAGAAAAAGCGATTTCGAGAGCTCATTTTACCTGGCTGAAACGAATAATTTCATGGGCTATAGCCTTACCATTTTTTCATTTTTTCTAAAAGATTATTATGTGCCTATTCGCTTGTCGATCGCGTAAATCGGCGCCAGCGTATGCGTGGGAAGGGATATATGCGAAGAAAAAGCGATTTCGAGAGCTCATTTTACCTGGCTGAAAAGAATAATTTCATGGGCTATAGCCTTACAATTTTTTCATTTTTTCTAAAAGAATATTATGTGCCTATTCGCTTGTCGATCGCGTAAATCGGCGCCAGCACATGCGTGGGAAGGGATATATGCGAAGAAAAAGCGATTTCGAGAGCTCATTTTACCTGGCTAAAACGAATAATTTCATAGGCTATAGCCTTACGATTTTTTTCATTTTTTCGAAAAGATTATTATGTGCCTATTCGCTTGTCGATCGCGTAAATCGGCGCCAGCGTATGCGTGGGAAGGGATATATGCGAAGAAAAAGCGATTTCGAGAGCTCATTTTACCTGGCTGAAACGAATAATTTCATGGGCTATAGCCTTACCATTTTTTCATTTTTTCTAAAAGATTATTATGTGCCTATTCGCTTGTCGATCGCGTAAATCGGCGCCAGCGTATGCGTGGGAAGGGATATATGCGAAGAAAAAGCGATTTCGAGAGCTCATTTTACCTGGCTGAAACGAATAATTTCATGGGCTATAGCCTTACGATTTTTTTCATTTTTTCGAAAAGATTATTATGTGCCTATTCGCTTATCGATCGCGTAAATCGGCGCCAGCGTATGCGTGGGAAGGGATATATGCGAAGAAAAAGCGATTTCGAGAGCTCATTTTACCTGGCTGAAACGAATAATTTCATGGGCTATACTATAGCCTTACCATTTTTTCATTTTTTCTAAAAGATTATTATGTGCCTATTCGCTTGTCGATCGCGTAAATCGGCGCCAGCGTATGCGTGGGAAGGGATATATGCGAAGAAAAAGCGATTTCGAGAGCTCATTTTACCTGGCTGAAACGAATAATTTCATGGGCTATAGTTTTACCATTTTTTCATTTTTTCTAAAAGATTATTATGTGCCTATTCGCTTGTCGATCGCGTAAATCGGCGCCAGCGTATGCGTGGGAAGGGATATATGCGAAGAAAAAGCGATTTCGAGAGCTCATTTTACCTGGCTGAAACGAATAATTTCATGGGCTATAGCCTTACCATTTTTTCATTTTTTCTAAAAGATTATTATGTGCCTATTCGCTTGTCGATCGCGTAAATCGGCGCCAGCGTATGCGTGGGAAGGGATATATGCGAAGAAAAAGCGATTTCGAGAGCTCATTTTACCTGGCTGAAACGAATAATTTCATGGGCTATAGCTTTACCATTTTTTCATTTTTTCTAAAAGATTATTATGTGCCTATTCGCTTGTCGATCGCGTAAATCGGCGCCAGCGTATGCGTGGGAAGGGATATATGCGAAGAAAAAGCGATTTCGAGAGCTCATTTTACCTGGCTGAAACGAAGAATTTCATGGGCTATAGCCTTACCATTTTTTCATTTTTTCTAAAAGATTATTATGTGCCTATTCGCTTGTCGATCGCGTAAATCGGCGCCAGCCTATGCGTGGGAAGGGATATATGCGAAGAAAAAGCGATTTCGAGAGCTCATTTTACCTGGCTGAAACGAATAATTTCATGGGCTATAGCCTTACCATTTTTTTATTTTTTCTAAAAGATTATTATGTGCCTATTCGCTTGTCGATCGCGTAAATCGGCGCCAGCGTATGCGTGGGAAGGGATATATGCGAAGAAAAAGCGATTTCGAGAGCTCATTTTACCTGGCTGAAACGAATAATTTCATGGGCTATACTATAGCCTTACCATTTTTTCATTTTTTCTAAAAGATTATTATGTGCCTATTCGCTTGTCGATCGCGTAAATCGGCGCCAGCGTATGCGTGGGAAGGGATATATGCGAAGAAAAAGCGATTTCGAGAGCTCATTTTACCTGGCTGAAACGAATAATTTCATGGGCTATAGCCTTACCATTTTTTCATTTTTTCTAAAAGATTATTATGTGCCTATTCGCTTGTCGATCGCGTAAATCGGCGCCAGCGTATACGTGGGGAGGGATATATTCGAAGAAAAAGCGATTTCGAGAGCTCATTTTACCTGGCTGAAACGAATAATTTCATGGGCTATAGCCTTACCATTTTTTCATTTTTTCTAAAAGATTATTATGTGCCTATTCGCTTGTCGACCGCGTAAATTGGCGCCAGCGTATGCGTGGGGAGGGATATATTCGAAGAAAAAGCGATTTCGAGAGCTCATTTTACCTGGCTGAAACGAATAATTTCATGGGCTATATAGCCTTACCATTGTTTCATTTTTTCGAAAAAATTATTATGTGCCTATTCGCTTGTCGACCGCGTAAATTGGCGCCAGCGTATGCGTGGGGAGGGATATATTCGAAGAAAAAGCGATTTCGAGAGCTCATTTTACCTGGCTGAAACGAATATTTTCATGGGCTAGCCTTACCATTTTTTCATTTTTTCGAAAAAATTATTATGTGCCTATTCGCTTGTCGACCGCGTAAATTGGCGCCAGCGTATGCGTGGGGAGGGATATATTCGAAGAAAAAGCGATTTCGAGAGCTCATTTTACCTGGCTGAAACGAATAATTTCATGGGCTATAGCCTTACCATTTTTTCATTTTTTTCTAAAAGATTATTATGTGCCTATTCGCTTGTCGACCGCGTAAATTGGCGCCAGCGTATGCGTGGGGAGGGATATATTCGAAGAAAAAGCGATTTCGAGAGCTCATTTTACCTGGCTGAAACGAATAATTTCATGGGCTATAGCCTTACCATTTTTTTCATTTTTTCGAAAAGATTATTATGTGCCTATTCGCTTGTCGATCGCGTAAATCGGCGCCAGCGTATGCGTGGGGAGGGATATATGCGAAGAATAAAGCGATTTCGAGAGCTCATTTTACCTGGCTGAAACGAATAATTTCATGGACTATAGCCTTACCATTTTTTTCATTTTTTCGAAAAGATTATTATCTGCCTATTCGCTTGTCGACCGCGTAAATTGGCGCCAGCGTATGCGTGGGGAGGGATATATTCGAAGAAAAAGCGATTTCGAGAGCTCATTTTACCTGGCTGAAACGAATAATTTCATGGGCTATAGCCTTACCATTTTTTCATTTTTTCGAAAAAATTATTATGTGCCTATTCGCTTGTCGACCGCGTAAATTGGCGCCAGCGTATGCGTGGGGAGGGATATATTCGAAGAAAAAGCGATTTCGAGAGCTCATTTTACCTGGCTGAAACGAATAATTTCATGGGCTATAGCCTTACCATTTTTTCATTTTTTCGAAAAGATTATTATGTGCCTATTCGCTTGTCGATCGCGTAAATCGGCGCCAGCGTATGTGTGGGAAGGGATATATACAAAGAAAAAGCGATTTCGAGAGCTCATTTTACCTGGCTGAAACGAATAATTTCATGGGCTATAGCCTTACCATTTTTTCATTTTTTCGAAAAGATTATTATGTGCCTATTCGTTTGTCGATCGCGTAAATCGGCGCCAGCGTATGCGTGGGAAGGGATATATACAAAGAAAAAGCGATTTCGAGAGCTCATTTTACCTGGCTGAAACGAATAATTTCATGGGCTATAGCCTTACCATTTTTTCATTTTTTCGAAAAGATTATTATGTGCCTATTCGCTTGTCGATCGCGTAAATCGGCGCCAGCGTATGCGTGGGAAGGGATATATACAAAGAAAAAGCGATTTCGAGAGCTCATTTTACCTGGCTGAAACGAATAATTTCATGGGCTATAGCCTTAGCATTTTTTCATTTTTTCGAAAAGATTATTATGTGCCTATTCGCTTGTCGATCGCGTAAATCGGCGCCAGCGTATGCGTGGGAAGGGATATATACAAAGAAAAAGCGATTTCGAGAGCTCATTTTACCTGGCTGAAACGAATAATTTCATGGGCTATAGCCTTACCATTTTTTCATTTTTTTCGAAAAGATTATTATGTGCCTATTCGCTTGTGGATCCCGTAAATTGGCGTCAGCGTATGCGTGGGAAGAGATATATGCGAAGAAAAAGCGATTTCGAGAACTCATTTTACCTGGCTGAAACAAATAATTTCATAGCCTTACCATTTTTTCATTTTTTCGAAAAGATTATTATGTGTGGATCCCGTAAATTGGCGCCAGCGTATGCGTGGGAAGGGCTATAGGCGAAGAAAAAGCGATTTCGAGAGCTCGTTTTACCTGGCTGAAACGAATAATTTCATGGGCTATAGCCTTTCCATTTTTTCATTTTTTCGAAAAGATTATTATGTGCCTATTCGCTTGTCGATCCCGTAAATTGGCGCCTGCGTATGCGTGGGAAGGGATATATGCGAAGAAAAAGCGATTTCGAGAGCTCGTTTTACCTGGCTGAAACGAATCATTTCATGGGCTATAGCCTTTCCATTTTTTCATTTTTTCGAAAAAATTAATATGTGCCTATTCGCTTGTCGATGTCGTAAATTGGCGCCTGCGTATGCGTGGGAAAGGATATATGCGAAGAAAAAGCGATTTCGAGAGCTCATTTTACCTGGCTGAAACGAATAATTTCATGGGCTTTAGCCTTACCATTTTTTCATTTTTTCGAAAACGTTATTATGTGCCTATGTGTTTGTCGATCGCATAAATCGGCGCCAGGGTATGCGTGGGAAGGGATATATGCGAAGAAAAAGTGATTTTGATAGCTCATTTTACCTGGCTGAAATGAACAATTTCATGGGCTATAGCCTTACCATTGTTTCATTTTTTCGAAAAAATTGTTATGTGCCTATTCGCTTGTGGATCCCGTAAATTGGCGCCAGCGTATGCGTGGGAAGGGATATATGCTAAGAAAAAGCGATTTCGAGAGCTCGTTTTACCTGGCTGAAACGAATAATTTCAAGGGCTATAGCCTTACCATTTTTTCATTTTTTTCGAAAAGATTATTATGTGCCTATTCGCTTGTCGATCCCGTAAATTGGCGCCTGCGTATGCGTGGGAAAGGATATATGCGAAGAAAAAGCGATTTCGAGAGCTCATTTTACCTGGCAGAAACGAATAATTCCATGGGCTATTTTCCATGGGTTCCATGGTATTTTCATGGGCTATAATTCCATGGGCCTTACCATTTTTTCATTTTTTCGAAAAGATTATTATGTGCCTATTCGCTTGTCGATCGCGTAAATTCGCGCCAGCGAATGCGTGGGAACGGATATATGCGAAGAAAAAGCGATTTCGAGAGCTCATTTTACCTGGCTGAAACGAATAATTTCATGGGCTATAGCCTTACCATTTTTTCATTTTTTCGAAAAGATTATTATGTGCCTATTCGCTTGTAGATCCCGTAAATTGGCGCCAGCGTATGCGTGGGAAGGGATATATGCGAAGAAAATGCGATTTCGAGAGCTCGTTTTACCTGGCTGGAACGAATAATTTCATAGGCTACAGCCTTACCATTTTTTCATTTTTTCGGAAAGATTATTATGTGCCTATCCGCTTGTCGATCACGTAAATTGGTGCCAGCGTATGCGTGGAAAGGAATATATGCGAAGAAAAAGCGATTTCGAGAGCTCATTTTACCTGGCTGAAACGAATAATTTCATGGGCTATAGCCTTACCATTTTTTCATTTTTTCGAAAAGAATATTATGTGCCTATTCGCTTGTCGATCGCGTAAATCGGCGCCAGCACATGCGTGGGAAGGGATATATGCGAAGAAAAAGCGATTTCGAGAGCTCATTTTACCTGGCTGAAACAAATAATTTCATGGCCTTACCATTTTTTCATTTTTTCGAAAAGAATATTATGTGCCTATTCGCTTGTCGATCCCGTAAATCGGTGCCAGCGCATGCGTGGGGAGGGATATATGCGAAGAAAAAGCGATTTCGAGAGCTCATTTTACCTGGCTGAACGAATATTTTCATGGGCTATAGCCTTATTTCATTTTTTCGAAAAGATTCTTATGTGCCTATTCGTATGTCGATTGCGTAAATCGGCGTCAGCGCATGCGTGGGGAGTGATATACGCGAAGAAAAAGCGCTTTCTAGAGGACTTATTTTACCTGGCTGAAACGAATATTTTCAAGGACTATAATTAGCCCATGGGCCTTACAATTTTTTAATTTTTTCGGAAAGAATATTATGTGCCTATTTATTTGTTTATCGCGTAAATCGGCGTTAGCGCATGAATTTCGGGAGTGATATATGCGAAGAAAAGGCGATTTTGAGAGCTCATTTTACCTGGCTGAAACGAATATTTTCATGCGCAATACCCTTACCTTTTTTTCATCTTCTCGCAATGATTATTATCCTGAACCATGCACCGCTATCCTGAGATATGATTGTATGACCTGGCTGCGCTGACATTGTAACACGCGATGCTTTAATGCAGAAGAGAGCAGGTTCCTTTAAAATGCAACTGGAACGCCAATGCATTTCGTTGGACACTTTGAAAATTAATATCTCCAATTTGGTGCAGTCCAGCGATTTGGTTCTAAATGAATACGCCGTTCTAGTTCACCAGAGATGATTCGAAGAATAAGATATGTGCCGTAATTTAAATATTTTAAAAAGTAATTAGCGCAGTTATGATAATCATTCAAATAAGCATTTTGATATGTCGTCAAGGTTATAACTGTGCTATGTGCCACTGGCGAATAAAAACAACATTATGCAGCTAAAAATCACGCTACATAATTGCTATAGCAGTTAAACAGACATTTACTGCGAATTTGGGATGGAAAAGCCGAAATCCTCAATATCTGCTCACATGGCACCAAAATTATTCGTGTCTCGGCTGTTGTGTGCAGGTGCTAGTATTTCTACTCACGTTAGTATTGCTATTGTTACGTCTCAACACGATAAATGGCATTCCTTAGGGGCTTCCCACGAGGCACCCCCTCCATCAGCGCCCGTCCAGACGTCGACGCAGCCCTGGAGCTAACTGTTGGAGGGTCAACAAAGCAGCTCCCCTCAAGGTGACAAGAACCACCGGATACTGCAGACGCGGTAACAACCGCACTGGTTCTGCAGGCTGACCGTCACACTCAGAGCCCACTAATTGATGAAAGGGGCCAACGTTGAGGACTACCGGGGAAACAGCGTCGAGTTTGCCAGATTTCCACGAGGTTGCCTCATTGGAACGGGTGATGGCGCATCATTGGAGGCGGAGTCCGGCGGAAC
This sequence comes from Dermacentor andersoni, assembly GCF_023375885.2. NCBI lineage: Eukaryota > Metazoa > Arthropoda > Arachnida > Ixodida > Ixodidae > Dermacentor > Dermacentor andersoni. The sequence continues at coordinate 173,194,090 of NC_092818.1, forward strand.
GGTGCGATGTCAGGGGAGAGATATTGCGAACAGTTCGACGATTATGATCAGCCGAGATAGAATGATCAGATTCTCTAGTGCAGCCTCCTGGAGAAGGCGACTGCTTGAAACGCGGACACCATTGGTGCAGCGTGGTCCTTACATGCCCTGATATGAGCTGAGCATTTCATTTGCTCCGACGTGTAGTGGGCCACCATGTCTAGAGCTAGTGTAAATAATGGAAAATAAACATTTTTCTGCACTCCTTTTTCCGGAAGATTCCGGGGATTCCTGGCATAAACGCTACCCCAAGCCGCATCACTCCATAGGTATGCCTAATAGCGTTATTGGACATCAAGCAATTTCGCCGAGTCAAATACTTATTTCACGCACAATTCCTGTGGAAGGAAATGAGGCGGCAGGAGAGCGCCCTACTAACTACCATTCTTTTTTTTCTGCTGATATAGCGATAAATAGTAAGATAAGGCTAAACAAGGCTAATAAGGCTAAATAAGGTTTTTTGTTCGGCTAAAGAATGGTTTATCAAGCAGCTCAAGCAGCTGCTCTGGCTATCAACAATTCGTGTGCAAGAAGGCGATTGTTAAGAAAGCCATCGCCATAATATGAGCGCATTGCTATCGTTGTTCTCCACGAGCTAGTGCCACAGCGCATATTTACTGGCCAATATTTTTGCAAGTGTCACTGCTTAGTCGTGATATTCGGAGTAATCAACCACGTAGCCAACGTGCCGAATTTAGCTCAAAAGTTGAAATCGTTGAAAGGAGAGAGAAAGAGATCATTTTATTGGAAGAAAAATAGGGAGGTTGGCCGCAGTAGCTTTGTCTCTGAGCTGCTATTCTGCGTGGCAAAGTTTATGAAAAAGTGAAGTGGGCATGAAACATTTTAATAAAAATTGTTGAGACTCAGCTTCGTGCAAAGAAATAACATATGGCACAAATCTTCACGACGGTGTTACCCAGCGGCTGCGCAAATTTATTTTAATGCTCAAGAAATTGAGCAATGGCTGATTGCCCCCAGTGGTATGAATGAATTCGAAGCAGTCCATTACGGACATTGCTCATAGACTGTGTTTAGCTTTTGGACGTGAAACTGCATTACCCAACCAACCAGCTTTCGTTCCACTGCCGTCATAAAATGTTGCTGCTACCGATGGTGGTTATGTTTAAATAAGGGATGAAGATGAGGTTCTTGGAAGAAGCAATAATTAATAAAAAATCAGACACGAAACAAAATGGTAAGACATAAAAATAAAGCACTAGACGCAAGTTCAACATATTTGCATTGCTAAAGAAACTGAAATGTGTACCAAGTAGTACACAGCCATGGCTGGTTAATGTTGCGTGGTATTTGTTTATTTCAGCGATGTAAATATGTAAAACTATACTAATACCAACTAGCCCTACTTTCTGCCTCACCTTTAAATAAATAGTGCTCGATACCGTATTCGAACTACATCAATGAACATGCAAACAAATCAATGATATAGGAAGCATCCTTCAACAATTCAACCAAACAGAATTGGAAATGTGTGAAAAAAAAATGCATGCCATTCTTTTGGCGCTGAAGTTGCATGCATTATCAAACATCTTCGTGGCTAAACCATACAGAAATACATTCAACAAGAGCGGGCACTCCCATAGAGCCAGCGGCCGAGTTGGCTGTAGCGCACCGAGCGGGTAGGGTTAACTCCTTCCGGTTTCGGTCTTGGGCGTGCGAGTTTTGAACGCTAGCGGGCACACGCTACGCCGGCTTCACTATCTCGGAGGAGGAGGAATAAACTTATTTTGGAAACAGTATTCCGGAGTAAGCCCCGGTTCTACTCTCGGTGGGAGGTCTCCTCATTCCAGGAACCCTCTGACCTTCGCTGCCTCCTTGGCCCTGGCGACGAGGCGTCGTTGTTCCAGGTCCTCGGAGACGAGCTTGGCCTCCCACGTTTCTATGAGGTCTTCGCTTTGTCTGGCGTTGTAACAGTCTCTCGGTGAAGGCAATGCGTCTTTGTCTAGATGCCATGGACATTCGATGATCAGGTGCGCTAAGGTGTCCGGTACGCCGCACATTGGACAGTGGTATCCTTGTAGCGTTGGGTACAGTCTATGCATGATGATTCCGTGGATGTAAGTATTACTTTGCAGTCTTCTGAGTGTAGTGCTTTCTTCTTTGTTGAGCTTTGGGTGAGGTGGTGGGTACACCCTGCGTTCCAGCCTGTGATGTTGAAGGATCCCTGAGTACGTGATGGGTACGGTCTCTGCCTCCGCTGACGCAGACCGGGCGTCTTGAGAGTAGGAAGGGTTGGCCCGGCAGGTGTGGCCTCGGGCCGCGGCATGTGCCGCTTCGTTCCCCTCCAGCCCCTCGTGCCCAGGAACGGCTTTTCCTTTCTTTTGCTTCTGCTGCTTAATCGCGCGCGGTCTTTGTGCGCAATCATTTATTTAATTAAATTAATTGCAAATAATATTTACAAGCCTCAATCATCATCAGTGCCAATTACAATTTCATAAAGTAGACGCAAAACGCCTTGTGAAATGAGGAAATGTTCATTTCGCTCTATTTAAATGCTTGTTCCGGGCTTTTTGTGCATTCATACAACGCTGTCGCACCGGGCAAGCAGCAGTAGTTCCCATACGTAGCTCCATCGGACGGCATCAGCTGAAAAAATTACAAGCATGTGTCATTTTGGTATTGAGCCCTTGTAGGAATACCGCGTGTAGAGGGAAAACGTGCGAAAGTGGTGAATGGGCGACATTGCAAACAAAAGCAATTCGCTTTGACATACATTGTGTCGGAGATACCGACTCATTCCTAGCCGTACTATAAATTATTAAAAGAACATTTCATTTCCAAGCATTCCCCCATTCCTGGGCTTTAATTCCTGCACTTTAAGAGCTCAAATGCACGTGCGACTGCGCGTTTCCAAAACAACTTGGCCTCGGCCGACGCGATCGTACGCTACATACACAGAGGTGGCTACAACACAGGCTCTCAGCAAAACCATGCTAGACGCTCGCAGAAGGCCCAAAGTCGACCCAAATAGGCCGCGAAGCTTAGGGCGAAAAGCAGTTCAGTACAAATTGTCACCGACATCAGCAAGGATGGTTATGGGAGCAGCGATTGAAGCGCGACTATGTTTAGAGGGAACAAACATTGGGTAGGAAAAAAGCGTTTTTTTTTTTCATTCAAGCGAGGCACAATTAGATTCATTCAACGAAACTAAAATTCCTGGTCAATTTTATATATTCGTGAGGAGTTAGGAAAATACAAGTTTATTTAATTTTATTATTAAATAAATACTTTTCTTTTCAGCGCCCATCGTTACAGGGGGCGTTGACGCCTCTATCACTCGCGATGCAATGCAGCTTTTCAAATGTGCGGAAAGGCGCGCTCGTAAAGTTCACGTGCCGAAATACGCCCCTTTCACACGTCGGGCTCTTTTGCTTGTCGAAGTTTGTCTGAATTTGGTGACACGGGTAGCTTGATCGCTTCTTAACCTGTTCAGTCAAAAGTAGTGAGTTACGATCACCAGATAATTGTGTAGTTTTCGTGCGACTGCGCTGGCTGACGGATTTGGCATCGGTGATAGTATCAGCACTCTACACCTAAAGCTTTCGTCGGCGCCCAAAGAAAGTATGTTCTGTGCACGGGTGCGATTTCGACAACCGTACGACTGGCCTTTCCCTGCATCGCTTTCTGCGCTGAAAGCTGGAAACGCCCATCAAGTCAAATGGCGGGGCACTTGAATACATAGCTCGAAAGGCAGGCCAACAAAAAAAAACTTCGCGCCTTCGAAAATAAATGACGTCACTTCTGTTTTTAATGGATATGGCGTCATTATTTTTTCTTCCGCCGGAAGTGTTTCCTCCACATACAGATGGCGGTAAGTACCATGAACCGCCGACGAACCACCATGTTTTGAACGTATGGGCTCCTATGGAAGCTTCGCTACCAGGTATATTTACCTTGGAAGGCCTTATCGTAATGAAGACAAATGCGTGTGTGCAAAGCCTGTTTACAGTCGTTCAGAAGACAAAATTTTATCAAGTTCTTGGTTTTTGAGGTGCTCGGCGTTATCTTTTGCGCGTTCTGCCAGCCCAAGCAACACACTCCAGTGTTATCACTCTTCGCAATCGCTCGTCGCGTCTTCGACAAGCGTTAGTAACGAATAAAGGTATATGTTGTGGGGCCGTAGGAAGCGTCACCAACTTGTCTTACTAAGATTCAGTACACGCGAAACTAACTGTCACCATGGCCAGGTTGCTTTTTTTTTTTGCTAATTGCTTCACAACCCCACGCGCGGCAAGCGTGCCTCGGAAGTATCCAAAGTTACGAAATTATTTGCATTAATTTTTTGGGTCAGAGAATGCGTCACGAACTTGTCCCAGTAAGATTCGGTACACGCGAAACTAACTGCGGCACACAGCCGAGCTGTTTTTGGCTAACTGCGCCAGATGCCGGGCGCGGTCACTGTGCTTGAAAAGTACACCAAAAATGTAACTAAATTAGTTACAATAATGTCCGGGGTCAGAGAAAGCGCCAAACTTGTCCCGGTAAGATTCAGTATACCCGAAACTGCGTCACACGGCCGAGGTGCTTTTCGTCACAAAGCCAGGTGCGGCAAGCGTGTCCAAAAACAACCGAAATAAGTTATAATAATGCTGGGCCTCACAGAAAGCGTTGCAAACATCTCGCAGTACGAGTAATTGACTCAAATTAACTAGGCATAGACGGCGGAGCTATTTTTCGCTAACTGCGTCACTATATAGGTTTGATTTTGTGCAGCAAACATGAATGTGCTTAAAGTGCGTCGCAGACTTTCGAACAAAATTCCTCACCTTGCCGTAGTCCAGTAGTGCAGTGGTGCCGTGTCAAAATGCAGACGGGACGCAAGAAAACGCCGGGAGCCCAACAAACGCGCTACATCTAAATGGACGGGTTACCGAGCCGGCAAGCTTCCCATGTGCAGCCGGCCTCGCTCGCTTCGGTGGCATGTCTGGCGAATGACGCATGAATATGGCGGCGCGTCTGGCGTGCCGCTAGCTTGTTGCTGGTAACCCAAGAAAAATAAGCCGCAAAGTATAAGTTCATTTGTACGCAAAACTTCTTAGTTCTAGCGGGAAAGAACAAAAAAAAATAATACGTTGTCTGTAAGTTCATTTCACATTCTTTTTTTACGGTGCTCGCGTCAACTAACGGATGGGCTTGACACTAGGCGTGACGTGTTTCGTGTTACCAGTTTTCGCCGAGTATCCCCTCTTGTTCAATTTCTTTCTCTATGGCTAAACAGCTGTGTTCAGGGGCGAAAGGGGAGTAAGTATGGTTGTTGGATGTTTCAGCATGGCTGCAAAGCTTTTCAAACAACAGTGTAGAGCTGGCGTTGATCATCTACATTGATTACCTACTTACCAAACCATAACATTCGGTAATTTTAATTGGGGAGTAAGCGTATATAAAAAAGTACGAGACCACCTGAGTTTTCTATGAGAACATGGCCGATCCCCCACGGTGGATATGTGCCATTTTTACAGAGAACCATCATCATCATCATTAGCATCAGCATGGAACGTGTGACGAAGACGACGGGCGGAGTTCAGGTACGTACACAGTGCGCTGTTCTTCTACAGCAGAGTTTTTGCTTTCTTTAGAAAATGCGAACGCGCGAATGCTTGCCGGTCGACTAGGATTAAATTTTACTATTGAGCTAATGTAATAAAGAACCGCAGCCGCAGGCAATAAGGCTTCTGAAGTGGCCGTGGCAACTTTAGAAGCCTTATTCAGCAACATAAGGGCAGTTCAGATGCATGAGGTATGCTTGATATGACCCACCCTGATGCGACTTGAGGTGCCTGTTGAAAGCCTGGTAATTATCAGGCACTGTGACAGCATTTAATTCAGATATCATCACAACGCATAAGCAAACAGAACACTCGTGCTCTTTCATCTGTTCAACCATGCTTTTTTCATGTTCGTGTTCCGTTTTCAGGGCCGCTATGTGTCTTAAAATTGACAGTTCTCAAAATTGACACAACTGAGAGTATAATTGATTAACTGAATAAATGTTTCCTTAAGTGGATGGTGGTTAGTCGATTAGTAAAATATAACCTCTCTATATGTGCAGCTGCAGGTCCAGTAGCGTGTCCGCAAACCGTCGACTTCCAACGTAACTACACGGTGGCCAGCGGCTGTCGACGGCGCCAAATTGGCGTTCGGCATAGCAGCAGGGTAAACTATTTTCGTTGTGTGAACCGAAACGTTTATACAGAGACTGCTATGTTGGAGAGGATTATGCAGATCATGCCCGACCTGAAAAATATTTTCTGACGAAGGCTTCTTATTGGACTGAGGCATATTTAACTGCATCCAAAGAAATGTCAGACAACGAGAAGCATACAGGATGCTCACGTTCTGCCCTGTGTTCCTCTCGTTCTAGTCTCCACGCAGCCCGCTGTCATTATCGATGTTATGAAACTTGATCCGACCACCATAAACGACAGTGATGCGGTGGCACAAACCACTGTGGACGGTGAGGCAAAGCATATAGATGACACAAGCAAATTACTGGAGGTGGTGAAGCCAGGTGCTCTGATGACCTTCTGAACATTATAAGGTGTTATCGCTATATCACGCCTTATCCATCCACTTCGAACCATTATCAACCGTGATCAACCATATTTCAGTGGCAGCTTCGTTTGGCGTGGTCGCGTGGGCTCTGTCTTAAAGGTGATCTGCGATGGGGACAGAGTGCGCCGACTGCTGATAGCTTCGTATGCGCTGTGTTCTCGCCGCTTAGGTTGCGTTGCAGCTAGAAGCCGTGCGAAGGTCAATTCTCTCGCCGCTGCAGGCCCTATATTGAGAGCAATCGTCTCACGTGACGGACTGAAGGAGCGACGGGTTTTCTCGTTAGGTATATAAGCAGCTCGATCATGGATCACGAACCAACAAGTGCAAAATTTTTCTTCTAATAGTGCTGTGAATTGGGCTAGTTGCAAACAGGAGTACGATGAATGGGACCAAAGAAAGAATATACGAAGGAAGTGATAATTTGGCAGATGAACCAATGTTCTTTCACTGATAAATCACGGCTTCAGTGTGTTAGTTACCTTAGGTACCAGTTAAAATAACATGAAGGGAACAGACACTGAAGCCAGAGAGAAACTAAAGGGGAAATTATCTGTTATTTTTATCTAAATGTAGAAAGCACTAAAGAAAACTGAAATGAAAGCAGACGAAAAGACATGCTATGGGGGAGGCAGACCCATGGCTTCCGCGTTGTTCGTGCTAGAGTGTGTACCATGCGGTGCCTTAGGAAATAAATCCACATGGTTATTATCCAGCTCCAGGCCACTCTGTTAGGTATTTACATATGTACAGGATTGACCCTGGAATTGTTAATCAAGGCCGCTAGCGGCCAAGGCAGCAAATGAGGGATATCTTTTTACCTGCAGGCATCACCTCGTACGTGAGCTTAGGAACAGGCAACCGGCCTAAAAAATTTAACAACGATTAAGATACTTCTTTATGCAAAATTAGAGCGCAGCTGTATACGTGTTTCGATTTCGGGATATATTGATTGGCACGGACAATGTGTCTCATGCGGCACGTTGCAAACAGAGCGAATTGTGGCGCGACTGCCTCGCAAATCGGGAGATCGCGAGAAGCAGCACGTGGGTGACGCGCGGGTGCGATTCACAGCAGCCGCCGCAGACAGACTTCGCAGACGACGTGCGCTACTCTGGCGCCAACTCGTAGCCATCGTCTTCGCAGTGCGCCTCTTGCACGGCATTAGGCTTTTCTTCTCACGCTTTCGCCATACCCGCCTCCGCTTTCCGCCTCATGCTTCCACTGCTCTCTTTGCTCCTGCCGCTTTTTTCATCCCTCGCTGCGCTCCGCGTCCGGTCTTTCATTTGCTGCGCTCGTTCGCTCGGTTATGCGGACGCCATGCTCGCCGCAAGAACGGACGCCTAACAGCCGAGTTCTAGAAATCGGAGAACACCTATAGATACTTCTCAGGAGTTGCGAATGCGAAAGTATTAATGTCCAGTTGAACGCCGCTGACGATTTTATGAAATTCCTTCAATATAACTACCCCAATGCAGCTGTTTCTGTAGGTTTGATAAACATAAGGATTATTATTTTCGAGGTTTAATTTCTATGCTAATATACGTTATTCCACAGAAACACTTTCAAATACGTCAATAGGTGTTATTTTCAGGAACCGAAACTTTGGTAAGAGCTTGCCACTCCAAGAATTCACCCATCTGTGTATAATTTAGCTTGTGTTTAACATACAGCGTCTTCTGTATTTCTGCAAGTCGCTGGATTCAAGCAAGGCCGCGCTCTAACGCTGCAGCAACTCAGCACGTTCGTGCTGGTAATGGACCCGTACGCTAGCGGTCCGCGCACATTTTGCAAAAGCTTTTCTGTGCACGCTTGTGATAAATGTTGTTGCCCGAAAGACCTTCACTGAAGTAGTAGTCGCGTCAACCGCAGTGAAGGGGGAGCTGTGGATTTCTCCCTAAAATTTGCACTAAAGATGATGGTCTGCCAATTGCTTTCTTGCAAACTTTACTAAATATTTACTGATTTACTTTACTGCCCCTGTTTCTAAACTGGAAGTAAACGGTAAAGATGTGGATGGATCAGAATTGGCTGACGCATTTTATAATTGATATGATAACGACCGGAACTCCGGCTGATGCGTGCGAATACGTAAGTGTTCACAACGCTCAATCATTGTACTTGCGTCCTGTCACCACCAACGAAATCTTATCAATAATATAAAAAATAGCGCCAGTTATGATGTTGACGAAATTCAAATATGTCCAGCCAAAGACGTGCCTGATGTTATCGCGCCGATTTTAGCAGATATCGTTAACATTTGTTTAACTAACTCTGTCTGTCCTTAAATTATGCAAATAGCAAAAGTGACCGTGCTTTACAAAAAAGGTGACCAAAATAACTTTGGCAATTATAGGCAAGTGTCTATCTTGCCCCTGTGTTCAAAAGCCTTCGAAAAAATTCTGCACACTCGATTTCCAACTCTCATTGATAAATATAATGTATTTACATCTAATCAATTTGGTTTTCGTAAAAATAAATCAGTTGAACTGGCGCTGCTGGAACAAAAAGTGTATAATCTTAAACAATTTGAAGATAAGGCGCTCGTACTTGGTATTTTTATTGATTTTTTAAAGGCCTCTGATTTAGTAAACCATAAAACATTGTTAAGAAAATTGCATTGCTATGGTATCCGTGGACAAGCCTTAACGCGTATTGACTTTTAGCTATCAAACAGACAGCAGGTCGTTCAGATAAGCGACTCTACTTCCGGAGTGAACATTATTGAACATGTATCTTAATGAAATTGTAAATATTAATTGCGAGGCCAAATACATAATATATGCTGATGATACCAGCATACTTTTTTCAGGGCATGATATTCACGAGCTTATAAGAACTTGTAATCACACAATGAAAACGCTAGAGGAATGGTCAGCAGCAAATGCTATCCGTTAAAGCGAAAATAAAACAAAAGCTGTTATATTCCGACCAAAAAATAAAATTATTGCATCTCATGAAGACATAGTGCTGAGTACTCACACTATTGAAATAGTTGACCATTTTAAATGTCTGGGCATATTTTTTCCCGCGAATATGTGCTGGGATTACCACGTAAGACATGTCCTGCAAAAATAAGCTCAGGTGACAGGTGTAATTGGTCGGCTTGGATACTTCCAAAAGGAATCAAGCTTCTGCTCTATCCCTCGCTCTTTAACTCTCGTTAAAATTATTGCCACCTTGTATGGGGCACAACGATGGTCACTAATCTTAATCAAATATACTTGGTTCAGAAAAAAATGTATTAGGCATATTTTCTATGCGCACTTTGTGGCATCTACTAATGTTTTATTCTGCATTTGAGGAATAGTTAAAGTACACCAGACATACAATTATACGTTAAGCAGAAAATTCAAATTGGAAACTCGTAAGAACATAACAAATTTGCGTGTTTTGGCTAATTTAAGAATTAGGCATTTAAGTTATCCCACGCGTCATGGAGTAGACTGGTAAGTAGACACAGTAGATTAAACTTCGGTAAAGAGCGCTTGTCTTACACTCTTCCTCCCTTTTGAATCACTATGACCTTTACCATTTTGACTTCTTTGACTGTTCATATCAGGATATCCGCAAGTTATATACAGTGATGTATAGCTCTGACATTTCTACTGCTTAACACTTGTTTTTATTACAAACCTTTTCTCATTTATCAAATCCATAATCATATCGAATTGTTTCATCTGGTTGTATGTAACTGTTTGTAACAAGTTAATTTTTGTGCTGTTTTGTTTCTTGTATTTTCAGTGTATTTATTCTAGATATTTGCAATTTGATAGCATTTCAGATATTCATTTTCTCTAAGAAGCTGTTTTGTACTTATGTTTTTTTGACGATTGCAACAACTGCTTTAATTTTTCTGTATTAACTTTACATTTTCATAGCTTAGTGTGTGCCCTATAGTACAGCGCTGTCTGTTAAGTTGCAATTTTTGATTTATTTTGCGGTAGTGCTATTACCTCTCCGAAAGTTACCTGTGACCTAGTCAAGCAGTCCTGACAAACAGCTTCTTATCACAGTCTCTCTTGCTGTATCTTTGACAGAATAAATAGAAACTTGATTGATTGTTAAGTCAGAAATGTTCGTGCTGAATTTTAACTTACGCGCTAATTTCGGCAAAAGGGTTCACGGGAAAGTTTCTGTGAGGCTACTGCACAATATTAGGGAGGATTTTAAAAGTTTGTTTACTAGTGTATCAGCCAGACTTGCAAAAAAATATGCACTCAATATTGCGCGCCACGCTAATGATATCAAGCGTAACAAGAAAACACTGCATTACTGATGTTACGAAACCTCGTCTTCAGTCTCAGATGGGTCAGGCAAAGCGGCCATAGATCAACAAAGATAAATCGTGAGGCTAAGTTAAATGCGATATTTTCAGGAATCGTGGCAAAAACTAGAGATTGGTACAGAGTTTGTACCGCACCTGGGCAAATCGTGCGGCAAATACGGTACGCTAATCTCGCCTTGCACTTTGATGCCTTGTTTGCAGGGAGACAGGCTGCCAAGTACACTGCGGGAACGCAGTCGAATTCGGGAAGCTTCTTCGGAATAGACCGTGGTATGTCCTCTGGGTGTTCATGCTTTTGTAGATTATGTAGAGAGTTGTGGTGCTTACGCGTTTCCCTTGTGTACTAACTGCAGTTGCCAGAAAGTCTTCTGAAGCGGGGGGGGGGGGGGGGGGGGGGGGCAAACGCGGTGGCTGACAGCTAAGCAATCATGTCAGCATTTCTCTGTCATCAGCGGTCGCAGGCTGCCATGATTTATCGTCTGCGAACAATACGCGCCTTACATGCACCCAAAATGAAGCTAAAATACGTGCGCGTGGTTTTTTTTTTCGGTGCTGATGGCGTTTTAACACTAAGATCTAAATGGCAACTTATACTACGGAGTAAAATGACCATAAGTGGCCGCAAGTAGGGAACGATCCCACAACCTCAGCGAAGGTTGTGGGATTGTTCCCCACCTGCGGCAAGTTGTTTTTTTCATTCACTTTTATTTCCATAATTTATCGTTTCTTTATTTTATTTATTAAGCACAAGTAATTTCCCCTATGTTGTCCTTGGTGTCAGTGTTTATTGGAAAATAGCGATGAGGAGCATAAGCCAACAACTTTGAAAAACGACATAACTTGAAAGCAGGAGTGAGAGCATCAATGACTTTTGTGGCCGGAATCGTAAAGGGGTAGCATAAGGAAGGGCAATACTTAGCTTAGGGAGCCCAGAGTTCACAATTTCAGCAAGGATGTGAACGTAGTGTCCAAGTGGCATTCCACGGTTCGAACCTTCTCACCAGTCTCAACCTCTTCAGCGTAGTTCCTTACGCTGTAGGTCGAACTTACTGCGACGTACTTGTAATTAGCACACCAGTGCTAGAAAAGCAAATATGCAGTGAAGTTGCCGCACTCTTACCTTATAATACGCACAACTTGCATCAAAATAGAAAGAGCGATGAAAGAAATTATCTACCCGTACGGCCGCAGCGGAATACAAGCAGAGCGGCCAACCTTATGCTGCGTACGCCTAATTCCAAAATATGGTGGTGGAGAAAGATGTAGTATTTAACATTCAGAGTTTTCTAGCGGTGTCGAAAGGAAATACCTTATTTATTTGCCTAAGGGCGCCGCTGTAACATAGCATAAGACTCTTCCCGTAAATGGCTGCCACCAGCAAGACTACACTATCGTTACAAAGCACATACCAGTATTTAGCCGATTACAGGCGCCCATAGAGCAACTGCTCTGCTTAAGGATCACTATGCATTGGCCATATCTTATTCTGCCCCCAAACCCTTAGCGAATCGAGATGTGTCGGTTTTCACGACGCACCCCACTTTTCTATTTTTGCAGAGACGAGATGTTTCTCCTGTCCCTTTGTTCTATGTTCCGTGAGTATATTAAAAATTTGACGCAGATGATTTTTAATGCGCCATAGCTGTTTAGCTGCAATTAGTTTTAGAATGAGGTAAAAAAAGAACGTTTTAATGATTGAGCATTAAAATATTGTTCATTGCCACATTGCGGAGAATAGTTACTGCTACGATGAAAGCGCTAGTTACACAGTATCGAATGCACTGTCTCTTCTTTCCTGTTTGACGCAGAGGTAAACAATTCTTAGGAATTAAGAAATGTCAGCATAACAACACACACAGACCCACCATCTAAAGGAAGGCGATCGGCTGCGTTCGGGAATGCTGACCAAAGTACAAAATGTTGGCACAGCGTTGTGTCGCTGCTTGCCACTTATTGTGTACGTGGCGTGCGAAGTGAAGAGTAGTTATGAAATCGCTATTGGGCCGCAACCTAACTATAAACCACTTGAAAAACACAACAGGAAATTTCAATCTGTCGTATTTTGGGACGTTGTTTCTGTCGTTCTGTTGTCTGTAGTGTGACGTCCTGTAGTCGAAAGGTCTGTAGTGCTTGACTAATATTTAGTTAAAAATTGACGGAGACCTCTTTAATGCTATGTAAATTTTTTGTGCAGAAAAGAAAAAAAATATGAAAAATTTTCCTGGCGGAAATTCTAACTTGGGAACTAAGGATTCCGAGCCAAATATCTTACCACTGCACCACGCCTAACATGTCTCCAAGACTGCGTTTTGGCTATGTCAACAGTAAGAATCTTTGTCTGCGTTGATGTTTACATTTGCATATTATGAGCCAAGATGCGCTTTCACTCCACCGCGTCAACTGCCGCATCTCTAGAAGAGCAAAAGTGTTTTTACCATCAACAGGTACATCGTGGAGTGCTAGAACATCAATTCTACTGTACGATATCCATATTAAATGAGAAATTCAGAAATAGACAACGGTGTCCGGGGACACTGTTAGGGGAGTTACTGCTAATTCGACAGTTGTCTCTCGCTGTTTACATTTCTGAGCACGCATATAATTCGTGTTTTCAATGCGAAATAGCTACATAAACATTCGTGGATGAGTGTTCATTCTGACAGCATACTGGCTTTTCACGGCAGCGCTGTACCAGAATAATGGCACCCGAGCGAGACAGGTTTTCACGCAACTTTATCGAACAACCCAAAACTTCTATTTGCTTCGCAAAAGCTTATACAATATTTCTAGGAAATTAACTGATGCGTCAGTGTAACGGCACATGCAAGTCCACACGCCTGTGTGCCACATCTTTCCAAATAAAACGTATACGCGGCCATTCCCGCAGATGGTATGATTTCGATCAGCGGCCAATTTGGAGGAGGCCGGTAGGGCGTTGCTGGTGCCTCGTCGTCACGGTACAATTATAACAATTGGCCACGTCGACTTTAATATCGGTGTCGGTGCTATCAGCATTGCCGGCTTCAGAGAAGCACGACTGAATACCGCGCTAGAGAAAAGTACAGTGTACACCACCGATGCGAAACTGACATACAATTTTAAAGCGTCGCGACGGAAAGCGCTTCTGTCGCGGCGTCAGAACTTATGTCGCTGCGACAGGAAGTGGCACATTTCTAACGCCACGACAGAAAATGTGTAGTCCCGACAGAGAGTTCCTGTCGTAACGTCAGAGTCGCTGTCACGATAGAAAGTTGTTGTCATGACTTCAGAGCTCTTGTTGTCGCGACAGAACGTTTCTGTTGCGACTTCAGAACTCTTGGCCATCGCGACCGAATATTTCAGTTGCCAAGTCAGAGTTGCTGTCGTAACGTCAGAGTCGCTGTCACGATAGAAAACTGTTGTCACGACTTCACAACTCTTGGTCTTCGCGACAGAATGTTTCTGTGGCGACATCAGAATTTCTGTCGTAACGTCAGAAATGTCTGTTGCAACTTCAGAAACGTCAGGAGCTTCTGGTGTACAATAGAAATTTCTGTAGTCGCGACAGAAATTTCTGTAGTTGCGACAGGAATTCCTGTTGTCTTTTTCAACTGGGAAGAGCGGTTTCCTTCGTCCTGATGGCTTATTGTTTAAGTCCACCTCCATCTCTGGCTGGTGCACGAACTCGACGGGGTAAGGCCTAACCCAAGCTTCGCTAAACAGGATCAACATTAACTGAAACTTCACGTGCACTGCTTGAGAGGACTGAAGCTCGTGCATTTCAACTTCGAAGGCATGTCGACACATTCTGAGCGCGAATAATTATATTTGCAAGTGAATGAGCTATCGGTTCCACGGCAGATCACGTAAGGTTCGGTCAAGCTATCACGGTCGGCGCGCTGATTTTGTCGGTGCTGTCGACTCGAGAGCCCGTCGCGCTATATGACAACTCGCACCGGTCGGTTGCGTCGTTGTCGGCCTAATACGATGAAATAGTCTCAGTGACACAGTGCTGAATAGTCGGCCAATCGTTGGCGTCAGCGTCTTGTCGGTCTCGTATCGCCCCAATGTTACCAGGCCTTAAAACAGTGCATGAAGTCAGGCACGCGCTGCCACCACCAGCAACAGTGGGCCGACGCTACAAGAAGACTGCGTCAGCAACGTGTTTTTGAAGTGTCGCCCAAGTGTAGCCTAGGGGTTTATCGATAAATTTGACAGTCGTCAATGCAAGGCGGCAACTACGTTGTTCATGGTGCAGTCCGGACGAAGCCCTGGCCCTTTTCTATTTCAAAGTGGAGTTGCAGTCTTACGCACGTTTTCGGCACCGCACCGACGTCGAGCTACCAGCCGAGTTTCAACGCGGTACATGGCACGAGCGTTTGCAACAGCGCGCGTCCAAGCACTTTCTTTTTTCGGGGTACGTTCCCGCGATATCGGGCCGCGCGGCCGCGCGCGCGTCCCTTCCAAAACGTTTCGCGACTAATCCGCTAGGGCAGGGCGCTTGCGCCGTCGGATTGCGAAATTTCAGCGTATCACGTTTGACAGCGGCCGCCAGAGACCCCCGCCCGCTCATCCAGCATACGCTGCAAAAGGCATGATAGCCGGTCGGGTGGCTTTCGCTTTGCCACCTTCGCGTTCGCGCCGCGCTGGTAGCACTAGTTTTTAACGAGCGCTGTTATCAAAGGACGCTAGAAAGTAAGCTTCCCTCGCCCTCTATATATTCGGCGCAAGCGAGCGGCAGCGCGCGCCGACGGTGGCAGCAGCCCCTCGATAGCGGAGCGCAGTCGCCCCAGGGGTGAATCTCCGCATGTCTGCCATTGGCTGTTTTTAAGCAGACGCTTTTTCGACGCTAGCACCAAGGTCCCGTTCAGTTACGGCCCTAGCAGGAGGGCGATAATTTGGCAAAATGGCGGCGCACACAAATGTTTACATTCTTATGGCAATAGGAACAGCAGCCGCGCGGTGCCTCCTCACCCTAGCTCTCTTTGTTTCTTTTTGCTTTTTGTTTTTATCAAGACGACCCGCTCCGCTCCCTCTTCCCCCTTCGCCATGCCCTACGCACCTTCACTTTTGCTTTCTTTTTGCCTGATCGCGGCGCGTATTTCTTTCTCGCGCGCACACTTTACTCCAGGAATTGTTTGTGAACTGATGCGTTGCGCCTTTAGGTTCCTTATGCGTTAGCACGCACGCAGTCTTGTCCATATTATGAGAATGCTAGTATATGCCAGAACATTGGGACATTTGTGTTATATCGCGATCAGAAGTGTAAGTGTGACACCGGTATAACCAGCTACGAAAAGCAACGCAGCTATTCAGTCGGTGGGGCGATTCACGTATTGCGTTAGGAAGAGGCTGTTTCTCCAGATAAGATTATGATTTGGGCGAGCTTATATGAACGCATGATAACATGCTATGCAAAAAAGAAAAATTCTAGTGGAACCATTCACGATGAGTGGGTCTCGTAAATTAGGTGCAATGATGTTGAGGCCGTTGAGAAACATTTCGGTGTTCTTTCGCTGATTTTTGTCAAAATGTTCTTTAGGTAAGCTCGATTCTGAATGAAAAAAAAACATTCCACAGAAACACTTAGGACTACATAGGACTACTTACGAATGGAAAGGCGAATGCATTATACTGTTTGTAGACCTGGGAATGTCAAGAACGCGCTCATTGCACGCATGAACGCGCTCATGAACGCATGCACTAAGCACACACTCACCCCCGTGTTCAGAAATGCATCTTGAAGCCCCTGCTTGACTTGATTTAAATGACACTTGTCGTGAACGCCCTAAAAGAAACACAATGAGCGTCTTGGGCGCGTTAGTACCAGGCGCCATTTATATTAAGTCAAGCATGAGCTTCACGTTAGGACACATTTCAGAATACGAGGGTCCGTCAACCAGAACCGTGAAAATTCGCCGTGGCGTCAGGGAAGCCTGCTTGTGTCGCACCCCGGAGGCCCGGGTTTGATTCTCACTCAGACCGAAATGTACCAAATTTTCAACGCCATTAATTTAGTTTGTTTGCAGAAACCTGCTTGATAAATTTGACATCAAACCGATCATTTTTGTTGTGATAACAATTATATGGACACTCCAGGCGGATTTCTGCCGTCGACGTCACCGTCGCCGTGAGTTTCCGTATGAGGGAAAGCGTGTGAGGGTGAGCCGGCGAACGCGTTTCAATCTCGCGTGCCTGAGCGAGGAACGCGGCCCGGATGCGTATTTCCAACTGCTCGTAGGTACAACGGGGCGTGGAACTTGCGGAGACGACGGACGTTTGCGCGCATGCGCGAGTGAGGGCGGGTGCGAGAGAGAAAATGTGGGGAGTTTTGATTCTTGAAAATACGACTCTGCCTAGGTACTACGGAGGAGTCCCTTGGGGCGCGGTGTATGCGCTTTTCCCTAGGCGCGCCGTGCCGGCAGAAGTCGCGGGGCGCGGTTGTGCTGAACTTAGCATCGCAAGTTGGCGGCTCGACGCAATCATATTTAATCGATCATGTTTTTACTAATGAAAACAACGTGTCATTATTTCGCATTATTGGCGGCGCCTCCAGGACACCAAAGCGGCAACGGGGATATCAAAGCTAGAAGCCGGACTGGTCCGTGGGTTGGGGCTCACAGAGGCCTGCGCGTGCCAGGGGAGTATAAGATCGGCTGTCCGCTATCGCGGACAGCCAATGTTTTATGCGAACACCCCCAGGCACGCTTCGGCCTCTGCGAGCCCCAACCCACGGGCCGCCCGGCTTCCAGCTTTGATCCCCCCGCTACCGCTTGGGTGCCCCGGAGATCCTGCGCCGCCTGCTTTAATATAACCTCAGGTGCTCTCCTGAGGCCTCCGTTTGCCGGTTACATGTGCCCTCCTGGAGCAGTGCTTGTAAAAAATCCGATCTATCGTCGCGACGAAAAATTCGACCCGCGACTTATAAAACACCAGTCAGAACATTGTCCCTTCAGACACAGCGATCACCAAGCGGCGTCCGCGCCCACTGCCTCACCGCGCGGGCAGCCAGCGGCGGAGCGTATAAACCAACTCGACCGAACTCCGCAATGCCGGCATGTCAGGGGACAAACGAATACAACGCAATCTAAAAAACCTCCTCCGTAGTGCCTAGGCTGAGTCATATATTCAAGGAGCAAAAGCCCCCAGATTTTCTCTCTCGCGCCCGCTCTTACTCGCGCCTGCGCAGAAACGTCGAGCTCCGTCAAAAGTGGCACGCCCCGTTGTACCTACGAGCAATTCTAAATACGCGGCCCCGGATGCGTGCCCTCTCCTGTGGCGCGCGAGGCAAGGAGGTGAGGCGTGGGAGGAGGGGCGTTCTTCTCCGGCGGCTGCTACGGTGCCTCGATGCCCTGCTCGCCCGTCGCTCCGTGCAGAGTCACTGGGGTCCGTAATAGATACAATGGAGGTGGGCAAGTGGTTCCAATCATTACAAGTTTGAGGAATTAAGGAATGAACTTTTTCCTTAAATCCCCCATAAATTGTATATTTATGGAAATAAAGGCATATTGGTATTGTATTGTATAAAGTGTTGGTTAATGTGGCAAGGAGAAACAAACACTTTATAACGGTGGTCAGTACGAGAGGATATTGCTACGAAACAGTCACCAGGCTGCACTGAAGAGGAGGAAGACGACGTGGACCCGCATCATTCTTCGTGAGGTCGAAGCGGCACAACCGGCGGCCCCTTCATTCCTGTCACCTGATCATTCTCCGGTGACAATCTTCTTGATACAGGCCGTCGTCCGTCAAGATTTGTCCAACGTCGGCCCGCAATCCATTCGTTCCGTACGCTCGGAACCTCTCTCTCCACGCACGTCCCCACCGCGCTTTTCTTACTCTTAGGAGAGAGCAACACCTCTGAATGGCGAACCGTGGACGACAAGCCGATCTGTTTTAACTGCCGACGCATTGGACATGTCGCTCGCCACTGCCGCAGCCGCTGGAGTTCTCCGACCCGCTATTCTCCTGATTACCAACCCTCGCCCCTCTAGCGCATCCTTTTCCTTCGCCCCTTCTATGCCCGCTCCATCATCTGACCCTGCGACACCTTTGACACTACCCCGTACCTCCACCAAATTAATGTTACGTGTAGCTGTAGCCCAATGCTATATACAATTTATTTAGAGGAAGCTAACGGAAGGCCAAAATGGCGACGCTATATCAAGCGGGTCCACGTCGTCTTCCTCCTCTCCAGTGCAGCCACACTGTGGTGGCTGTTTCGTAGCAATATGAATTAAGGGTGGGAAAGTAATTCTTGCTTAAGACGAGGACTATGGTAGTAAATCTTGTGAAGTAAGGAGGGACGTGCTATTTTCCAGCGTGAGGAAAGGGATGGAAGCTGTAACGTTGTTTTCATAGACGAAACACTGGAAAGACGGAAGCAGTTGAAAAAAAATGGAGCGTGCGCTACGATGCTGCACAGCTTCAAGGTGACTAATAAGGCTTTCAAAAAATGGATCCCACACAGCTGATGAATATTCTGGTTTGGAACGATCAAAAGTGTTATAAAGAAGTAGTTTAAGAGAAGAAGGGGCCATCGCTTAGTCAGTAAACGAATGTTCACAAGTTTATACGACCGATAAAACTACTATCCTTACTTCGTACAGCTATCTACTAATTTGCTACCGCAACCAGTGCTCGGCATTTCCGGCGGAACTACGAATTTTTTGACATGTTCCTAATTTTTGCGCCGTCGGTCATTTCTGGTAGCATCTTTCGCCCACGCCGACGCCCACGGATCTTCGCGTAATAGGACATATCTTTCTTTCGTAATAAGTAGAATTTGCACTTACAAATGAAGAAGCAATGTACTCGTATAGGAGCCAACATGTTATTTTAGATCAATTTGCTTTCCGTAGTTTTTTTTTTATTTGCAGCCCGTCGCGGCAGCCTCACATGTATGCTGACGCGAGCGAACACCACAGGCGCGCAGGGAAGCATAGAAGCAACACGCGGAGTGATAAATTTTGGTGAGCGTACTTCTTGCGTTGCTTCCACCTCGTTGCACCTGATGAATGAAACGGAGTATAAGTACTGCACTGTCTAATCACCGTATGCAGAAATTGGCGTTAAGTTGAAGCTCATGCTTGACTTGGTCAAAATAACGCCAAAAAGCAATGATCGTCTGGGGTACTTCCGCGCCAGGTATCATCTAAGTCAAGTCAATCATTGGCTCGCTATACGCAAAACTTATTCTCGCACAAGTTGCTTTGAAGTTCAGCTGCAGCAAGCGGGAATCTAGTCCGCGGCTGTTGTGCTCAGCGTTCACAATTTCTCTTGCCGCTTACTTTGCAGTTGGAGCATGGTTACTTGTGGAGGCGACGAAGTGGCTTCTGGACTTCGCGGGATTCGGACCGATGGGAGTGAAACCGCACAGTCTTGCAGCCGCGTGGCACGCTGCAAATCATGGTCGGATCAGGAAGAACAGCCAATTCGCCAACCTGCAACGTTTGGGAATGAGAGGGCTGCCTACCCCGTCGAAGATAGTTCTGGCTAGCGGCGGAGCATTCATTGGATTCAGACTCGTACGATAAATGTCGGGCAGGCTCCGTCGAAATCACCTGCACGTGGAGCGCTGTGCGCAATAAAATTCCAGTAGATGCCTCGCTGGATTGACTATAGAGACAGCGGAGAGGCGAAATACAAATCCAAAGCCAATCACATAACCTGCCATAACCTAGCTCATAATCGCGTTATTTACTCGTGTCTGTATGCGTTAAGATTTATATGCCGGAGGAAAAGTCGCAGGCTAAGTACTGGTCCTCAAAGCAGCGAGTAGATAACATGAATATAAGATGAGGTAAGTAATGTCGGGCTGCTGTCGTCATCTAACTGTATTTATCGAAATCGACCATGACAGAGAGAGAATAAACGTTCTTACTGCGTGAATGCAGCTTTGGAGAGGCGTCCTCATTCCAGAATGCCTTGAGTTCGGGCCGCGTCCTAGGCCCTCGCGGCCGACTTGTGGTGCATTTTGGAGAAAATCTTCGACTTCGCTGACGCAGGAAGCCTAGCTATGCTTCATTGGCAACAGTTTCGCTCATTAGAGAAAAAGGGGGTGAGGGAGACAAATATGCCACTTCCTAAGACAACACC
This sequence comes from Dermacentor andersoni, assembly GCF_023375885.2. Taxonomy (NCBI): domain Eukaryota; kingdom Metazoa; phylum Arthropoda; class Arachnida; order Ixodida; family Ixodidae; genus Dermacentor; species Dermacentor andersoni. The sequence continues at coordinate 173,215,061 of NC_092818.1, forward strand.
GGCTATCATTTCAATTAGGGCCTACAGATTTTCTTTAACTGCTGGTCCGTGGTGGACGGCAATTGTTACTGTTTGCATTTCATTATTACGCTCGAAACCCGCGCCTTTAATTACATTTTGTGCGTTGTACAACGACCAATATGTTAAAATGACCCCCCCCCCCCCCGATATTTCAGGGCGCTTTTGTATGAGGTTCTCATAATAGCGCTCGATTGCTTAGTAACTTGGCATACAATGACTCCAATGACCACGGAGAGATGAAGGATGACGGCGACCACAGCACGGCGGCTCGATACACTGCGGAGCTATTCGTATTTTGGCATCTCAACGCACTTTCGTCTATGTGGCCTTGGTCTCTTGACGCTCCCACAACAGATGGTTAGCGTGCGGTGCATGTCGGGCATTTCGCAGGGTCTTCTGAGATCCGCCATGGTTTCTTAGTGGCTGTGGTATTGAGCTACTTAGCACGAGGTCGCGGCATCGAATCCCGGCCACGGCGGTCGCATTTCGATGGGGGCGAAATGCAAAAACACCCGTGAACTAAGATTTGGGTGCACGTTAAAGAACCCCATGTGGTCCAAATTTTCGGACTCTCCCACTAGGGCGTGCCTCATAATGAGATCGTGATTTTGGCGCGTGTAACCGTTAAGGTTCTTTTTTTTTAACGAATTCAAAGGCCGTGTCGCACGGGCAGATTATGGAACGTGTAAAAGTACGCCCGAGTCTGAATTTTCCGGAAAGAGACGAGTTTCATTCAAATTCGCCTGCATGGCCATTGGTGAATGTAATGGTGCTACGTACACTTGTGGATAAGCAGAAAAATATGAGCGTTGGAAAGGTCAGAGATGTAAAAATAATTTTGCAAGGCGTAATTTAAAATTGCAAACGACATAATAAACATAGACGATGAGCAAACGAGAACAAGGTGGAAGCAGGAGCCAACGTTTTGACAAGTGGAGTTGTCTTCTTCAAAGTGGCATACGCTTTCCTCGCCACAGTATATATAGGAAGAGGGGTTCTTCTAAAGGGGAAAGGGCGTAAGGCGGGTGGGTGCGGCAAGGAGCGAACGTGTGTTAGCGCGTCGAACTGAGAATAAAGGAGTGAATAAATATAGGTGTTCCCCAACATAAATGTGCAACGAAATATGTTAAAGTATAATATAGTGTAGTAAAGTTAAGTATGTGTGCGATTCTTGTCCCCGCTCACGAAATCGGTGAATTGATGGAATGCAAGGTGTACTAATTCCGTTATGAAGCTGCACTCAGTAGAATGCTATAACTTGGGAATGCAGTAGTTGGTTGGTTTTTCCTCATATGTCGGCGCAACCCACTCTGTTGGATCGGCGAAGAATTCTGATGTTCTTGTGGTCAAGAATACAAAGTTTATGTGGGTAAACTTAGGTCGAAAAAGAATTGTCACTCCACATATAAAGCTAAGCGTTGCCGAATATAAATAGGAAGTATATTTTACTCGTAAAAGCTATTGCAACAGTAAAGTAAATAAATAAAAGCTACTAAAAAAGAGCAGGACCCGTATTCCCAAGAAAGTTCTTGTGCTAGAACTGTCCGTAAAATAATATTCCAGCCAATCCCGATGCTGGTCATATTGTTAGCGGACGAAATTGGCCAATGGCGAAAAGCGCTTACGAGCAGAAACTTTTCTGAATTCGGCCTCTGATATTTAGTTCTTTCTGTGGTCTGTGAAGCAGAAAAGGCCCGATTGCTCCGTTTTCATCCTATATTATAAGGTTATCATTTATCATTTTCGCAACTGCTTGAGACAAGCCTCTAACTGACATATTTATTGTCTAATTTTGGGCCCCATGATAAAAAACGCTCGGCAACGCGTGGTGAACGGTACCTTAGCACTGTTCGCCAATAATGCTGTCTAGAGAAAAGTCTTATTTTTTATTTTTTATTAGGAATTGAGACCACAACCACCAAGAGAAGTACTCTCACTTAGTGCATCGACACCACGGAGGGAAGACAAAAACTGCCGGATTTACTGTTGGCTACAGCCATCGTAATACTCTCTAGCTGGCTATGATTATCGTTACGAAACAAAAATATTGTCTTGTGACTGCCTACCCTACCTTAACCACTTCTTATGGTTCACGAACTTATATAATTAGCGTTCCACGACAACGAATTTTAAAACTTGCGTTCAATAATTAGCCGGTTCCTTTTACCACATTCTCTGTTTGCCTTCTCTTAGTTGTCTGTGGCATGCGTGAACATTTCATTATTTTCGCAAGGCTCTGATTATAAGTTGCTTTGTTTTACTGATGACTGATTTCGCTTGTATTGTAGTTCATCGTTTTGTTCTCGTAATACTAGCCGCTTTGTGCCCTATCCTCGACAGTTAGTATGCGCCGTTTTTGGAAGAAACTATCGTCATCCAGATCATAATCATTATCATCAACAACTTCCACATTAGCATCATTAACACCAAGGGATCTTTAAGTGCGGCGGTGAAGTGGCTTCCAACGCGTAGCCTTCCTTGACGTTGGTGCCTTAACTAGTGAGTCCCATCCCTTATATGTCGCAAGGCCTTGTTATTGCGAAGCAGCCATTTGCGATTTCTGTCGTGCAGCATACTATCACAAATCAAAGGGGCTGCATGAGGCTGGAATAAGAAAGCAAATGTGCCACATGTGTATTACGCAAGTTTTATTGTTCTCTGGTTCATTTGCATTGCGTATAAAGCACTTGAAAGAACCTAGAAGGGCACTTAGGACACCGTTAAAGCTATTTCCTGTCATGGATTGCTGCTAACTATCACAACAGCTTCAATGTTTGAAAAATAATTCATTGCTCTGATAAAATGACGAAAAATTTGTCCAATATACGCAGCGACATTGTAAAGAGCCCGAACCGGGTATCTCTAAAAAACCATCAAAATAAGTTCAAAATTCTGTCATGTCTATTGCATGCACTGTTAGAATATCATGCGGTACAACTTCTTCATTTTAATCTGACAAATGTTTCACCAATAAGTGCATGTCTGCGAGAACTTGTTGTACCTAATATTGCGCTCTATGTGGCGAGTTTTTGTTCATTGAGCATAAAATTTTAGGTGACATGAAGGTTGCGTTTTACTTTGCAGAACCACCATGACTGTTCTCCGGGGTGTTCTCTACATGGCCAGTAAGCAGATAAAACTTGTGAAAGCTTTTAATTAGCAGATGTGAAAGGGCCTACAGCAAAATAATTACGAGGTGAAATAAAAACGAAAACATAATATGATTTTAAATAGGTGCGAGTAAAAGAACAGATGAGAGCAAGAAAATATATTGGCAAGTCCTCTTCTTTCAATGTACCTCGAAGCGCGTGATTTGACTTCGAACGACCTAGGGAGTCTTGATATGCGGACATCCAAAGCTCAACACTCAACTCTCTACTTCGCTTTGTTTGCAACAATGCGTAAATATTTTTTGTGTCGGATATGACACCTTTTTTGGCAAAATTAGCTCATTGTTGGAGCTGATTATTATAGGGTCACATGATTATTATTGATACGGAATAAAGCGTAAGCGCAAAAACTTCCATCTTCACTTAACCAACAGGACGCCTCAACGAAATTACTCGCTTTCTTACGCGTTCGTGACCATATCTTATTGTGGTAAACTACATTACATGTCGAATTTTCGCATTTTTATTCTTGTTTGGGTATGCTGCCTCTGACAAATAAGTAGCGTTAGGTTTTTGAAAACAAAAGAAAATGATTGCAAGTGATCGTTTTAAGAAAACTTTCAGCGTCTTTAACTTTCAATACTTTCCGCTACTCATGAACTTCTATTGACCGCTCCCATGGTGTTCTTGGCGCTTGTTATGCTTATTCAAGGTAGGCGCTCGTCTGTGCGTGCAGCAGTATCCTAAGCTTCAGAAATTTTTTATCCAATATAGTGCTTATGATCTTGACCCCGTACAATAATCCTTATCTATCTCCTGTGAACGTCATTTATTTATCAACGTGCTCTCATTATACTTTCCTGTCAGAAACGGCATAGTATGTCACGCTGAGTCGCGCACAACCTACTTAATCTGAAAGCATGCACCTGGAACATCCAGGTACTTTAAGGTCTTGAATGCTCGCGCGTGTTGTCGTGGCATAAAGTTCCTGACAGGAAACTAGCACGCACAGGGTGCTAATAAAAGAAGTGCGCCAGAGATTTGTGACAATTATTGCTGTGGGACAAAATGAGCTTCAAACGGCGCAAGAATTTCTAGTGCAAAATGGTCTAGCGTCTTAATGTAGGATCTACTTTTCGGAAGTCCTTCTTAATCGAATACGTTTGCGCGTCTTCCCTCACGACCCGTGTTGTCTAGTGATGGCGGTCCACTTGCGCTTCGCGCGGCCGCATGCGGTAGTGCACAAGGGTGCGGCTTATTGCATTAAAACACGCACCTCGTGGCACGCAACCTCTCATTGCGCAACCTATCTAGTGCGGCCGTGCTACTCTTCCTAATTTTGATCGTCATTTTAGCCCGTACTCATAACGTGGATAGTAGGTTCAGCATTTTTCATTTACATGCAACATATATTGTTTATATGGATACAGCGGATGCCTATGCAAAGTTCTTCAACGTTTTAGGTGTAATGTGAAAGTCCCGAGCTAAGGCTTACACGTTCATCACCGCCATCTTTTACTTGTGGCTCGCAGTTGGAGCTTGGCTGGGCCTGCGCACACCACGATTCCTGCTCTATGTGGCAGGATTTCGGAAGGAGGGAGTAAAGTCTGGCAGTTGCGCCGCAAAATGGCAGTCAAGTATCCGTGGCAAGGTCCAAAAGAGCCACATGTTCGCCGAGTTCCAGCGATGGGGCGTGGCGGGCCCCCCGGCTATAGTTTCATACAACTGCGCCATAATAGCACTCCACTGGAGCCTGTACCTTGCACGATAGCTGCTCGATAACAGGCATGCCAAATGCGTGATTCGACTGGAGAACCACTAGCAGCTGTAATACCTGTTTGGAACGGTTTCTCGTTCAATTCCACAAAAATTTGTGTCTGGCTCTCAGTGGTTTCTAAAAGGTAAACGATCTGGAATGCGAGTCCCATCAAGGGACGAACGGACGGTGAAAATGGGTAGTGCACTCCTTTATCAAGCAATAATTCAATCACTGAATAAATCACACCATTTCATTATCAGCGCAAATTGACGCCATGAGGGCAAAAAAGCCTACTTACCAAATGTAAAAAAAAAAACGTTACGTCGAAGCAGATAAGGAGTTCCCTAAAGAACAACATTATAATGGTAAAATGTCGCTCAGCAATGCAGTGATATAAGAGGAGGGTAGCTATATCCACGAAGCTACCGCGGCAGATCTCATGTTTCTTACGCCTATTTGTTCTCAGGACTTAGAACTACACTGAACCCATCAGCTGCAAGTTGCTACCGAAAAAAAAACCCCAGCTTATTCCAATCTTCAAATCCCAGGTGCAGACACGCACTGATTCCAAAGAGATGTTTATCCAGGACGGGCATTTATACCATCATAATCGACAAGTTCAATGGCAATCACCGATGCAAACATTAATGCCTGGCATGTTCACCTAAAGTGATTGCTTCCAAAGGTGTAAAAAAGCCGTGTCTTCTTTTTACCACAAAGCCCAGACACTCCTCTCAAGAAGTTCGTCTAGAGTACGGCTTTTTCAAAAGTTTCTTGAATCGATCATTTACAACCCCGCCCTTCCCTCGTCTCCCAGGCATTTTCAACTAATTTTAGATTCTCTCGGGAAAACAATCAAATTCGTTATCCCCAGACACTTTCTCCTTTAGCACGATTCTGTCTCTGTAAAAATTTAAATCTCGTAGCTTCCATTTTTGGTTAGAATCCTCAGAAAACATCTGAAACGATAATATCTTATCACACACCTTCGCCTTTACTACAAAGCTGTTAGGGCTTATACCGGCGGTCCCACTTGGACCAAGATTTAAAAAAAAGAAACACAAGAAATCGTACCGACTGCATAGTAGGTGTAGTCGTGTGTACTAAGAGCCAGTTATTTCTTCATCACGAAGTATTACCTTTTTAATTGTTTTTAATTATCGAACTTTTTAATTGTTGCTTGAATCACGAAGATATCAGTTACAAAGTTGTAGGGCACCTCAATTAACCTCCGAATCAAGCACGTGTTTCGTGCTCAGCTTTGTCTCGTTGGTTATTCCGAGAAAAAACAAAAACGATCGGAACATCCAAAATACGAAATACATACGCGCTCGCGCACCTCTACTCAAGCAGTCTCAAGCGAATAGCCACGGATAAACGCCTTTAATAGCGGCGGCCGCTTCATACAGAGCTTCACGCTATGTGATGGTCGCGGCATCATGAGAACACGCCGCTGACGCCTTGATAAGCGTAGCGGAGCCATAGTGGGCGAAGGCGGGATTTCAAAGCCGGGAAACCTTGACGGCGCACTTGGGACTATAATTTTGCGCACTCATCTTGTTCAGTAGATAGGCATGCCCAGAACGTATGTTCTTTTTGTTCCCTTTAGCAATAGAAACAAACCTTGCACAGGCTATGTCCATCTAATGCATTTTGGCAGATCTGTACGGCCAACATATGCTGTTGTCGATTACGTAAATCATTTTAGCTTACGTCTCAGTGCATAGGTAATAACGGCAGATCTCAATGGTACTACGCCAGTGACCTGCTCTTCAAGAAGACAGCCATGCCCTTCACAAATGACCAGAAGGCTAAAATGATCCTGGCTCGGGTGGGGCGGAGAGGGGGGGGGGGCGGGGGCGGCGCATGGCGACAAGAGGAAGGCAGCCAAGCTATTCCGAATGTGGCATTGCGCAGGACGACCTAGTCCGTCAGCAATACTTAGAGCGTACGAAGTCCTTTGCGAGACGGGTAGCTTTACAAGAAAGCGACACAGGACTGCGATGGTAGCTCAAGAAGCGGAAACGGATGTTTTGGAATTCTTTTTTGCTAACTCTCATGGTAGTGCGTGCGACGCCGGTGCGTAGGCCGAAACCTCAAGGTCATCCGTGGGGACGATTCTTAAAAGAAAAGGTCATATGCACCCGTACTATGTACATCTTCATTAAAAATTTGAAGACAAAGATTTTGAAAACAGACTTTGCTAATTGGATATACGCGGAATGTGAAGAAGGACCAGACTTTCTAACTCGCGTGCTTTGGATGGAGAGGCTAATTTCTCCAGAAACGCACAAGTTACTCTGCACAGCGCGCCCTACTGCAGTGATAGGAATCCCCACTGGCTGGCACAAACACGACACCAGTACCAGTGGTCGTATAATGTGTGGTGTGGTATTTTTGATGGGAACATCATCGGACCCATCTTTTTTGACAACGCATTAACGACGCAACGCTACGTCAATGACATCCTCGAGGACCCCGTGAACGACGTCAGTTGCAATGTTCCGCTTGCGTACCTTCGGAACATCCGGTTTCAACACGATGGTGCTCCTGCGCATAGTAGTAGTCAGTCTCGAACGTGGCTCGACAAGTCTTCTGCTGGACAGTGGATTGGCCGGCACGGACCTGTACTTTGACCTGCAAGGTTGCCGGACATGACACCACTGGACTTCTTCTTGTGGGACTATGTGAAATATCTCATGTGTGGCAGCGAAACTACCACACCGGTCGCCCTAAAGGCAAACATAAGCAGACTCTGCCGCGAGATTCCAACGAGTTGGTCAAAGCTGCAACAGCACAAGTATTTGAAAGAAGCAAGAACTGTATTGCTTAACGGTTCCCTGTTTGAGCACGCGATATAGGTGGCAGTGGAAAGTAACCGCTCAAAAGTGGTGTAAAACGTGACTGTTTAATGCACCTTCATTATGTACGTCACCCTATTCTTACATACGAAAGCTTGAGACAAAGATAGAAATAGGTAAAAAACCGATTTGTGTTGCCTCTTTTTTCATTGTTCTGGAGACAGGAAGGGTAAATGGCTAAACGAGTAGCGCCTTTGGATGTTTCTTTGTGGGCGGCTGAGATGTTTTACGTGCTTTTGGTTTATTTTTTATTTAAATGAACTCTTGAGTAGCTCTTTTCTGTTTTTTCGAGAGCTACCTTTTTCTTTTTTTTCGTTCTCTTTAGTGCACTGTCGTTTTTTTTTTCTTTTTTGAACATTGGTTGATTTTTTTTTAGCTTTCTTTCATGGTACACGGGGGTTTAAGCTATACCGAGTGCCTCAAGATCGAGGCCAACATTCTTGCGTCCGCCGATGCTGACGCTTATTGCACCACGCTAGTTAGGTCGCGAAACCTCTCGAGCCATCGTACCTCACGAAGCCTTATACGATGCGGCAATAAACGATTGAAGCAGTATCTCTTCTAAAGATTTCTTGGAGGCACTTGAGTAGTAGCGCACGATCACGCATCTATTTCATATGTCGCGTATTTCGCGGGCTTTTATTTTTTCTTGGAAAAAACTACCAAGCCTACTTCAGCACGAAATAAATGCTTGATTTTCAGTTATTTAAGGAGCCCTACAACTTCGTAATTGAAATTTATGCGATTCAAGCAATAATTAAATTGTTCAGTAATTAAAACAATTAATTATTACTTCGTGATGAAAAAAAAATAATGGCCGTAAGTACATACGACAGCCGCTACTATGCAGTCGGTACGATTTCTCTAGACACCTCCCTTCTTTTTTTTTAAAAAATCTTGGTCCAAGTTAACTGGGACGCCCGGTATAAAGTCACGTAGCCTCCAATGTATCACTAAAACATCCTTGAAACGCGCTCATGCTAAGTAATTTCGTCACAAAAACTAAAGACCTGCATACTCTTTTACCTGATAACTTAAATTTAACTGTTTAATCGAGGGAGTACTGATAGTGAAGTACTCATCGCTTCCAATCTTTGTATTCACATAGCCTTCACGCGTCTTATGCAGTTATTCGCTGGAAGCGACGAAAAATGTGGTTGCCTGTACCGGATATTTATACAATGGCGTGGCTGATTCGAGATCAAGTCTTTGTCTAATCAGACTGCGTCCGCAAAGCGAATAGAGGTGCACATTCAACGGTGAGCGCAACCGATGCTCCCAAGTGATGAACCGCATGCATTTGAACAACGTTTCATAGTATTCCTGACAGGAAAATAGCCAGTGCTATGTTTTCGAGAAAGCAAAGGCAGGCAATACAGATGAAAAACTGGTGTTTAGGGACAAGATATGACCCAAAGAGTGCAAACTATTTTCAGAGTGTGAATAAACAAGCGTTTTTTGCAGTACGACTCCGTCGCAATGCGACTGCTGCTGGCCGGGATAGAACCCACCACATGATGGGCAACAGCACAACGACGTAGCCATTAAGCTACTACGGCGTGCCTACAAAAAATTACTAGAGAGGACTCTGGCTATTGTGTCTATGTGAGCATGCAATTTTCGTAGTTTAGGCACTTTGCAAATGAATATTAGTACATGGATTTGTCTACAGTTCATCCGTCTCAATAGGATCAGACGGCGTTGTGTATTCGCAAATCGATCATTGCCAACAAGATATTGCTTTATAAATGCAACAAATAGCAATGATTATGCATGGTCGCATAGTTCTTTGCGATCTGTGCTATAAAATTATATTGCTTCAACACTCAGGTTTATAAAATTAAATAAACACTAAGAAATAAAGGCATAAGTAAGGCAGTAGCCGGAAGCACGAAGGTGAGACAAGCGTGCACTAACCATGATTTTCTAAAGCAGGTGAATAATCTAAGCGCTGGACTTCTCTTTAGTGCCTTTTGTAGGATACTATGATCGTGGGCACACTCTTGGGGTCCTTCCAGTAGCAGGCTGTGCTTGTACTAGCTAACAGCAAGTGGTGCCACGAATGAATAGCCTGCGAATGTATGAGCTCTGACGGTCAATCGTACGAGTGTCATTCCAAGTCTCATCTTTGGCCTCGACATTCTTTAACACATAGCTTCTTTCGGGGGAAATAATGCTGTCGTGTCAAAGCAGAACAAGCGAAAAATAGGCGTTGCTTAAAGGGCCACGAGGTGATTGGGGTTCACGGCAGAGTGATAACGAAGATGACTGTACTCGTAAAATATTGCGCGATTCACGGTGGGTTTGCGTCTAACCTAAGGTAACCTAACCTAACCTATGATAGCTAATCCTAAAGCAATATTGCATAACACAGCCTAACGGAGTACACCATCAAATAAAGTCGCAGTTTCGCCCGAAAGGCGAAGCATCGACTGCGAAAGCAAATTAGTAAACAGCTAGCTATATGAAGTAAGGATAGCAGTATTATCGGCCGTATAAACATGTTAACATTCGCTTACTAACAAAATTAATTAACATGGTGTCACACGCACACAAGCAAACATGAGCACATCTCACTCGATGACCACGCCCTCAGCCTGTCAGAACGTTCGAGTGAGGAAGCGCTGCAGCAGAGAGCGAATTGACCTTCGTGCTGCCTCTTGCTTCAACGCGAAATATGCGGCGAAAACACAGCGCACACGAAGTTATCAGCGCCCAGTGCATTCTGTACGCATCACAGATCACTTTCAAGATAGGGCCCGCACAATACGCAACCGCCACCAAAATAGACCCCCCCCCCCCCCCCCGCACTCCCCCTTGCCTCGCGCTTCCACTGGTCACGGCGCGCTTCCTCCCCGCTTTCCTCCCTTGCGCGCGCGAGATTGAGCCACCATCGTCGGCTCACCCTCGCACACTTCACTCACACATACAGCATACGGCGCACGGTGGCGACATCATCACACTTGGACTTTATGCGTTAAATCACGGCGACACCGACGGCAGAAAGGCGCCTGTAATGTCCATATAATTTCTGTAGGAGAATAAAAAAAACATCTGATGGAGGGTGAACTACAGGGAAAATGCGTCAGGTAAAACGAAAGACAATGCTGCAATGTTTAAAGAGAATATAAGCGTTTTAACTCACAGATATTAGTATAACGCTCCTGAAGCTTAAACCAAACGTGTGGGTACCGACAAACATATCCGAAAGGCCATACGAGACGCATATTGCTTGAACGAATGTGTTTCTGCAATAACGCAGGGAGGTTGAATAAATTAAGAATAAAGAAGCGTGAGCAGCAAGCCTACGATTGCATTAATTGCTATGATTGAACCACAAGAGAGCTTATATTTCTATTTGCAATTTTATCCGTGACGACAAACGTCCATCGCATTAATTTTTTGAAGGTATGTATACTGTTGCCTTTTTCAAATAAAAGTTATTACTTAAAATTTCATATTCTGTAAAAATCTTCCTAATGTCTAAACGAGAAGAAAGTGGGTTAACCGAGGGGCCTGATTTTTATTAGTCATATCATAAGATATGACTAAGTGTTTGTTGGCTTCTTATGATATTCCTAATGTCTAGTACTTTGTACTTTGACGTTTTAAGTTTTAGTTTATAGGCACTCGATTAAAAAAAATTGGAGGACGCTTAAGCTTCGCCTTTAAGAGTGGAACGCGATAGATTTCAAAGATCCCTGACTGGTCGTCACGCTTCCCGGCAACCGCAGCTTCCTTGCGGATGCGCGGAAGCGAGCGGGCCGCGCCGCTCGGAAAAGTGGTTCGTTTTTGAGTTCTCGCGCAAGATAATTATGTTTTCTAATATATTTAAATTAAACTCCGACGCTATCGTGTCTGCAGGTTGGGTTTAGGTCGTACGTTACGATTTTTCTGACGTATTTTACTTTAAGGAATTCAATTAGTTTAGTAACGCCCCTGCGCCACGCGGAGGGCCTGCGTGGTTGTGGTTCGGAGAAAGTTTTCGCCGAGCGACGTCCGACTCCGAAATCGGATTTAATTGCGGCACGGGGCTCTTAACGCTTTCGCGTTAATAATTTAATCCTTTTTCGAATAAGGCAGCCGCCTACCTTGGGGCATTAACAACTTGGTCTCCGAAATGAAGCTTATTTAATCACCGACTTTATCGATTTTCCGCAAATCTCCTCTGGACAGTAATCGCCATTGCTTGGAAACAGGAACATGAAGATGTGTTGCAAAAAAGAGAAGCGCTTCATCGCTGTATAGCCATTGGAGAAAGCTCGCTGTAGGAGGACGGCTACACAGAACGGAAACGGCGGTGAATATCGTGGCAAAGGTTATGCCGAAGCACAACAATTGATTTGCAGGTTGTTCGCGCACCGCAAATATTCCAGTAGTAACCGAAATCGATGCTCCACGTAACACGGCGAGCCTCAATGCACGCCTTTGCAGCGCCCAACTCTACGTGCAAAGGCGTGATCCGCGGCATCGCACCAAGTGAAGGCCCGGAGGAGCTCGATCGCAAGATTGTCAACTCAAAGAACCCGCTGGCCTTGGGAGCCAAACGAATCAAGAGCACGGGCACCGTGGTTGTGGTCTTCGACGGCTACAAGGTGCCAAACTACGTGTCGTACGGCGGCACACTTGTCAGGTGTGCATTATATAGGAAGCAAGTGGAGGTGTGCTACGCCTGTGGCCGCCTCGGGCATCGAGCGGACGTCTGCCCCTCGCCGGACGAAACTATGTGCAGGGGATGCGGCATCGCCAACCCGGACGAACAACACAAGTGCGACCCCAAATGCAGGCTGTGCGGAGGCCGACACTTCACCGCTGCCAAGGAGTGCAAGCAGAGGTACCAGACGCCGTACCTCGTCAGACGCAGGCGCCGGGACCGATCCCGAGCCAACAGAAGCAAGTCTCCGGCCCTCGCCATGGGCGAGCGACAACTCCCGGCCGCCGCCGGTCACTCCGCGACTCGCGGGAGCTCTAGATCCAGGAGCCCCTCTCCACCTTCCGGACGCCGTTCCAGGTCCAGGGGCAGATCCCGGTCCAGGGGCAGATCCCGGTCCAGGGGCAGATCTATGTCCAGGGGCAGATCCGGAAGCCGCTCCAGGAGCCGCTCTGTCTCATGGGCCCGGTATGGGTCCAGTGCCGGCCAGCAGAGGAAGAGAAAGTCGACGCTATCGTGGGCAGATATGGTTGCTGGCGGCGCCCATGCGAGATCCACCCGGGGCCCACGCGACCCGCTTCCAGAGCAATCCAGGGAGGCAGAGGTAGCGCGCCTTATGAAGGAAAACGCGGACTTAAAAGAAATTATCAGAAATATGGCTAGCGAAATGATAGAGATTAAGAAATTAGTAATCAGTCAGAGTGTTACATCCAACGCGTCGGCGCCGACCGCCACAAAAGCACCAGTTCCGGCCTGCGACTCGGCTGGCGCCGCCAAGCGTAGGGCAGTTTCCAGTAAGGACGATTCAGATTCGCAAACTTATGAGATCAAAGGCATGCTGGCCACGCTCACTAAGAGCGCGCAGCAGTTACAACAAGGCTTAGCACAGGTGCAAGTCGCCCTAGGAGACCCGAGGAGAGGCCTAGGCGCGCTGGCCGATCGCATGGACGCCCTCGAGCGTCTGGTGATTCCGAATAATACGGCCGTAACTCCGATGCAGGTCGTTGTTCCGAACGCGTCGGGGACTCAAATCAGGGCTACGAGCACATCGGCACGTCAGAGTGGGGGGAACTTCTTGCGTGCACCTCTGCTTACAGCGGGTACCCCGGACAATTTATCTAATCATGGATAGTGCCAAAGAGGAGTTCAAAATTTGGCAGTGGAACTGCAGGGGGTACTCCAATAAGAGGGCTCCTTTGCAGCAATATTTAAGGTCGCTACGTAACAAACCACAAGTAATAGCATTACAGGAAACCCTCGTCTCTGCCGCATCCCTCTCTGGTTATCGTGCCGTCTCCGTGCAGGCCGAAGGTCGGGGAGTGTGCACGTTAGTTGACAGGAGGCTTACACACTTGTCTCACGACCTGAAGCTGGCGAGTTGCAAGGTCGAATACGTCATGGCGGAGGTTCTGCTCAATACGAGACAACGCAACCAGCGGAGAAACAGCGTGTTCATACTAAACATCTACAGCAATCCTAGGGACTCGCAACAGCAGTTCAAAACGATACTCAAGAAGTCCGTCGACCTGGCCGGCACCCATCCCTTGGTCGTCGTCGGAGATTTCAACGCACCGTACGGCGTGTGGGGCTACGTCTACGACACGAGCAAGGGTCGGGGTTTGTGGCAGAACGCCAACGAAATGGACCTGACGCTCATCACGGACAAGGCGTTCCCCATCCGAATCGGCAACTCGGTTAGCCGGGACACCACCCCCGATCTGGCGTTCGTGAAGAACGTCGAGGGAGCCGAGTGGAGCAACACCGCAATAAATTTTGGTAGCGACCATTATGTGCTCGAGACCCGCTTCGAAGTCACCCGAAGTAAATCCAGACAATTCACTGTCACGGACTGGGACCTTTTTCGCAAGCTCCGCGGCAACGACAGCGCACCCGTCCCAAAAGACCTGGAAGATTGGTGCGAGCGAATCAAGAGTGACGCCGAGTCATCCACTAAGAAGATCGTCAGCGACCTGGAGGTAGAAAAGATGGACAGTAGGCTGGCCCATCTGATCGAGGCCAAGCAGGCGCTGCTTTTGAGATGGAAGGGACAAAGGTTTAACCGAAGACTGAGGAAAAAGATCTCCGAACTTAACAAGGCCATCGAAGATCACTGTCGGACCCTCGGCAAGCAGCAATGGGACGAGGTCTGTGACTCGATCGACGGGCAGATGCGTAACGGCAAGTCCTGGGGCATGCTTAAACATCTTCTCGACGAGGGCAGCACCAGATCCAGTCAGAGACACACGCTCGCCAGAGCCTTTCACGAAGCTACCATATCCTGTTCCGGGGACGAGCTGGTTGCCAAGCTCATGGAGAAATACCTTCCCATAAAGCATAGCGACGAGGAAGACCGGTTTCCCGACTACCTCGGACCAGCCCGTCCGGAATTGGACGAAGACTTCACCGTGGGGGAAATTAGGCAAGCCATTTTCGCGCTCAAGGGGAAGTGTGCGCCAGGTGCCGACAGAATCACCAACAAGATGCTGCGGAACCTTGACGACGGTTCGATCGCATACCTCACCGAGAAGATCAACGAGACGTGGAAAAACGGCAGCGTCCCAGAGCAATGGAAGAGCGCCAACGTCGTCCTGATCCCCAAACCCGGCAAGGCTCCGAACGTGGACAACCTCCGACCGATCTCTCTCACCTCCTGCGTTGGGAAAGTGGCGGAGCACGTCGTCCTCAACAGACTAAACAGATATCTCGAAGAGAACAACATCTATACTTACAACATGATTGGCTTTCGTGCCGGCCTCTCGTCGCAGGACGCCATGAAGATGATCAAACATCAAATCATCGATGGCAGTACCAGAGACACCAGGGCCCTGCTCGGACTCGACCTCGAGAAAGCGTTTGACAACGTTCTCCACGAATACATTCTGGCCTCCGTGGCAGACCTCAAGCTGGGCCCCAGACTATATAACTACGTCCGTTCGTTCCTGACGGGGAGGAAAGCGAGGCTGCGGATCGGCGACTTCGTCTCCGACGAGGTGCTCCTGGGCGCACGGGGCACGCCGCAAGGCTCGGTCATTTCGCCTGCTCTCTTCAACATTTGCATGATCGGCCTCTCGAGGAATCTGGCCCAAGTTGAAGGAATCAAACACACCATCTACGCAGACGACATCACCATCTGGTGCACCGGCGGTAGCGAAGGGCAAGTGGAAAGCGCCATGCAAGAGGCGGTAGACGTCACAGAGCAGTACCTGCTACCCACCGGACTCAGATGTTCCCCGACCAAATCTGAGCTTCTCCTTTATAGAAAAGAAAAAGGCCGCAGACCCAAGGGCTGGAAACCGGTCTCAGAAAGTGACATTCACCTGTTCACTCGGAGCGGTGACCCGATACCCAGGGTCGACACCATCAGAGTCCTGGGTATGTTCATAGAATCACGCGGCGGCAACGGCACTGCGTTACGCAAGATAATTGCGAAAACCGACAATGCTTTTCGCCTCGTCCGAAGGGTCACGAACAGACATCGTGGCCTCAAGGAGGACAACCTGCTTCGGCTCATCAACGCCTTTGTGCTGTGTCACTTTACCTACACGGTGGCCATGCACAACTGGCTCAGAGCCGAGCGGGAAAAGCTTAATGCCCTCATTAGAAAATTCTTCAAGAGAGCCCTCGGGCTGCCCCTCAGAACGCATACAGAGGACCTCCTTCGGCTCGGCATACACAACACCATGGAGGAGATGGCCGAGGCTCAGGAACGGGCCCAGCTAACTCGGCTGTCCACCACGCCAGCCGGCAGGCGTATCCTCGAGGAGATCGGACTCGCACCAACCAAGAACTTGGCTGAAGACACCCAAATCCCCAGAGAAATAGGGGAGAAGATCGTGGTCGCCCCTTTGCCCCGCAACGTTCATCCCGTTCACAACGCAGGTCGTCGCAAGGCAAGAGCACTTAATATACTAAAGCAAATAAACAAAGACAAAATCACAGCAAGCTTCGTGGACGCAGCTGCATACCGAGACGGCAAGGCTTTTGCGGTTTCCGTCATTGACACGCTGGGCAAAGTCATCAACTGTGCTTCCGTCCGGACGACGAACCCAGAGGTGGCCGAGCAAGTGGCCATTGCACTCGCCATGCAAGACGGTCGGAGAGACAGGGTGTATAGCGATTCGAAAGCCGCCATCAGGGCATTCCAGAAAGGCCGGGTAGCCCGGCAGGTAGTTCACATTCTGAAAGGCGCCAAACAGGGCAACACCTCCATGCACTCGATCCTTTGGTTCCCTGCACATGTCGGGGCGATTGAGGGGGTTCCTCTGAACCTCAACGAGTCTGCCCACGAGGCTGCGCGTGGCTTTACCGACCGCGCTGCCCTCGGATCGGGCGACTCTCTCCCCGGACACAGAGACGCTCCTCTCACACACAACGAAATCACGAAATTCTTTTACTTAGAGAGAAGGGTTTTCCCCCCGCCTCACTCCAAGCTAAGCAGGCCGCAAGCGGTCACACTAAGACTTCTACAAACGAACTCGTACCCAAATCCGGCGTCCCTTAATAGCATATATCCAGAGATTTATCCAAATTGTTCTTGCGTGGCCTGTGGTGAGGTAGCTACGTTGCCTCATATGCTCTGGGAGTGCGGGTCGCTGGGCCCGACGTTCACCAAGGAAGAGTGGGACGCGCTCCTGCGAAGTCCTGTCTTTGAGGATCAAATCCTGGCCGTCCAGCGCGCCCGCGATCGGGCCGGCAGACTAGATCTGTCAGTCCCGTCGTGGGATTAGCCGGGTGCGCGTTTTATCGCGCTTTGCTGGACCAAATAAAAGTTTATTCACTCACTCACTCACTCAATGCACGCAGTACGATTGCAGCTGTCGCTACTTCGCAGGAGCTAGATCGAAAAATATCCTTCTGGAAGCAGTTCATCGCCTTAGCGCCTAGGGTGGCTCCCTTCAAGGTTTCGAGATCCAACATTATAAACGAAGACGGGAAATATGAAAACAATAGAGAATAAGATAACGGAAATAATCGATTCTTTTCTTGGCCAATCCGCCATAGAGGGTAGCAGTCACATGCTTGATAGGAAAAACAACTACTGTGCGTCATTCTGTCGTCTTTTCATGAGGCTATGCTTCACTACAGAGCCAGCATTCCATAATTCAATTGCATTAGAGATTGTCCGCTTGGAGGTGCCCTGGTCGGGCGGTCCTTTAAGATCCGTTTACTTTAATACAGCTCTGCGTGTTTTGGAATAACGGAGTTGAATAGCAAAGTTACCATGATATAATGTTAGGCTCAAGTAGATTCCTGTTTTCTTTATTTGTTCTGAAGAACATTAAGCTAATTCTTTTAAATAAGACCCTTGACTACATAACGGCTGCATTTGTTTTCCACGTTACCAAAGTGAAAGAAGAAGACATTAAGGACGAAATGTGTGGTTCTCGGTTCTTTACTTATCTTTCAGTGTGGGTTTTGAGATTTCCGTTAAAGCAAGCCAAATGACAGGACTTTCTTTCAATATCAAATTGTGCGGAAGCAATGACCCTGACAATTCGAATTTACGTGATTACTCGCCAAAGGTCAACATCAACGTTGTCTCTCAATCTCCCGTGTATCGCTGTTGCCTACCTCTGTATTAAAGACTTTGTTGTAAAAGCACGAAAGGGACTCTACGTCGCCGCATAATGTTTTATATTATCGTGAATTCACCTATGCATGCGCGCTCAAACGAACATGGCAAAAAATATTGATCGTGATGTAAGCCAAAACTTTCGTATTGGTATGTTCAGTTTTCTGTCAATTATTGCGTTTTATTTATTGCTCTACTTCAGCTTTTTTTTTACATTTTACGTTTTACTCACCACCTTATCACCGGTATCTTGACTAATCCTCAGTAACTACCATTATTTAGCAAATAAGTAAGGAAGTGTTTGCTATTGTGACAATTATCATTCTTCGAAATTCTTTGTGGGATCTTTTTATCCCTCCTCCCCTCTTCCCCGTGCAGAGATTTAAAGCGGATGTGCGTCTAGACCACCTCTCAATATTTCCTTATTTCTCACAATCTCTTTAAGGTTGACAAAGTTGAATGAATCTCCTCTTCCTGAAAGTCTACTTGTATAATCGTTTGGTCTGATTATTCGATTGCGCACTAAAATTTCGTTACCAATCTTTTTCTGTTCCACTTTCCGTTCACATACGTATTTAACTTAGTACGCTTAGTCAAAGCATCTTATTCATAGATTATCGCTCCCTGCCCCCTCAGGTTGAGGGTGAGAGCCATGTCCGAGACTCATCATCATCATCATTACCAGCTCGGTGGGCGAGGTATCTGGAAGGTTACGCTGCTTGGCTACCAACCATGTGACGCTTTATTTTTTATTTTTTTTTTATTTTGTATCTTATTTTCATTATTTATTGATTTGCTCCATGTATACCTCCTCTCAAGATCTGTGTTACCAGTTAGTTGCCAAATGCTTTGTTCTGAATGTTCGCCTTTAATTCTTTTGGTGTGTTGTTCGGTGTACGTTTCAATACATCCAATCCAGTGTGGCCAATCCCTCTCGTGGGTACGAGCCACGTTTTGAGTTAACAGCTTCGTCGTCGTCATCAAGGCGAAGGCCTATTTTTTTTATACACGGTTTTCTTCTGATTGCTTTCTTCCCGCACATAAAAAGTTTACTTTTTAAGCTGTAATGTTCAAATTGTTAACTCTCTTGTTTTTATACACCTAATTTAAACACCCGATTCATGGTCAATGCCCCACTGTGGGCATGTGCCACAGCCAGTCAGGATAACAACAACAGCCTGAGCGGTGGCCGCTACCGTGCCAATACCGGTGAGCGTTGCTCGTAGCTTTCGGGCGTGGATCCGAATAGCTTTTCAAGAAATCTCCTTTGTCGATTCGCACTTTCTGTATTCACTGCTGTAGCCACTGGCAGAACGAGACAAACAGCCAGTCGGAGCGTGCCACAAAGCGCGTAGCGAACAAATTCTGCGGCACTTTGCTTCTATACTTTTGTCACGATCGCCGCAGAAACCAAATGGTGTAGCTTGGTCATGAGGACTGACCTCATCGAAGGGCTGGTACAACGAGAGATATACGAAGTACATTTGCCCCAATACGTCGCCTACAAACCTGCCGCATTAGACGTCATAATACGTGGTTCTCCTGAAGAAAACAAGACCATAAGTTTGGTTATCAAATAGGAGCAGTGGCACCCCAGTCGGGCTGCTGGCGGGGCCTTACTATAAGAGGCCTTTGTACTGATTTGGGCGCCCGGCTCCAATCCATGGGCAGGCAAAATCATTCCCCAGCCCACAACTGCCGTGTTTACCACGGTGAGCTTGTTGCATTGACACGTTAGAATGAATGAATGAATGAATGAATGAATGAATGAATGAATGAATGAATGAATGAATCGCAGCAACTTCCAAGGCAGATGACAATTCATTCTATTACACTGTTCTATTTCTGAACCAAACAAGATGACCGCAGAAGCCGATGCTAAGGAGTGCCGCAGTAAAATGAAAGTATTAACTAAGAAGGGACTGGCAGCCCGCTGCTACTGATAGCCCCAGTCTGCGTGACAGACGCGGTCAGAATGTTTCTGGCTTGCAAGTTCCCTCGCCGGCACTTTCTCTGACGATGCTTCGTCATTCGGTCCACTAAGCTCTACGACTCTTGCAGCGGTTTCTCAGGAATTATTTATGGTGTGCTGTAGTGAAACACTGCTAAACCAGTGCCTATCTGCATCTTAGAAATTAGAAATCAGAACGAAACCCGTGAATCGTAGGCACGCCCGCACGCTCACGAAAGAATAACTGCTTAGTTATTACGATTCCTCTTTGCGTAAGTTAGACGAGGGCTGACTTACGCAGGTGTTATCGCTACTGCTGATATGCCAAGCGTTGACCATAAGGCGAACTTTTTAGTTTTAATACCAGAAGGAAAATACAATGTTTGGACGTTTTGTAATCGCGACCATATAAAGAAAAAAGAAAAATAAAGAAATATAAAGAAAAAATATAAGGCGCACTACTGGTAAACTAACGTTTTAAGGCCGAACGTGACTTTTCCTTTTTTACAATTTTCGAACACTTGGAGCAAAAGGTTAGTAAACGTTTAAGTGACCTTCGACAGTAATGCCAACACCTATTATCTTGCGGGAAAAGTCAAGAGAATGTCTAGAAATTAGATGCTGTTTTCCAGAGGCAATCCTGTGGTGAACTTTATTTCCTTTCCTTTTGTGATCACTAGAAGAAACCACCAAGTAGTCGTCCACGCTACGAAAGATTTTGAGAAAGTTGTTACCCAAGCAGCGACCTAACGCACAAGCCTTGCTTAAGTATACAGGGTGTCTCAACTATTATCATGCACCAAGATTTTAAGATATGCATATACCAAGTAGCTGGACAGAACTTTATGTTTGCCGTCGCTTGGAGATACTCAGATAACTTTTTGCATTCCGCTTAATTACATAATTAGTCTTAGACTATTAATCACCTTCTCAAATATTATAATTTGATAGAAAGAGTCAATGAGAAAATTGTAGAGCTTGAAAAACTCCCGATACAGTCTTCTGTTGCTCAATAGGGGCAACATAAAAGCGTTTTTCGGAGCATGAAAGAAGCTCACGAATACACGCAAAGTGCTTCGAACAGCCAGTCGCGCGGCAGTTTGCATATGCCGTGTCGCTGGGCAGGCTAAATTTTACAGCGAAGCTACATATAGCTTCCGTCCGGCAGCGGTTGATGTCCGTCCGTCTATACGGGTCGCGTCGACACGAAAAAATTTTTGTCTCCAGTTTCTCGCGAATGCTTTGTGGCTCTGAATGTAATGTTTGTATCCTGGAAAAAAAACTATGCGCAAATTAGCTGGTGAGACGGCTCTATCATTACGCCGAGTTTCATTTACATTTCATACCTACGTAGTTCACAGTGAAGTTGTAAACATTGTGGAATTCCCGTTTGTGTCAATACATGGGCTTCTATGGGAGGGAAACGGACAGCCCCATGTTTGTAATAATAATAATAATAATAATAATAATAATAATAATAATAATAATAATAATAGACAGGCAGTTTATTTCGCATTCAATTCTTACAAAGAAGAAAAGATGCCAGGACTGGAGTAAAAAGGCGCTTTCCAGCAGCTTGGCAAAGGCTCCGGCCCTGATTGTATTTGGCAGTGAAAAACATACATTATATAAATGAAACGTATACACGATATCCGACATTGCAATAACTAACTATAAAATAACATGTGAACATAGATTTACATTGTAATCATGATTTCTACTCGTGATGATTACCTAGTACAATACATTCATATCTATACTATCACTTCAGATGCACATATCACAATCGCATATAAACGTCTTTAACGTGTGTCCAACAACAATAAAAAAAGAAGAAAAGAACCTATCAAGGGGCATACATACATGTGGCTATACGAACACTTTACTGGCACACATTTATATGCATTCAAATCGGCGACGCAATTTTAATACAATTTAGATGTTTTATTTTGATAATTTCGCAGAGAATTAAACAGTGTTCTGCAGATAACATGCGTTTATGGTATGTGCGCCTGTTTATTCATAGTTAGTATAATGCCTTTTTAATTTCTACCGGGTAATTGTGCTTATGTCGATATTCCTTTCTGAAAACTTGTTTAGTATTTTAATCTGTTACGGCCTTGTTTGGTCCGTGAAAAAGGAAACGCCCATATTTCGCGATTTCGAATGTCGTATTGAACATCACCCGGTTTTTCTAACTCGCAAGGACTAAGAAACTTAGTATCATTGGGTCTCACGCTAGTTACGTATTTTATTGCAAGATTAAAATCAGAGCTGATAGAAGGCAAGAACGTAAAGTGATGAAAGTAGATGTCCCGTATGAGCGTCATCCGCAATCTGAGCAATGCGGCGCAAACCTTTTTTTTTTTTTTTTTGTAAGACAGATACCTTACATAATTTTATTTGGTCGTCGTTCCTCTCACAAGGTAGCAGTATAGTTTGCATGGGAAGCAAATATAGAATTGTGAAGCAGTAGCTTTATTTTACTACTACTACTACTACTACTACTACTACTACTACTACTACTACTACTACTACTACTACTACTACTACTACTACTAATAATAATAATAATAATAATAATAATAATAATAATAATAATATTAACCATACATACATAGATCCGCCGATTGAGTTGAAACACCGCAGCTTCGCTGCTCGTCCTTTTTGACAAAGTGGAAGGGCTGATCACTTTAAAAAAAATCTTGGTGCATGATAGTTGGAACACTCTATATATCACTAAGATTGACAACCTTAGAACCAATGTGAATCCCTGACGTGTGCAGTAACCACCCGTTTTTCCATCCCCCTAGCATCCACTTTAAATATGTACATGATCAAGAATATCAAGAAAACTCCCGTAGGCACACCATAGTTGTCCGTGAAACCTGATTCCTAGTTTTGCTGATTATCAGTCTTTAACACACTACAGCAATCCGTCATGTGGTAGACAGTAAAAAAAGTATTCAGTATTCATAATGAAGGCTAAGGATTTACCAAAAAGTTGCTATATGCTATGTATTTACCAAAAATACAACGAGTAACTACGAGTTAAGAATGTGACGTCAGTCTACATGTTTATTGAAGCTAAAAGTTATTGAATCTCCGGGCAACCAGCTGCATCATACCGCCATGTACATTTCTTAGAAAAAATTGTGCGTTTCAGCCAAAAAGATTGATACTAACACTTACAAAGGTTTTGACTTTGTGATAGTAAAAATGAAAATTATCTAGCTTATGTCTTATCAAGAGATCGACAGCACGTTCAATAACATCTGAAAGCTTTGTCTTCAGTCTTAAAATTCTCAGTGGTTTCTGAAAACATGGTATCTGGCATAGGGACCAAACAATCTTCCTTCTCCAAAGTTACTGAGCTCTAAGTTCTCTCTCGACAAAATAAGTTGTCAGCGGTACCATAGACGTTCTGAACCAGTCAACTGAGCCCCGAAATCACTGACGCTAGTGATGGAACACAACGAAAGCGTTCTTCTTAGGGAAGAAATATAATAAAGCGGCGCGGTATAGTCTTAACAAATATACAGGTTTCATGCGTGAATCAAAACAGTGTGTAGGACCTAGAGCTAAGGTTCTGCTTTGCTTATCGACAATAACAGCGTCTTCGAGAATCAGCAAGTTTTCGCACAGTGAAGAAGTAGAAAGAAGGTTCCTCTTGCTGGTTAGGAACTCTCGAAAGTTCATTGTTCACAGAAAGCAGAAGTGGTCGTCCACGGTCTGGTACTATTGATTCGCCGCGTAAATGGTTCTGGCGGTGAAAATCTCCATTAGTGTGGCAAGAAATCCTCAAGCAGCCCGTGTGGAACCCAACTTGCCGCAATGATGACAGAATAACACATATACAACTAGCATGACCCCACCGTTGTTGCAGAAAGCCGCACAAGGACTAAGCTTCATGAAGGCGGTCGCGGTTCAGGGCCAATCGGGGTGTAGTGCTATGATGGCACATGTAAATAGCAAGGAAGGAAACTATAGTTGGAGAATGTGCACATAACAGGGCGAAAGATTGTCGCAGGTCGTCACAAGTCGTCGGAGAATCGTAACAGGTAGTTGCATTAGTCGGGAATTAAGCGTAAACGCTGATAAATTGGTGTTACATCGTATAACCTTTCGTTACACTGTTGCTATAGCAAGAGCACTTCGAAATTCGCAGACTGTATAGTCTTCTTCACACATAACAACGAAGAAGTCTGCCTTATGGCCAAGCATTTGTATATATCGATAATATTGTGGTAGCATCTGTATATCTAAGCCCGCAATTATTTTTGCACAAAGAGGAATTGTCTTGCCTAAGCAGCTACCCTTAAACAGTGTCCGTACATACTGTAGATGCATTATTCACGGGACACTGGATTCTTTGAGCATGTGCGGGTAGATTTTTGCGTTTTTTTTTTGTTTTCTACAACTGTGCGACCTTTCACTTAATACGACTATGCTAGTCGTCATATCCACTATAGTCATTGTAGTCGTCATTTTCGTTTTCCTTTTTTTTTCCTTCTAGTGTCCGTGTTTGAACGGTGGCCTTTCAGTAACATGATTCCATACCAACCTGCTCCACTATCAGTCATTCGAATAATGTCCTTGTCATCACGCAAGTGATCATAAGGAAGAATAGTATTGTGCCAGAAAGCACATTATAAGCATAATAGCGTTGTTCCTCCTCAGCTTCTGTGTGCATGGACTGCTGTGAGCAAAACAGACGCTAAACGTCAAGTTACTCTAATATCTAATGTTTATCTAATATTTCACTTGGTGCTCGATAAAGCCGACGGTTGCCCGTAGCGCCAGTTCCCCGGCATCATCAAGGTTACAAGCCTCCAACTTAAATGGCGACGCTTCTCATCACGCCAGTGTAGGGAGCCTACTTACACATGTGTATGCCTAGAGCGTATGTGTAGAAAGACCCACCACACCAGCATTTTTAAACGCCTGGAAGTTACCTGTGCACTGTTTCTTCTGCCCGGCAGTGCTTGCCTTGCCTGCTGGGTCGCGCCAACATGTCGCGCTCGTGTTAAGTTAGAACGCCGTCCGAATTCAAGTGTAACGCGAAACCTTACAATAGCTGGGGATGAAACAGCCATATTTTAAAAATAACGCTCGAAAGTGAACTTAGAGGCTTTACGTAAACGAAAAAAAAAAAAGAAGACGTTGTCCTCACTTCGCCTGCTCCTAAGCTATGGTGTGCGTGTGGATTGCCTACGTTATGTTAGCGTCCAGTATTTATTTATTTACAGAGTACCTACATCGCCATAAAGTCATTACGTAGGAGGAACAAAATATAACCAACAATACAGAAAAGCTTTTGGACAGATATACTCACAAACAGAAGCACTGCAATAGCTTTTAGAGAAAGACATACAAGCAATGAGAATCAAACAGGTTTCAAACTATGTAACACATACAGCTGTTTTGCAAGAGCGCCGTTACAGCATACAATAGAGCAGTTCGTTATTTGACACACTTACTATATCATTTGATAAACTGTTCCATTGTCTAATTGATTTGGGGTAGAAAGAGTAGCAAAAAATGCTTGTTCTGCAGTTATAGGCTGAGATCTTTTTGTTGTTATCACAGCGAGTCGATATGTAATCTGGTTCCAGAAGATAGTTACAGCAATTGATACCTCTCTGACTGTTATATATTCGGTGTAATAGTTTGAGCCTTAACTTCTGCCTACGCATATGTAGCAGATCCCATCCTAAAGTGGCCTTCATTTCGGAAACGCTATAGAGTACGGGCTTTAATTATCACAAACAAGCCTAACTGCTTGGTTTTGTAGTTTTCCCAGTCTATTAATGAGGTAATCTTGATAGGGGTTCCATATTACACAAGCATAATCAAGTGTTGTTCTGACATGTAAGAACTATAAAGTTTCCTTAACTTGGCGCGTGGCCTGTTTAAAATTTCTGCGAATAAAACGTAAAGTCCTACTAGCTTTTGCTATGACAGTGCCAATCTGTTTATGCCAAGTCAGTGATTCGGTGAAATAGACTCCTAGATACTTAGATTCCGACTATATGCCGATAAGCGTGCCATTGATGTTATATCCGTGCTTAAATTTGGATAATTTTCTGGAAAAACTTACGCTACTGCACTTTTTTGTATTTAAATTCATGTTCCATTTTTTACACCAGTTCGCTAGGTTATTTAAATCTGTTTGCAATGTATCTATGTCATTTTCAGTAGTAATTTCTCTGTAAATCACACAGTCATCAGCAAATAGTCTTATGGGTGATTTAATTAGTTCGACAATATCATTTATGTAGATTAAAAGTAACAAGGGGCCCAGTATGCTTCCCTGAGGAACGCCCGAAGAAACAGTTATTGGTGAAGAGGCGGCATTGTTTAGGAGGACAGACTGGTTTCTTCCATTTAGGTAGTTTCGTATCCAATTTTGAACGTTTTCGTTTACATTTAATGCAGCAAGCTTTACATCTAAGAGCTTATGCGACACAGTATCGAAAGCTTTTTGAAAATGAGTAAAAACCGCGTCTACCTGACTATTGTTATCAATGGCTTTAGATAAGCAGTGCTGAAATTCTATTAGTTGTGTGTTGCAGGAATAAGCTTTACCAGAATCC
The DNA here is from genome assembly GCF_023375885.2 of Dermacentor andersoni. Classification (NCBI taxonomy): domain Eukaryota; kingdom Metazoa; phylum Arthropoda; class Arachnida; order Ixodida; family Ixodidae; genus Dermacentor; species Dermacentor andersoni. The sequence goes on from NC_092818.1 coordinate 173,241,582, forward strand.
GTGCTGGGAAGGTGTAAAGAAAGCGTTTGAGTCAAGAAATGCAGATATGTTACTATATAAAATGTGTTTGAATATTTTGCGACATATTGACGTTAGTGAAATCCGCCTATAGTTTGCTCTGAGTTTTCTATCGCCCGATTTAAAAACTGCTGTCACGCTTGCCGTTTTCCACTCTTGGGGAATGAGGCCTGTTTCAAGGAAAAGCTTATGAACGATCGTTAAATACGGAGCAATGATGCTATGACACTCTTTAAGGACCACTGGGGATATTTCATCAAGTCCAATTGCTTTTGTGTCATCTAAATGCCGTAATACAAAATCGACGCCACTAACATAAAATTCAATGTCTGGCATCATATTTCCCTGACTGGCGTTGTTCAAAAGCGAAATCTCCCCCAGCAGACACTAGCTTGAACACAGACACTAGAACACAGATTGGAAGTATTGGTTAAAGTATTCCGCCCTCTGATAGTCTGACGTTACGGTTTTGCCGTCAATAGTTGAAAATGGTATGGATATGTCTTCTTTTCGATTTTGTTTTACATATTTCCAAAACTATTTTGGGTTTTCTCTCAAGTCGTTGTTTAATTTAACAAAGAAGGTATCTTTGGCGTAGTTAATTGTCGCTTTCAATAGATTATTTATCTCTTGCAAGCGTTTCTGATTTGCCAGACTGGTGTCGGCAGGAAATGTTTTATACGTTCGTCTTGCTTTCCTTATAAGTTTGCGTATTTCTACGTTAAACCAAAGTTTTTTTTTTTTCGTTGCCGCAGGTAGCCGTATGGAACATGAATTTCGACTATTAGAAGTATTCAAGTATTTTGTACCGAAATGCTGACCACAATGTTAACAGACAGTGTGCATTTGACAGATACTGGAAAGTAGGAAAGAAATTTTCAAGTTCGGTCCTGATAGCGGCATAGTCTCCTCTGTCGTAGTTGTACACTTTTCTTTGCGGAATTTGCACCATCCGTACTCGGTGCATGTTATGTTCTATGACAACTGCCCTGTGGTCACTAATACCTGGGCAAACAGTAACTTTTGATATTATGTTCGGCTCATTGCAAAGTACTAAGTCTAAAATTGCATTTTCTTGCGTAGGTTCCAGTACGTACTGCTGCAATCCATTTAATCCAAGACGTTCTTCGAACACTGTGTAAATACGGGACCTATTAGCAGCCACAGATCCGGCATTCCAGTTGAAGTCTGCCAAATTGAAATCACCCCCTAGAAATTCACTATTATGCACAAGACATAGCATCTCAGACAGCAGTCCGAATCAGTCGCTGCTGCCGGGTGGGTGGTAGAATGTCCCGTACACTACATTGTCTATTTAGGTAATTTCACAAGGCACCAGACAGACTCAGAATTGTATTCAAATAAAATTTTTGTACTTAACAACGCATTTTATATCAAAATAAATGCTCCCCCGCCATGTCGATGCCTATCTTTCCGATAGACAGTAAAGCCAGGCGGAAATATTTCTACATTAGCTATAGTCTTGTCTATAACCGTTTAACACGCATAATGTTTACGTTTTCTAAAAAAGAAAAAAAGCTCGGAAAACGCTTAAGTTTCGCCTTTAAGAGTGGAACGCTATAGATTTCAATGGTCCCTGACTGCTTGTCGCGCTTCCCGGCAATCGCAGCTTTTTTGCAGATGCACGGAGGCAAGCGTGATGGCGGCATTGCGAGGAAATGAACTTGCCGCGCCGCTAGCAAAAGGGGTTGTGTTTGAGTTTCTGCGTAGCAGAATTATGTTTTCTGGTATGTTCAAATTAAGCTCCGACGCTATCATATATGCAGGTTGTGGTCAGGTCATGCATTACAATTTTTCTGCGTATTTCACTTTGAGGAATTCAATTAGTTCACTAACGCCTCTGCGCCACCGCGGGGCCTGCGTAGTTGTGGTTCAGAACGATTTTTCGTCGAGCGACATTCGGCGCCGACATCGGATATTTTGCGACAATGGGCCTTTAACACCAGCGAATTAATAGCCTTTTCATATAGGACAACATCCATGACTTTTGCTTCGGTGCAAAGTGTCTAGATGGCGCCAACAAATGGTCAAGGAAGCTTTCGCTTCCTCTGAACTCATTGGAAACGTTAGCTATGAGCGGCTAGTGCGTCAGGTTTGCGAAATTGTTTGGCGATCATAACGTCCGTTAGCCTGAGGAGACGCGTCTATCATTTTTCTTGCGGAAAGTACTGTAATACACAACGGGTACGAAACGAACACTGGATATGAAGCGCACACGAGGTGACACTGAGGAGTGCCCTATATGCAGTGTTCGCTTCATGCCCATTGCGTCTTGTAGTACTTAGCGCTAGAAAACTGAACACGCGAACGAGCTCAATTCATAGCTTTTCGAGACGCGTCGACATAAAAACGACAGGATGGTAGCTAATGAATCGTCTTAACTTGAGCAGGCTTCCCGCGAGGTTCCGGAGGAGCCCCGTTCGCTAATATTTTAGGTCCGTTAACAATTATACCACTTTAGGAAACGCAGGCCGTTGAATAACTGCTCGTTGTTACTCTTACTTTGTTTGACACACATAATTAGACGTTATACAGAAGTTAATGTTCATGGCTGCAGAAGTTTCCAACCCTTTTTCGCCAATCATTTCGGACATTGTTTCATCAGTCATACGTTATTGAACAAACGTGCGTCCCAATCCACAAAGAATTTCATTCTTAAGATCAATGATTATCCGGAGACTTTCACTGACAATATTTTCGGTATAATATTTTGTCTGTAGCCCGTTATCTCTAGCGTACGAACGGTTTGTGGCCAGAGACCGTAAAATTTTATTACCTTTTAAAATGGTCTCGCAGTGGTCATACATAATTCTAGTGAACAATTTGTACACCCAGCTATCCATTCCACCAAGCCAGCCAGGGAGCGCTCGTAGAGAACTGCAGACAACGAAGCCCTTGCCGTGGCCACCTGGAGCGCGCAGTGGTTCGTGATCAGCGCGTCTACCTGAGCTGTGTTGGTGGTTAGTATTAGCATCACGCGATGCTGCGTTGTTTGATAAGCTGCCGTTTGTGCGCTGGGCGCTTCTGCTGGGAAATCAGGCGCAGAATATGCCCTAGCGTTGTTTTAAGCAGCGTTTCAGTATAAACCAAGAGTGTGCTGATGTTCCTGAGGGCCTGCAGAGTGTCCTTACTAACTTTACGGCACTGCAACCCCCAGTCACTGAAGTAAGTAGTGTAATATGTGGTAAACACACCTGAAAGCTTTATATGTAGCTGGGCATGTTAGACTGGTCGCAGGACTGATATGGTATCGCGCCAGCTGAAGCTTTTCCTGACACAGGCCAAACATTAGGTAAATTGAAGTTCACGAACAGAGTCTAAAGAAACAAAAACAGAGCCTAGTAAGCAAAACTATATATCACATTTTCTCTCAGTGATGCTCTGAATGCATACAATGTGAGAGAGTTTACAGGCTTTTATTCCAGTTTCTTATCAACAAATCTATGTTTAGCAAACTAATGCCAGCGAACAACATTGAATTGGTCAACAGAAAATAAAATGACACTGGCACTTACAGTTGTGAAACTTTATGCATTTAAAAGCAACAAAATCTCTCGCGAACTTCAGAAGGCGACAAGTGGTACTTGCTATCGCGCGCACACCCACCGGGCCACGCGGGCAGAATCAGAATTTCACGCATATCTCTAAAATAACGAATTGGTCAACAAACAGAAATATCCCTGCTCTTCGCTACATCATCGCACTTAGGCTGCTGCAGGGAACGCAGCTCTGGATATTAGTAACAAATTTCCGCAGCATCTATGATTTGAACCACAAAGTAGCTAGCTCGCCGAGACACAAGTTATACCGCCTTATCAGGCGAGTCGGTGCTCAAGGTCATCTCACTTTGTGTTTAAGCCTTTCATGTACAAGCGGCATCTTTTTCTGCAACACAAATTTCGCCTTCCCCATATGTGTGTTATTTTTTATTATGTTGTTCTCACTCTCTATTCTTCTTGTTTTCCAGAAACGCCATGGTTTTCCTCGCGACTATCTTAACTCTCAGTAAGTATATTAGCACTTAAAGAAAGTTTACTTTAAAGCGCTTGAGCTGTTCAGTAACGCACCCCTCCACAAAGGGGCTTAATAATGCTCCGTGGAACCATACACGTAGGATCACAACAAAGCTATTGCTTTGATATGTTGTGCATCATTCCACAGATTTTTATGCAGAACTTTCCACATTTTGTGAAATCAGATTTTTCTAGTGTGTGTGTGTGTGTATAGGCCAGACGGGCCACACACGTACACATTTTTGCCTGCAACCGAACGCCGCAGTGAGAGCCGTTGAGACGAGAGCGGTACATGAGTAGTGGTGCGCACACTTTGATTTTCAAGTTAATGCTTACAAAGGCTCTCAATTAAACCAGAACTGCAAGGTTTGTAGGGCCGGACACTATCAGCTTGCTATTCTAGTCCCAGAAAATGGTTTTCTTTTTTCGTAAGTCTTTCTTTTTTTTTTACAATTGTAAACCTAGCCTTCTCAGAATTCAGTTTGCAAAAATAAGGGCAGCATGGTCGCCTTTGCAATAGGTGCTTGCAGGGACAGCTTTTTCGTTTTATTACATTAAAGTACACGCACTGCTGTCAGGACAATTGCACGTGTACCTCGTTAGAACGATGACTAAATCAAGGGCTGTACTTGGTACTGATATACATTGCAAAGAGGCAGATTTGCTAATTATAAAAGCTGCAGTCCTAGCATTTGTCCCGGGTAGGGGTCCTATGTAGCAGTCTTAAACTGTACGAGTGACCTCGGAGCCCGCGTTTGCAGCGGTAGCTGGCATAAATACAATGAGAAGTGCGACACGTGGAGCACGCCTGGAGCAAATTAAACTGAGAGAGAGAGTGCAGCCTTGGTTCTACATATGCTACTACTTTTTGCAACAGATATGTCAATGGTCACTGACATCTCTTCGAAAGTGTGAGTAAAAATTGTTTTTGTTCATTTCGGTATGCAACGAACGGAAGTTTTTGTAATCAGAGGTTTCTCCCACTTTATATGTTTGTTAACGAGAAATTACACAAGTAACGTGAAATGATGCCGTGTAAGTATAGCGAACCCATTACTGTGTAAGCATTTTTCCCGAAAACATTGTTCTAAGTAAATAAGGTGCATCGGACACTTCGAAGCACCATTCTGTCACTCTAACTTGATTTCTCTTATTGTCGCTCTAAACGTGTCTTGTTTAATTCTTTATTAATAAGTTTTGCTTGAGGACGATGAAAAAAAAAAGCTACGCAAGAAATTAAATGCAGTTTACGTTAGACAGAGGCAGAAAGAAAAATAATTTGCTGAGCTTGACGAAAACACTGAGCTACGTAGGCTCAGGTATTTCAAAGCAAAGTTTTCAGGGCAGGAATTTCAAGTTATTTGTTTTTGTGCAGGCAAGACCGCGAAATCATCACGTAAGCTTTCACAAGGCTATACTAGGTCAACTAGCGTGAGGGAAAGTGAAAACTGGGTGATTAGTATATGTTACATATAGTACAAAACAGCACCAACGAAAGCCAGAGTAAGTCGAACTGATTCTAGCCGTTATAATTCCATTTTTAAATATTCTTATATATAGCTGTTAGCCAGCACTCGTCCAGTCTGTTACGCTTCCTTTTTGTCAGTTAATTTGTTCTCTTTTGCATGGACAGCACAATTAAAAGGCGATGGTATATGACAGATAGTAAAGAAGCCCTTAATTCCTTTCTAGGAAAAATATGTTAGAATACTACTGGGTCAAGAGTAATTGCACTTTTTGAAATTACTGAAGGAGGGACACACATCAGCGTTTTCATACACTGTAACGGTAAACCCGTAACCATCCACTCATGACTGTATTCATACACTTAAAGCTCACCTAAAGAAGAATTCGAAAGACACACATGTACAAATTATTTAATGCTTAACGTTAGTTTCGTCCCAGTTCATATATATATATATATATATATATATATATGTAGAAGGGGCATATTATCCCACCATCTAGCAAAATTGACGCACCTACTTTCAATTGATGGGCCAATCTGAATGTGGCGTTAGGCGGATGCTGTTTCTCCCCGTGATGGCACGAAATGGTATAGTTCACATGAAAGCATGCTAACTTACCGTGCAACAAAAAAAAAAGAGGGGGAGGGGGAAACGCACAAAGGAAGCATTTTTTGGCACAAATGCTTTTTCACTACGGGAAACATAATTGCACACGAAACTCAATGAAACGTAGTTCTAATGAATAAGAATCCGGTCAGCGGCTTTTGTTCACAGCGTCCACAACTGCATTTCCTGCATGATTTGCAGTTATAATGCTGCTGTTCATGGAGGCGCCAGGGTGGCTTCTTGGCGCCATAGGATTTGGACCGGCGGGAGTAAGATCGCACAGTGTTGCAGCCAAGTGGCAGTCTCTGCACCGCGGCCGCATCAGAAAAGATGACCTCTTTGCTACACTGCAACAGTGGGGAATGCTGGGTCTACCTTTCTCGGTCAAGTTCTTGCTTGGTTTCGCTGGAACCATCGTCGGCTCCCTTCTTCTCCTATAGGATTCGGACAGACCTCTTCCAAATTTTCCGTGCATTGAGAGCCGCGCAGGAAAAGGGCAGAAAGACGCATCGGTGGTGGAAGTCTCTGCACCGCGGCCGCATCAGAAAAGATGACCTCTTTGCTACACTGCAACAGTGGGGAATGCTGGGTCTACCTTTCTCGGTCAAGTTCTTGCTTGGTTTCGCTGGAACCATCGTCGGCTCCCTTCTTCTCCTATAGGATTCGGACAGACCTCTTCCAAATTTCCCGTGCATTGAGAGCCGCGCAGGAAAAGGGCAGAAAGACGCATCGGTGGATGGTTTAAAGTGAACGGAGATTTGAATATCGCAATAAAAGTTTAACGTCTTCTAAAGTATGTCGCAGCCGGAGTAAGAACCACTTTTTGTCAACAATTTATTATGAGATAGGAGTTAAATACAGGACAAACACTCGCCGACTGAGGGCTGGTCGTGTGAAGAAAGAGAAGATTAATCGCAAAATACGAGCGCTGTTGAAGTGCAGTCGGCATCTATGCGTAAATTTGGTTGGCTTTGTGAGACGTATTGAAGTGCCTGTAACTACAACAATAAAGATAGTATGGTAATAATATCAGTAATGTTTCGTTAACTACAGCTGTGTGCATTCGAAAAAGAAAGGGTTGACTGCCTCGTCGCAAGACAACGTCTGCTACAATTTCAATAATGTAGTTTAACCTCTAAGAATTTACTTTTGCCGTGAACGCAAGTTCTCAATAATTGCCTTTTCAGAATAATGCGTCCTCTTGTACTTGCTGTACATCTTACACGACTTATATATTAAGCTGGGTGCAACTGGCTCTCGTGACGATCTTGAATGATTCTCTTGAAGTATAGGGCAACTTGAAAGGAAACCGCTAAGTAGTACAAAAATTCAGTGCCATACCGCTCTGTGAAAGTGGATAACAATTGCGAAGCTGTGTGCATGGGCCCCTTAATGGCGAACTGTTCATTGTCATACGTCAAACGCCGCATGCACATAAATGGAAAGGGAGGCGCGACTAGTCTCTCCTCGATGATGTTGAGTCTAGGAAGATGATCAGGTGCCGGGGGATGCACATACCCATGTATTCTTGCAAAACTTAGCACGACACCTTTTACTAATGAATCCCAGCTCGTAGAACAGACACGCACCTCACCGCACTCCGAGTGCATACACTGATTCACCGTGGCCAAGGCGATCGTGCGTTGGTCGACGTACCACAGTGCAATAATGGTTGTGAGGTCACTCAAAAACCAGGCATGAAAACCAGGCAGCACAAAATGGGCTTCCCACAAGCTCCCTCTGAAACCTGAACACTGCTCCGGTGAAACGTTCCAAATCTGCGGGATCGGGGTTACATGGACGGCTCATATTTCTTTCCACCTCGTGGTCCTGGCGGGCAGTACGCATATGGGACCGCCACCACAGCAGAGAGGAGGGAGAGAAAAGGCGTTACGCGTGCGCTTGGAACGCCGACAAAGAGAGGGCGGTGCGAACATAGACAGGGTAGACGCAGGTCAAAGTGTAGTATGTGTTCTTATCAGTTTAAGATCTCATACGGGTTAGATTTGGAATTAAGATGTTGAACTTATTTTAAATCGAAGCTCCACATGGCTAGCCATTTCAGCCGTCCGTCAGTCCGTCCCTCCGTCTGTCCTTTGTACGCCGAAAACTCCTCCGGCACAACCCCATGCGCGTGAGCGAAAAAAAAAAAGACAAAGAGAAGCACGCGCTTGGCTGCACCAATAGTGACGTCGTTGCTCTCTGTCGCGGTAGAGCGCGCGCGCAACAGTTTCTCTCTAAAGTCCCTCATTAATTTTAATGTAGAGAAAGGCCTTGATCCAGCCGACGACGCCAGCGATGGGCTGATCAGTGACATGTGATCTTGCTCCGCCCCTTTGTCACCATGAAAGTTCCTGTGCGCCGGGCGAAGTGCGCGCGTTTCGCCTGTTGTGCTATGCACATTGCTGCGATAATTTCGTACCGGGAGGGCCGAAATGCCTTGTTGCTGTGCGGTTGGGTGCCGAAACCGGACGAAGGATGGCAAGAAGTTATTTTGCATCCCGCGCGGCAACGAGAACCTAACCAGAAGAAAAGTATGGTTGCACGGAATTGGACGGAAAGACTGAACCAGCAGTAATTGCACGACTATGCGAGGAAAGTAACGTAGAGCGATACGAAGGTGCGAGAGAAAGTATACACGTGTGTGTGCAGAGCTGCGATAGTATTTCATTCGCGCGCATGGGATTGACGGCCGAAGTTTGTGGAGATCATTGATTTTAGTGCATTATGAGCCGGTTGACTTAGCAAGTGCAGTATGACCTAGCATGCAACTAACTAGGGGGGCAGAAGCGCATTAACTCGCGGACAAATATCCGCATTGCGTTACGTGCGATAAAAAATCACAAATTTCCGCAGCGAATTCTACTTTTACACTTTCCTGTGCTTGTGCGCGCGTTGTTAACTGCGTTTTACAACATGTCCAAAGTAATTTCCAACTATGCATATCCTAATCATATTTTGTGCATTGCATATGTGAATAAATATATTGCTAAGTGCCTGCATTACTCTGATTTTAAAAACAAATACTGCATAGCCGATGCTACTGGCCATCAAATAATAAAGTATAATACAATATATCAAAGTACATTACATACACCTGCGAGCTCGTTCCTTCCAAGTTTCCCTTACACTCGAAGGTGTTTCAGTAATCGGCGGTGCCATTTTACTGATGAAAAACACACAACTGCAAATTAGCATAAGAAAGACGCCAGAAGCGATACACGGATAGCCAGCAAAACACAGTGCAGTAATATCTAGGCCAATGCGCATGCGTTTCATATATGGGCCCTCTAATTCTTACCGTGCTTTAGCGGCACACGGCGGCGAAAAGCATGAACACAACAATGCGCGTCATGATTCAAGTTCATGTGGCGACGTCGCACGGTTCACGAGAACTGTCAACCGCATTCACACACGCGCGAACGCTGCGCTCGATGTTGGTGTGCCGCGGGATAAGATCGCGCTGGCAGCACGAACACGATCGAGGAGACTCCCTGACACGATCCATGTATACCGCCGCTTCAGAATGTCACAACAGCTTCACTGGCTCGTAGCACTGAACCACAAGACACAACAGTCGCTACACGACAGGCGCACTTAACGGCAAGAAGATTGTTGGCGCGCTCGTTTCCACACACACACAGGATGTTGCTTAGTTGCCGTAAGGGTCGCACGTTTCAGCGACGTTATTTCGAAAGCTTTTCTGTCCAAGCGGGTGTCAGCCTTCTTTTTTACACGAATCATTCGTTCAAAGTAACCGCTATGTGTACGCACATACAACCTAAGGAATTCACAGAGCAAACGGCAATAAGCGCAAGCAATCACCAAGGCTCGCGCGGTGATTGAGCGCAAACGAACGAAAGGTAAACATGCGGAATCGAGGCGATCAAGCCCTCATTCCGCTCTTTTGAGCGTTTTTCTTTCAGCGCTCATTTGAAATTAAAGGACTAGATTTAGCAGTTCGGGCCCTTCTTTCGTTTTTAACCATATTCAGGCACCAGTAGGTTTTATTTCCGCGCGTGTGCAGATATTTTTTCACCTCTTGGGATAACTTTTCACCTTCAGCTTGGGCGCTGTCTGCTACGGGAACTTCCTAGGTGGCGCGCGCGGCAGATGTCACTATCTTATCGTAGAAGGACCTTATTTCCCTCTGGCTCCGGACTGGGTAGGCCACACGTCTTACGTACTCCTGAGGAGCAGGCAGCTTTCAATCAGCAACGCCACGAGCAGAACCGGGAACGAGCCCGTCTACGCCGTGTTGATGCTGCAGTCCAGGCACAAGAACAGGGTCGTGCAGCCAAGCGCAAGCAGCAATTCCGTACCGAGGATACGGCAGCCTACCAAGCCGTTGTTTAATGAACCATCTCAATTAAACCAGTGATAAACAGCGGGGCTGCACGTTTCTTCTTCTCTGGTTAACCATCTGCAGAGAGTGCTTGTGGGGTGATTTTTTTTTTTTTTTTTGCACGTTGGCGGAGTCCCAATCGAGTTCCTCAGGACACTCTAATAAAGTTCTTGTCACTGTCACTGGCGGAGATCCCCTATTGCCCATTTTACTTGTACGCTGACATATTCTATCCGGTATTGTCTGATTGTGTCGCTATCACCCATTGGGATGCGAGTTCTAATAAATGAAAAACCTTACAAAATAGGATCAGTTCGATCAAAAAGGCAAGTTTAGATTGCAAAAGCACCTCGAAGAAAAGTGGCCCTGGCAAACACTACGAATCCTAGGTTTAAGAATCACGTAGTATACTACGTCTGTAGCCTATACTACCCATGCTTCAAGTGAGAGTATATCTTGTTAGCCAGCATTGGTGTTAGTCGTGCAATTTTTCTCTTGTTTATATGTTGCCAAGCACTCCACGGCTTAAAAATTACGTGAGAAAAAGGTCATTCGAAATTGTGATAAAAGCAGTTGTGAAAATCATACTCAGTAACGTTTGCGAGCCATCTACGATTACTTCTTTAAAAAACGCTTACACATTGTTTTACCCCATTTTTATCCCCTTTGATTCGCCGTCTTGCTGGTTACTTATTTCTGCTTCACAAAATTCAGATTCCAAACAGAAATAAGTGCAGGTCTCAGGAGAGCACCTGAACATTAAAATTCTGTTATTGCCATCTCCCGATCGCTGTTGACGTTAATGCGCTTGTCTTTCAAGCAAACTAGCGAGAGACCATATTGCTGAACAGATTGTTAATTACAATTTCTAATGGTCCTTCTGATATTTTCACTATTTGGGCTTCAATACTATTTGCACAGTGATTCCACGCTTATGGGGAAATCGGTATTAAGTAAATCTTTCTCTTACGTTTGCGCAAATGTGAAATGTAAATGGCGTGCAAATCTAAACGTTAATGATGAAAATCTCGGCACAAAAAGTATGCGAATGTTACACAGCTTTATGAATTTCTCTGTAGTCGACTTCTTGAATTTTTATGTCGTCGACTTTTTTACATCCTGAATGCACGCTTAAGCCCAATTTTCAACCTTTAATTATTTTTCCACACGTTCGCCACTTTTCCTCCCAACTTCTTCACTTGTTACCTATTGCCCTGCGTGTCTATCCGAGTACGTACCCTTACTAGGGCATTACACAAGAATGGGCACATACATGCCCAGTGGCCCAATTTCTTATGCCGTCGGGGTCAGACAGCAAGTAGGGTTAGTATTTTAACAGTGCTTTATTCCCATTAAAATCGGAAACTTGCGCTAAGGATCTGAAAGATTCCGTCTGATGATCCTGTATGTATTATTTATTTTTGTGCGTTTACTTCTTATTTTTATTTTTCAAAGTCCGACGACAACAGTACAAGTAGCTTTTTCATGAATATGGTTTCAAGTCTTCTTGTTCTCTTAATACGCACTAAGCATTACTATAAGGAGCTTCCAGCGGAAATAGTACCACATTTTTTACCTGCCACCACGGAGGAAGGAAAGGAAGGAAGGAAATCAACTTTATTCAAGGTCCTGCAGGGCACGATAGCTTTGGGCTCTCATGGAGTGAGCGTCTGCCACGACGGAACTGGGAGGTTGAGCTTCCTGGCGGCGTCGTGGACCTGCTGGACGGCCCAGAGTTGGGGAGCGAGTTCTTCGCTCCGGATTGCTTTTCCAAACTTGCGCTTGTCCGGTTCGGAGTTTATGTAAGCTTGCGAGCACGGCCAGAGTAAATGATATACGTTAAGGGAGTTATTGCAATTGGTGCAATAAGACTTGTCGTAGAGCTCAGGCATGTAATGGTGTAGTCTGTTTTGCGTGGGGTATGTGTCTGTTTGTAGCATTCTGAGTGGAACCGCTTGAGCTCGAGTGAGCGTGCGGTGGGGCGTGCTATACTCTCTACGTCGTAGGTAGTAGTGTTTAGTGATTTCATTGTATGTAGTGGGGGCGTCCTTATTCTCAGAGTGGTTGGGTGAAGCATCGCGGTCTGTAAGCGCGCGCGCAGCCTCGTGTGTCACCTCGTTAAGGTTGGGGACGTCGACGATCTTTGGTCCTAAGTGTGCCGGGAAGCAGTAGATGACGTGGTTCTTAATCTCTTTCTTTGTGACAATTCTGAGAGCCTGTACGCAGACCGCGCCCTTTTGGAAAGCTCTGATAGCGGCTATGGAGTCGCTGTAGATATGGGCAAGATTGTCGTCGGTGAGCGCAACAACGATTGCAACCTCTTCGGCCTGTTCAGGCTTCCTTGCAATTACCGTGGCTGCATGTCTTGTGGATCCGCGGCCGTTCACAACCACCAGTGCGAAAGCTTTGTTTCCCGCGTATGCCGCCACGTCCACAAAAGCTGAACGTTCGCAGTTCGCCGAGGCGTGGTTAAGGAGGAATTGTCCTCTCGCTTGTCGTCTGCCCCTGTTGTTTTCGGGGATTACGTTTATGGGTATAGGTCGGACCGTGATCATGGCGCGGATGTCCCGTGGGAGGTCCGCAAAGTCTTTTGCTCTGTCTCCTTGAGCAAAGCTAGCTTCCCTAGGATTGTGCGCCCCGGAGGCGTCGTCGAAAGCCTAGCAAGCTGGGCGCACTGCTGGGCTTCGGCAATTGTTTGCAGGGTGTTGTGCATGCCCAGGTGCCCCAACTTCTCGCTGCTGGTGCTGGTTGGAATACCGAGGGATTGCTTGGTGACCTTTCTGATTTGGGCATTAAGTCCGTCTTTTTCGGATCGTGACCAATTGAGCATTGCCGCAACGTATGTGAAGTGACAGGTGACGAACGCGTGTATGAGTTCGATCAGATTATGTTCCTTGAGGCCTCTGTGTCTATTGGCAATTCTTCTGATGAGCCCGATAGGGTTGTTGGTTTTGGTGATGAGCTTCTGAACCGCAGGGGCATTGACGTCTTTAGTCTCTACGATCATACCTAGGACTGATTTTGCCACGCGCGGTATGGCGTGTCCCAAATTGGAAAATCTGAGGGGCCATGACGTCACTATTTGTGATGCAAAGTGGCGCCGTAGTCGGCCTTACTTCACCATCGTGTCGGACCAGATTCTTCTCTCTTGTTTACATTTCACGCCTTCGGCGCGCTACCATAGGCACAACCACACCGGGATACGCGCCGTAGCGATCTGACCAACGGTCAAATCTCTGTGTATTTCCTCGTGATGCAACCTATGGCAAGCCCATCTGCAGTTTATGAGATATAACACGTTTGCTGGCCGTGGCTTCATCGGAATCGTTTTGCTTTATGAACACGTTTCGGGCGGCCACTCGCAGCGGAGGCGTGACAAGCGACAGCGCACCGACGTACGATCCGGCAGAGAAGAACGTCGTTAGGCGTTTAAATACGCTGACTGTGGCTTGAGGTATACTGTTCTCACGGTAAGTGAAGCTTCACGAAAACAAAGTCCTGCGGTGCCGAACAGTAATCGAGTATGTGTACGGCTAGCGCGTTGACCGGGCCCACGTACATGCAGGCGTACGTTCTTCTGTCGAGCCTAGTTCGCCAACCTTCATTTCCCTGCGCCTCTCGAGCACACAGATACGATTACTGCAGTAAAGGGGTTCGTCCCTTATGAGTCACTGTAGCCTCTTCATTACCATCCTTCCACATCGCTGGTTTACGTGCCACAAATGCATCGACCGTCGTCAAAAGCAGGGACACTGCACAGTTGTGACTGACGTGCAATGTGTTTATCGTGCATAAGCTGAAGCACAACGGTTTCAGTCTGTTATGACATGTTAGCATGAAATCACCGAAGACGGGCAAAATATACCCACGTCGTCCTTCGTCCGTGACGTGGCGTACGGCGTTGCATATGCGCGCTCGTTTCACGCTTTAACTTCTTTGAGTCCCACCTGGCCGCAGCAACAGCCCAGAGAGCACAATCTAGGGGCCCAATAACGCAAACATATTTTAATATGTTTTTATTCCAATATTCTGACGTTAAATTTGCGTAACCGCCGACGCAAGCATCGGGCAGTGACCCGCAGGGTTGCGTAAACAGACAAATCAAACGCTCTCCTCGCTTCTAGGAGGTCAATTTTGTTTGCTTTAAAAACAAATAATATTGCCTCGGCTTGTCTTATTTAATTGACTGATACGGGTCGAGGAGCACGATCAAGTGGAGAGGTATTCGATGGCGCAGGGCCAGTGCACTGAAAATCGATGACTGGATGAAGAGGGTATAGTGCCGGCGTCTGCGATTGGTCCGTTTTACCTTACTTAGCTTGCGGTGGCTGGTCGAAAATTGCAGCGGCATGCAACGGAAGGCTAAGAATGCCGCTAAAAAGGATCCTCAGCAGAGAAAAGTTGGCTGAGCGAGGTCATTACCGTGGCGAAAGTGCTCGAAAACGTTACACGGCCACGCAATAAAGCTTTATTATACGCAAATAAACCCATGTTCTCCGGCAGATGCGAGTAGCCAGTGCCTGAGCGATCGGTGGCAGCCATCTTTTATTCCTTTCGGAACGGAGCAGCGTGCGGCTATTCATAACAAAATACAGTTTTGTTCAGCATATTAATACATCTTTAACGCATACACGTCACTTTAACGCGGTGAGTTTCCGCAGTTTTGTGACGTCGTGTCACAGGCAGCTGAATTGCGTGCAGCCTGAAAAATTTTGACCAATAGCCGGAGGCTAATGGCGAAAGGCGTCGAATTAGAAATAACTACTTTTCTTTTATTTAGTCTAATCATGCAAAATCAGAGTGTACACGTACTATCAGATGGTGAGCTATAGCGGTTTGCATGACGTCGCTTGACTGACCGACGAAGTGGGGGTGGCCCAAAAAATTTGTAGACCAATTGCGGAGGGCTGGTTGCAGAATTGGAATAGAAAAGTTTGGAATAGCTTTAGGTTATAGCGCCCTAGATAGCACAGCGGTACAAAACACCGAGACTATGGCAATCTAGCACACACCACGCATTTGTCAACGTACTAAACCCACAGAGCAACACCTGTGAGCGTACACAACAATATCAAAGCCGCTACTGTGGCCCGAGAAGATGGCCGCTACAGCGAAAAAAAAAAAAGAAGAGAGAAGATACACGTGACTTTCCTACACTTTTGTTCTAGCGCGCGGAGAGGATAAGGGCTCTACTCACTTTTTTCCTTCCTCCATGCCTGCCATCGATAGTGGGCTTGTGCTATTTTTAGATGTAATAATCATTATTTTCATAAAGAGGCAGGTGTTCACGCCTTACCGTTATGTTTCCATTGTGAACCATGACCAATCAACCCCTCGTGGGTATGTGCCAAAAGCGGAAGGAAGACGAAGATACCGTGTTGTGGTCGGCTGGCGGCCAGCATGTTGAATGCCTTGAATCCGGTGCCTAGACCAGTGAGTTCACTCCAACCTATTTCGCAAGGTCTTGTAACTACAAAGCGTCCTCATTTGTACCTTCTGTCATGCCCATGCTGAATCGCAGCAGCTACAAGGAAAATTATGCTGAAGCAGCATAAGGCTTCAGTGTGGAAGGCATAGCCTATGCGTAGATGTACGTTTTTTTGTGGTCTGTCGCATCTGTTTTATGGTGATCTACTTGAAAAAATTGTAGAAATGCACAGAAAGAAAACGTTGACTGTTTCTAATGTCATACATTACAACTAAATACCCAAAGCACCAGATTTCGGGATAGGAACCAATTTGCTGCGAAAAAAAAAACGACAGAAAGATTTGCGTGAAATTGGCGCCGCGTATCTGAAAGCACCGAACAGGGTCCCAGCTATGTCCTACGTTTAACTTGCAACTTCTAAATACTAGTCACACACTCATAAACACACATCATATTTTGAATGAAACGATTGGGATATTGTGCCGAACGATCTTTTATTCTTCAACAGCACTCTTTTCTGGCACCTTTTCATAACACATTGCCAGAACTCTTTCTTGATATCTATTACCCTCGTTTCTCCATTCAGAATCATCGAATGTTCGTGTTAACTGGCTAATGTTAAGAGTAGCGCAATACTCCTATAGTCACGCCGGCGTGTGTCTGACCTATAGCTTAGCTTCCACAGATTCCTTGTGTTAGGTTTTGCACTTAAGGTACTGGAGCTGGTATTCACCAGAAATCTTCGTACGCTAAAACTGTAAGTAAGATAGGATGCCAGCCAATGTTAATTTTAGACATCTTTGGCGAAAGCTGCTGGCCAATGGAGCCAGCGCACTTAGGAGAGAAAACTATTGCGCATTCGTTCACTGCTGCTCTAACCAACATTTTTTTTTTATTTTATGCACGCAATGAAGGGTGGGAATATTTAAACACTGTAGCCACTTAAAATTAGACAAACTAAGTATTTGCTCCGTGCTTGTGCGATTGAAAGAGCAGAATACATTTTGAAACAGCCCCGTTTGTCAATTTTCACTTCCCGTGTTTAGTCCTATGGTAATGTCATGAGAAGAACGAGACTCACTCTCGGTAAGGGCGCGTCACTAGCTTATTATAGTGGGTAAATTTCTATACCAGTTTGATTTTCTACGTCTGTAGGGGTATCCCCCCAAAATATGCGGTATTTGGCGTGGCTGCGGCGACAGGACCAGCCACGTCGACACGCCAGTATAACGCGACATGTACGAAGCCGAATTGCAACGATACAGCCACAACCCTGTCGCGTTAGTCCTGACGATATTGCGTTCTACTGTCACGCCTCAATTCAGGAGTGAAATTACCAGGCAGCATTGGCCGTACGCACGTCGGAGCAGAATCAAAAGGCACCGCCTTACCGATTTCGGCACAGTCTTATGTAACGAATGGGCGGTTCAAACTATTCAACAGCCCCAAAATGCCGCATTGGTTATGGCTGATCCGTTGCACTGACACGTTCAGATTCTTGAATCAACCAAGGAATCACTCAGTAATTGATCAGTCAAGCTTTGATGATAACCTGTAAAATATTCCAGGTTGAGTTATGATCTGGTTACAGTTAACATAGCGCCATATATACAATAACTTTCTGAACTTAAAGAAATGCGTTTTGTCGCACGTTGAGGCGATAGCTGTTCAACGACAATAAAACATGCTGAGGAGTCTGTTCTATTAAGACTGTCAAATAAAAAAAAATCGCAATGTCAAAGCTTAAGTCAACTTTGAATTAGTATGATCATGAATTTGTTTCCTAAGAATTGTGGTTGGCCAGACGCTTTCTCTAATAAAAATTTTAGGAGTAAATATCGGCTGCAGCTTGTCATGGACAACTCTATTGTGTGCATGATTTACGAACACGAACCCCGTTTTTCAGCATAGTTCACTGTGACGCTCGAAGGGCATACCTAATACCCGCTACCAATCCGCTCACCCAGCTGTCTACTCCACTAAGCTAGCCAGGCAGCGTTCGAAGCCGACCCCAGACGACGAAGCCCTTGCTGTGGCCAACTGGAGCGTGCAGTGGCTCGTGGTCGGCGTACCTACCTGAGCTGTGCGTCGGTAATCTGCAATAACATTGTTATATGCTGCCTTATTTAATAGGCGCCATTGCTTGCTGGTCTCTTGCGCTGAGAGAGCTTGCGCAAAACTTACCCGGTGACCTGTTCTCCCCTGGATGGGCGCCATCGGTAATAGTAACTTCCGTTTATGAGCTACAACCCTAACTTCCTTGTTTGAATGTACATAAAAATGAGAACTGTTGGTGCTGCGAAACCATTTACTCAATCCCAATTGACATTGGTGCCTTTTTAGAAAGCGTTCAGTTGTAATGAATTTTGGGAGTGCGTACATCTGTTTCCGGTTTCTTGCACATTACGTTAAATGTTGAAGTATATAGGGTGTCCCAATTATCATGCACCACGATTTAAAAATATGCAAATGCCACTTAGATAGACAGAACCAAGGTAATGTTGTTTGCCGTCTCTTGTTGATACTCAGATCTTCTTGTGCATTCCGCCTAATTCAATAATTAGTCCTAATTGATTGGTGAGCTTCAGAAATATTATGATTAGATAAAAAGTGTCAATGAGAAAATTGTGCAGCAACGTATAGCTTTCATTTGCTCAGCACGTGCTACATGAAAGTGCTTTTCCGAACTTGAAAGAAGCCCGTGAATACACGCAAAGTGCCTCGAGCAGCCAGTCGCGCGGCAATTTTACTTGTATTCGCGGGCTTCTTTCACGCTCGGAAAAACACTTTTATATAGCACGTACTGAGCAACAGAAAGCTGCAAGCTTGTCGAATTGTATTGCTCGGGAAGTCTGCATTATCGTGACGCTAGGCATACAGCAATGAAACTTGGTCCCGTGCTACCACAGCACGCTATCGAGCAACTTTACGAAACAAAAAGTATGTAGCTGGCTGTAGGTTTCCGCAGTGCAACCTCAATACATAATTCCATCATGCACTTGCCATATCATTTTGTGCAACACAATTTACGGCTGATCTATACGTGTGTTATGTTTTGTGATAGACTCGTCTTGCTTATTTTACAGAAGCGCCATGTCACTCCTGCTAGTTCTCGGCATGATCTGTGAGTATATTACCATTAAAGTGCACTTTGTTTTCAATATACAAGGAGTGTTTAGGGGTGCACTGCTGTACAAATGGAATAACCAACGCTATAATGACCGGTACAATACATACAACAGGATGACAAGAAACCTACCGGTATATATGCCTGATACCGTGTGTTTTTATGCAACAGTTTCAACATTCTGTGAATTCTGATAAATTTTTTTTTCAGATTAGGCCAGACGGGCCATGCAGGTACACGTTATTAGCTACGACCACACGCTTGAGCGTCAGCTGCTGAGAGGAGAGCGATGCATGAATAATGGTGCGCACACTTTGATTCCCAAGTTAAAGTTTACTAAGTTATCTCGTTCAACCAGAACTGCAAGGTTTGTAGGGCCGAATAGTGCAGTCTTTTAATCTAGCCGCGAAAATAGTTAAAAGGGGCCGTGAAATATTCTTAGCGAAGCCGTGAAAAGCATTTCACAGCGAAGGGTGTTTTAGCAACAAAAAGCATTTAAATGCGTTCAGTAGAAGCGTAGTTTTGGGCAAACAAAGATCGCCCTTCATCCCGCCCGTGACGCTGCCGTTCCTTCTTTAACACCTCGCCCTGCCGAGGTATGCCAGAACAATGTTGTGTGCGGAACGCTGCAGCCATAGAACGTCACACTGCCACAGTTTAAATTCGACTTTCGATGTTCACGTAAGCGTGACTACTTTAAGTTTTTGTGCCTTCAATAGGTGAAGTTGCCACAGCGTTTGTGTGCTGTAACTGGTCTAGCTCTGGCGTTTAACGAATTCACGGAGGCTACGCTACACACGTTTAAGGAAGCTGAGTGGGATTTTCACTGTGGCTGACGCGTACTGTGCCGCGCCAGAGGTCATGCAGGATCGGTTATGTAGCTAACATAACAATGTACCCCGCTTTGTGACGGCGGCTAAAGGGCTTGACTGTTGACGTGGACTCGAGCCGTATGGCGACACACCACTGCGGAGAGCAACGTGGAAAAAAAAGATTAAATTATGGGGTTTTACGTGCCAAAACCACGATGTGATTATGAGGACGCCGTAGTAGGGAACTCCGGAAATTTCGACCACCGGGGTTTCTTTAGTGTCCACCTAAATCTAAATACACGGGTGTTTTCGCATTTCGCTCCCATCGAAATGCGGCCGCCGTGGCCGGGATTCAATCCCGTGACCTCGTGCTTAGCAGCCGAACACCATAGCCACTAAGCAACCACGGCGGGTAAAGATAAACAAGTACACGTGTCAATATAGATTGGTTTATGTACGGTTCTCGAGTAGTATCTTTAGCCTTTGTCTTAAGGGAATAACACATAAATAGCGAACAATGACCACTTACATCTGATGTCATTGTTCCACATTGAAATACACTGACTTCGAGGTTTGTTATCAGTAGGTCAAAGCGGAAGACAGAAGATGATGTAACACGTGCAGCTCTGGTAATAACGTTCATGAATTCAGCACATTTGAGTATGTTCATAAAATTGGTGATGATGGCATTGTTATTCTTGATATCGAAATTAAAATCTCCAGCACAAGCAAGTGCAAAATTATTAGACGATACGTAATACAAGAATCGGTCAAAAATGGTTAAAAAGTGCAAAATAGGGCCATCTGAGGGCCGATAGACAAAATATATTATGTCTTAATTCTGTCTGAGCGTCAAAATCTCATAGTCATTACATGTGATACAGAAATGTGATACTATGTTAGACTTCCTTAGCTCGCCTACATGAACAGCAACGCCACCACCTCGCCTATTTGAACGATTCAGGAAAAAAGGTATATTCAGCAAAATTTAGCCGGCAACTTGTACGGTCATACCAAGTCTCAGTCATCATAAGGACTTGAAACTTCAATTGAAAATCGTTTAGCCAATACTCTATGACGGCACACTCATTCTCTGCAGAGCGAGCATTTAGGTAGAACACCGTTGAAAGCAATACGTCTTGAATTTGTTTCGATTTTTTTTTTTTTGCAATTAAGTTAATACCATTTGTAACGTGTCCGCACATTTATCCCATAGCCGTACGAGGTTGCCATGGCATCATCGTGGGCAGTTTCGATGGCGGGATTAAATGGAGGCGTAGTAAAGCATTGCGGATCTTTACAGTGATATCGTGCGCGCCTCGTGGCGTAAAGGGGGGTAATATTTGGTTCAGTTGTTCCCGAAAACATAGCCTCGCATTTAGTACTACTTGGTTACCATGCTGAGAAAGTGTTGCTAGCTCCCTTTGAAAGTATCTTGTAGGCAACGATGGACCTCTTTTACAATTCAAAAGCTAGTCTCCTGGCGAGGCAGCTTACAGTCGTAATGCCATAAGGGTGGCCTTTGCAATAAGCGCTTACGCCCCGAGCTTTTGAATTTAGTAAGACATAATGGCACATATGCGCTTCTGGAACTATTGGCTGCGCCTTAGCCCAGCTAACCATGGATATATGCAAAGCGAAAGCAAGGTTTTAGCCTGGTTATATCCTTGTTTCACTTGGTTAATCTTTAATTTAGCTGTAATTATTATACTTAGGCATACAATCATCGTTAAGCCAAGTATGATTAAGCTTGGATAGACATGCATCGTTCTGCGGTGTGATGCATGTGGTGACACAGGCAAACCGCAAGTGCTAGACATGCAAAGAGATGCCGCGAACATGCACAGCGTCGAAGCACAAACGCATACGGCGCGAACACGGTAGCTACATTGATATGGACTGCCTGTTGCATTCCGGACCCTCTCCAGTGTGATCAGCTCGCCGGGCGATATCCGCGGAGAGGTCAGATGCCGCTTGGCGACGACGGCTCAAAGGGTCCCGCTCCCGCGCAACGCTCAGAGAAGATATACCCAGCCTCGCTCACATCCATGGCCAAGCTTGCACTGACTAGGCGAATGCGGCGCTCCTCTTAGTCAGGCGTACGGCGAGTCATGTGGTCAAGCGGTGGCCCAGATACAGAGAGCGCACGCGCCAAACGGGCAGCGGCGGTGGCGGAGCTCGGTGCGCTGAGACACGTGATGCGTTGCCAAGGCTACGGCGAAGCTGCGGTCAAATGAAGGTCAAATTGCTGGCGACGGCGAAACTCGCCTCAACTATGTAAGTAAAGCTTTCGCTTTAAATGAACGGATACCGGAAGAGACCTTGTGCATCTGGTTTTCGTTCGAAAGATGACTGGCGCTGTCCCTTCTTTGACGGTAATATGCATTGCAAGAAAGCGGATTGGTTGATTAGAAAAGCATTGCTCTTATTATTGGTCCCATGCAGAGGTCTTAAGTAGAGTTTCCAAACTGCACCGGTTATTCAAGAGCCCACACTCTGCCATCCAAACCTGCATGAATTCAATCAGAAGCCCTTCACATGGAGGAGGCCTCTCAGAAAAAAGAACCTAAATAGGAATCGAGAAATTTTCGTTTTCTTTCATTTAAGGATGCAATGTAATTACTTCTTTTTTCTCTTAGGCAGTTGATAAAATTTTACCTATAAACGGAACAGTTGTATACACGACGTGGGGTGATGCCGTGTAAATATGACGATATCATAACTGCGTAAAAATTTCTAGCTAAAAGTGGTGCGTATGTCATGGTCGCTCGCGGCCACGCGGGCCCTATCTTGACAGCACTTTGCGATGGGGACAGAGCGCACAAAAAAGAAAGACATTGTTGTGGCACAGCGAATTGTCGCATGGTGAAAGTTCGATTTTGTTACTACTTTTGCGCAAAGTAATGGGCCACGGGACGCTTCAGTTGCCGGATACTCTTATTATATTATTGCGATAGCAGCTATATGGAGACTCCAGGCTGTTACGAACTGCCTGCAAGGGTACCAACCTACAAAATTTTCCAAGCCAGCCGCAACTGCGATGGTGGCGAGTTTCCCAGAAGCGACCATGGAAGCCTTCCCCACCTGCCGCGGTGACTCGTTTTGTAGGAACGACGGTGTGCCGCATCAACAACCCCTCGGCGCCGCTATGACTAAACGCGGTCGGCGAACCAAATCGTGCATTCGCCGTGGATGCCACGGCTTGTTAGAAGCGGTGGAACTCCTGGGAGCAGATGTCTGGCAGCCGCCTCACGGGACTTAGAAGTCATGGACAGAGGCGGCGGCCATTGTCTGCGGAGTCAACACTGGGATGAAGAGGCGCCTGCTCCGGGAAAACCATAGAGTTTCTCACTCCATTACCTAGAGGGAAATCCGGCGCTGCTGCGCTGTGGTATGCATGGGAATGCCGGTATATTGTGGATTCGGATTGGCATCGTTCTCGTAGAGACAGGACACCTTGAAGACGCGCTTGGCAAGTACCGTTCCGTCTGCCACAATGATTCATTTTCTACTAGAACAGCACGTAAAAAGCTGTTTTAGCTTTATTATTACTCATAAACATGTTTTGTTTAACTATGAGAACTTGTTATTGTGTGTACGACTACATGTTACGTAAAATGTATCAGCGGGCCGCTAAAGTTGGAGGACAGACGACAAGGTTCGCGCTCGCTTTGAAACAGTTGGTCGTCTGTTCTTGCTTTTCTTCGCTTGGTCATGCATCATGGGTGAGTAAAGATGTAATATGCGTGAATGGAAACATTTTATGAAGATTTTTCTTTGAGAACGCGTTATTTGCGTAGCCACATCCACGTTTTAGACGAAGCCTCTTACAATACCAGCCAACACGAGCCTCGCAGACACATATACCGTCATTCCCAAGACGGCACGGTGCCCCCTTAAGAAACTCCCATAGACGGTGGCGCCAGATTACCCTCTAGGTGTTATAGTGAGAAACTCTATGGGGAAAACCCGTGTCTGCGAGAAACCACTCACCTCGGCGTGGTCAGTGAAACATGTACGGAAGTGTGTGTAAACCCTCGCCCTGAAAGGCGCGTTGGCTACGATGACTTTGAACGCTCCGAATCGGTAGCAGGTTGAACGGCCGTTTTCGATCACCTAGGGATCTAGGGAGGACATAGTGTATTTAAGGAGCCGTTGGCGGCTCCTATCGTTCTCATGTAGATACTGTAAATAAATCTCATATTCCTCTTTCTCGATGAGAACAAGTCTCTCCCTTCAACAACGTCCTCAGCGTGGATAACTTGGCCGACGGCATGGGCCAGCTACCATCTATTTCATGCCCCACCCCAACCATTACAAGGCACATTTCCACCGTCACCGCCGCCCTCATGTTCCGTATAAATGAAGTCCAAGGACGATAACATCGTAACCGCGCGCCGCATGCTGTATGTGCGAGTGAAAGCATAAGGGGGGAGGCGGCATGGGTGAGCTGATGACGGTGGCTCAGTCTTGTGTGCCCAAGGGAGAACAGCGGGGTGGCAGCGAGCTGCCTTCCGTCGCGCACGATACATCGGGGGAGTGGAGGGAGGTGGGGCGGCTGTGATCTGTGAATCTGTGGTTGCGCAACATGTTTATTTGCCTTGCTTGACGCGTAACATATAGCGAATTTTTCTTATACGTAGATTTATTGGAGACTAATACCCCTGTCACACGGACGCGGCTAAAGTCCTTTTAACTCCTTTCAACCAAGGACGTCTTTATCTCGAGGGAGATGCGCGCCGTGTCACACGGCAGTCCTTTAGCAAAGGAAGCTTAAGGAAGGTCCTAGCGAAATGAGATGGAAGGTCTCCCTTGCAGACTGAAGGGAGTACTCTTGTTCCCATCGTGCTTGAATTTCCAGTCAAGAAATCACCCTCATTTTTATTAATTTCACTCTTACGAGCAATTATAACTGTTTTCATTGCATATAATATAGTATTTGAGCACTGACAAAGATATTTCAGTTGAGCAGCTGCATTCGACTCTTAAACCGGGCGTTCTCGGAATTTTTTGTCTTTAAGATAGATGACACTTTAAAAATGCATTGCATAAATAATTGTATTTTGTAAGAAAGGACAAGTAACCAAAACTTTTTAGCAATATATAACGTGTTTCATTCATGACTGCGTACGAGGTGAGCAGCGCCTAATGGGCCCCCAGCGGCAGCTTTCAAAAGCTCGGTTATAGGCCGTGTGACACGGAGCTAACTCCTTTGAGGTGAAACTCCCTTGCGGTCCTTTAAGGGAAGGAAGTTTGAAGGAGATCCGAGTTGCCCGTGTGACACGGGTATTATACGTATATTTAAATATCTTGTTGCGGGGTTTTGTGTATATGCGCAGTGAACTTTGTTTCCAGTGACACTTTCTTGCCCTTTATCAAGCTTTATCTTCACATTTGTATATTCCATTGTATCTTCGCATTTCTAACGTACGAAGGCGAGTCAAATAAACGTGAGCCAACCCACCCTGCGCAATAATGGTTCCGTTCATCATTTGCGAGGCATGCACATAGCACATAGGCATCTCATTTACTAAAGTGACATGCAGGGGTGAGGATAAATGTTCTTTAATGCTCTCGTACACTGGCTTGAACATGGTTGCGTGATATAATGGACACTCCAAAAGTTGAACTGTGTGGTGTCGTGAGGTTTTTCACAGATGAAGATGTTTCCCTAAATATAGTCGCCGTATGGCTACCGTGTGCATTGAACATTGCATTTCATTGGCCACTGTGGAGCGTGGGAGCAAATGGTTCAAAGAAGGACGTGGAAGTTGCAAAGGCGATCCATGGCCAGGCCAAAGCCACCGTACAATCACCCCCAACAAAATTGCAAAGGCTGATTAGACAAGAACGGAGGATAAGCATCGATGAACTGGCTGAGCGTGTGAACATCAGTCATGGTTCGGGTCACACCATAATTGATGAAGATATCGGTTATGGATTCCATGTGCGCAATGGATGCCCAAGATTTTGAACCATCGCCAGAAGACGGAGAACTTCGGCGCTGCCTTGACTCATCTGATCTGGTATCACAATGAGGGTGACGACTTTTTGTCTGCAATTGTGACCGGGAACGAATCATGGTGCAGCTACTACTATAGCCTGAAACACTACGGCAAAGCTTGCAGTGGAAGCATTTGAAATCCCCACCCCCAATGAAAGCAAAGGCCGTCATTTCTGCCGCAAAGGTGTTGTTGACCTTTTTTCGATCGGGAGGGACCATTATTGATCGAATTTGCTGAACCTTGAGAGTCTATCACTCGTTTCCGATATTTTGAAATGTCTGATCGGCTGCGTGTGGCAATCAAAAACAAACAACCTAGAAAATTGAGCGATTGGATCGTCTTGCTCCCCGACATTGCCCGTCCCCACGCCGCTGATGTGATTAATACAAAAGTGGCAAAGTTCAAGTAGGAAACGCTGTAACATCCGCCATGCAGCCCAGACCTGTCGCCTTGCGACTTCCACAATTTGGAGCATTTGAAAACACTGCTCAAGGGAAGCAGATTCGTGTCGGACGATGACGTAGAGTCAGCTACAGAATTGTGAAGCAGCAACCCAAGGAGTTTTGTGAGACGGGAATTACGCGACTCGATAGTCAGTGGAACAAATGTATAAACGCTCATGGAGTCTACTTTTAAATAAAGTACCGCGTTTGTCATATATTCGCGTTGGCTCACTTTCATTTCACTCGCCTTCGTATATCTTGCAGAACTCCTGCTTTTTATATGTGCTCTCTGTTGCGACTATAATTTCGGAGTAATCACTCGCAATACACGACCGATGACAGCAGCTCCTGCGCAATACATTCTAACAAAAGGAGGACAGCGTTATTGAGATGTTTCCCTCGTCCTTGCATATGTATAAATATGTAAACACGGTTCTTGAATGACAGAGAGAGAGGGAGAGAGAGAGAGAGATGCAAATGACAGAAAGGCCCGGAGGCTAACAAATTTTCATTAAAATATTTGGGCTCAACTTGTACATTTCATAGCTTTTACATTTTTCAAAACAGCGGTATGCACTGCTTTGATGGTTTTCATTTATTTTATTTATTTATTTCACAATACTGCAGGCCAATGTGGCCCAAGCAGGAGTGGAATTACAATGAAATGGGAACAGAACAGCACATAAATAATTTATAACAGTACTTGCACCAGAAATAATAATAGTTTGGCTAGACTGATATTTAACACAACAAGTGTAGTTCAAGGGCTTGGTCAACGTTTTCAGCCTCACAAACAAACTCAAGTAGACTGTTCGAATCCGAAACTGTGCGTGGGAAAAAACTGCTTAAAAGTGTCCGTTTTGGCAAAAATTGGTTGTACGGAGTGTTTATGAGTGTAACGTGTTTGTCTTCTTGCGATAGACTTTAAATATGAGGGTACAGATATATATATTTTTCCAGACAAAATATTTTCAAATTTCAATAGTTTCAAATTGATATTGTTGTAAAGTCCGTGTGACATTTGCTTTACTTATTAAATATACAGAAAACGTGGAAGCATTGATATAAAGTTATTTCGGGCACAATTTTGAGACATACGAGTATATTACTTTATGAAAAAATGCATATTTTACTTCTCTTGACAGTGCGTAGCGTTCAAGAATTCGTTTGAAGCATCTTTGGCAATGGCAACGCTCTTATTACTAACGTTTAATATATTTGATGCCTCCACTATTTCAATAAGGAGGAGGCCGAGCTGCAAAGTGAGCCCCCCCCCCCCCCCCCCCCCCGAACGAAAGTTCTGGCTACGCCACTGTCCAGTAGCAAAAGTTGTCTATTCGGACACATACCCATTCGGTAGCCCATACGCAGTGCACGTATGTAATTTCCCAGGTTGGCGTGAAAGATGCTAGATACGAACGAACATACAAAAACTTGTTGAATTTCTCACATAATGATAATCGCAATAAAAAAATTCAACCTAGCAGGCAGGTAAATCAAATGTACATTAGATAGATAAACAGACTTCGTAACAAGGCTTAACTACATAAACATTTCAAATCGAAGTGCTGAAAGCAGAAATTTTGACGTATTTGGTTTTCCTATCCGACGCTCCCCGCTGAGTGAAATATACAAAATAACTTCAAATGCTCAATATGGTTTTCGTAAAAACAGGTCCACTGAATTTGCTCTTCTCGATCAAAACGAAATTATATTGTAGAACTTCGAACATAAGCTATTAACAATAGGCATATTTGTCGAGTTTACACTGGCGTTTGACCATATTAATCACAACATTTTATTCTACAAACTAGATAAATATGGAATTAGAGGCATTCCACTTCAATTAATAAAATCTTATCGTAATAACAGACGCCAGTTTGTTTCTGTAGGCCATAATACATCGGTAACCAAAGAAGTGTGTTGTGGCGTCCCACAGGGTAGCATTTTGGGTCCGTTGCTCTTCAACTTATACGCTAAGGATATTACTTCCATCTACAAAAAGGCGAAATGCATAATTTACCCAGATGACACAAGTGTTTTCATCTCGTCCGGTTCTTGCACCAATTACTATGGCAAATGACTTCTTGTGAAGGCCATTCGATTGGTCCACAGAGAACTGTTTAAAAGTAAATACGGCGAAAGCGAAGGCTCTAATTTTTCATACCAAAAGCATGAGTCTTCGTTCAGATCCAACATTATCGTATAGATCCACATATATAGAATTTGCTTTTGCTGCAGAGGTGTTAGGGGTACACTTCACAACTACTATGCAATGGGACGACCATGTAAGCTTAGTGCTCCAAAAACTTAGCCGCATAACAGGTGTTTTAAATCCCTACAAATGTACGTTACCCGTCTATGTAAAGTTATTAATTTATAATGATTTATTTGTGTCTCACACACATTATGGGCATTATGGGCATCTTCTATGGGACACCACGACTCAGTGTAACTTGAGTAAATTATTGAGTAAAAAAAATATTACGTGTCATTATGCCGCCCATATGCCGCCCATACTGAAAACCTGTTTGAGAAATACAACATTGCTACAGCCCATAACATCTATAACTGCAGACTATTAAACGAATATTACTTTAGTACAAAGCGTAGAAATACCTTACTTGTAGAACTTGCAAAGCTATGCGTCAATTCATACTGTTATTCAACTCGTACGCCTGAAATATGCAAGGTTCCGCGCTCTAGAACTAACTACGGTTGTCAAATGCTGTGCAATAACCTTCCAAGATTACTGAATTCATATGATAGAGCAGGCTGCAATTTACAGCATTTATCGCTGTCAGAATTTAAAACTCTATTGCTTTCACATCTTTATAGCGCGTTTGTGAATATTTAATAATGTATGTTATGTTTTTTTTGGTCTATGTTACCAAGTGTATATCATTTAATTATTTCAATGTCACAGTGTGCTTTGCTTGTTATTACTTGTGGAAATATTTCATTGTTTTTCATATATTGTATAACTGCAATGTTTTATGGCCACTACATAAATATAATATATATGGCACATGCTTGATGTGTTACCCCATGCAGCCCTATAGTACCTAAGGGGGTCAGGTTACCTCAAGCCGCGTCTGTGCGGCTTTTTTCCCTCACCCACCTCCTTTTACCACTCCTCCGTACGTATGTGTGTGTGTAAATGAAAATCAATAAATCAAATCAAATCAAAGCAGCAAAATCACCCAACACATTACTTTAAGGATAATCCGCTACAGCTTGAAAAGATATTTAGGCTGGGCAAGCTCTGGAAAGGGTCAAGGAAAGTTTATCTACTGCGTAGACTAACCAGAGCATAGGTTAATCAGTGTTAGTAAACTTCGTGAGTAATTGAGAGCAAGAACCGTGCTCACCCTAGCACGGTTCCCCTCGCAAATACAGCATACAGCGTGCGGCAACGATGTTATCGCCCCTGGAGTTTGTGCGGTACATCAAGACGACACCGACGCTTACAGCAGAAATGTACCTGGGGCCGGAAGCGCTCTGACAGTATACGTGACACGTCGTTGCACAGAAAACTTGCTACAATGCAGTTCCAACGAGCAGGAATCCCGTCTGCGGCCATTAAGCTTTGCGTCGACGGCTACTCTTCCCGCATTCTTTGCAGTTGGAGCCTGGCTGTTCATCCATGCGCCACAGTGGCTACTTCTCTTCGTGGGATTCGGACCGACCGGAGTGAAGCCGAGAAGCATGGCATCCAAGTGGCAGTCACTCCTGCGCGGCCGCATCAGGAAAAACGGCTACTTCTCTCGACTGCAACACTGGGCAATGACTGGCCTACCTATCTGGCTGAAGATATCCCTTGGTTACATTGGAGCCCGGTGGACCCTATGGATGGCAACATAGGACTGCGCCATACTCTTTACAAGTCACCTGAGCATACAGCTGGAGCGTCGAAAAATGCTAAATGTCGCAGCAGTGGATGGCATAGGGACCGCGAAGTTTTTAAAGGCAATACAAATTTAACGTCTGTAGAAATACGCGATAACCGAAGTAAGAAACGGTGTTTGTTAGCAATTTAGTTTGAGATGACAGATAAATACAAGACGAGTCGTAGCCAGAGGGCTGGTAGTCTAAACAATGAGCGGATGATTTGGCAAAGCATGAGTAATGTCCAAGTACAGTCGGCATCTACGCATAAAATTTATTGCCCTTGTGATGCGTATGAGAGAACCTGCAATTGTGGTGATGATAATATGGTTATGGTAATGTTTCATTAGCAACAGGTCTGTGAATACCACGCCAAAAGAAAACTTCTGCATAGCCACAATAATGTGATCTGTACTTAAGAAGTTCTCCCTTTTGGTGCGAGTGGAAGTTGTTTACTATACATTGTACGAGTACGCCGTAAACATGGGAGCTTAGTTGCTTTCTGCTGGTTTCACACGACGTATGTCCTAAGCCTAGCCCACCGGGCTCTCGCAACAGTCTTAGATTGAAGTTCTTGAAGAAGTATTTGGTCGCCTACAGGAAAACAAACTAGCACTGAAAATAATGGTAGCCGGCTCAACGATGTCTTCGACAACGACAAAAATGGCCACCATGAGTGCGCGAGGGCTTGCCCTATCATGGAGCTTGAATGTAATCCTGACAGGCAAGTATAAAAGATGCCTGAGGAAAATTGATATCTTTTTTTCGAAAGGTACTTTTACTGACGTGGCAAATCTGACGGTAGTCTTTTCGCACCACGTGTGTAAAAATATCCACAACTTGAACCCATCGCAGCTGGCCCTATAAAATAGCCCTCAGATATAGGCTTTTTTTTTGTTGATAGCCATGCGACATATTTTCTTGATTGCAGGCTCTATTTTTTAAAGAGGCGGTTATACTGCGAAATCTGTTTTGTTCGTATGCCAGTAACTTTTGGCACTTTCTCCAGCATGGCTTTTCTCCCCGCATACAGCTGCAAAAGATAGCTTACAGGCGCAGATCTTTACGATAAGTTCCCAGGCTTTTCAGAGGGTACATGCCAGACCTAGGTTACGAAACTTGGGAAGGCCACCCCAATTCGGAGAAAATAGACGTTGCAGTTGACTTAAAGTTGGTTTGTGTGTTGTTCCTCAGTGCAGCTACTCAACGTACGCTGGGAGATAATTGAAAAAATCAGGTCTTGCAAGCAGTAAATAAGTTCCGGGAGATATAGCCTACTCCCGCTAAGAGGACACAGATATATAGGCCTCCATCGATACAGATATGTAGTTAATAAAAATTGAATATTCTTTAGTGTAGAGAAAATATGTAGGACATAATAGTTCTGCAGAAAGGCGCAAAGTGGAGAGAAGTAATTAAGGGAAAGTGAGAGATCCACCCAATCGTAGCAACTGCTACAAAGGAAACCCATACGGGTTCCTCGAAAGGAAAGCCTCGTACTTGAAGAAAAATGCATCCTAGTTCGGGACTCAAACCCGGGACCAGCGCCTTTCCAGGGCAGCCGCTCTACCATCTGAGCTAACCAGGTGACTAGCAGATGGCAGGGCGAAGTTGAAATTATCCACAACTCGAAGCGAAGGCGAGTTTGACATAATTCTGCGGAAACCCGCAAGGTGGAGAGGAGCAATTAAGGGAAAATGGGACATCCACCTAATCCTTGCAACTGCTACAAAGGAAACCCATACGGTTTCCTCAAAAGAAAAGCCTCGCAGCTGAAGAAGAATTCGCCCTGGTCCGGTTCTCGTACCCGGGACCACCGCCTTCGTAGCACTTGCTACGATTGGGCAGATGTCTCATTTTCCCTTAAGAACATATGTCTTCGGAGAGAGAATAAACTTTACTATAAAATTCTTGCCTTAATCATGAAACGAAGCCAACTCTGACAGGACGAAACTGACGATGGCTGACGACGTTGATGAGATTAGCATTGAACCAATGTAGCAACACACCTTATCGCTTATTAAACCTTTATTTAAAGTCTGTAATGATCATTCTAAGATTTCCATTCATTCGGCTATGTACGACATACACTGACTCGGGGATCGACCCACTTTGCTTTGACATTCGGGTCAACTATGGCCATGACGGCATGATGAATACTGCATCACAGCGACGCAGTGACACTTATACTATGATGACGTTATGACGCAATGCTGATGGTATGACGATAGTATGGCGCGACGGCAACTGACTGTGTGACGATGACGCTAAGAGGTGAATCGGATGATGGAGCTGGATTGACCATGATGCAATGGCCAGGACGGCATCACCGCGACGGTATGACAACGAATGCATGACAGTGACGATGACTACGCCATGACCAAAACGCAATAATTTCTTAATACTTTTGTAATGTTTGAAATCGAACCCGATGAAATTACATCCATTATTCTCAG